>NC_063334.1:99991452-100004987 GCF_021869965.1 Rhincodon typus
GCTTGGCCTGCTGTGTTCATCCAGCCCTGCATCTTGTTCTCTCGGATTCTCCAGCATCTGCAGTTCCTATTATCTCTGATTCATTTTTAAAGCAGTCACTTATGTATTTTAAACATTCAAAAGTTTCTTCTAATCTTTAGCCTTGCTGTTGGTGTTAGAGATATCCTTGTCATGCAAATAATTTATTTTCACTTCTGTTGAGTAGGTGCTGCTGCAGGATCACAACAATGAGCCATCCTGCTGACATTTCTCATCCCAGATGAGGTCATCTTCAAGATCATATGACCCTCAGGTTAAATCACCACCAGTTGTCTCTCTAATGAGCGCGCAACCCTCTGGTCCTCTGGCACTATGGTAACTTTACTGAGTTGGTAAATGGCTCAGTCCCTACAGTCACTCTGTTGTTAGGAGAGTGGAGCCCATTGCTTGCCCATTTAACTCCAACAACAAAGATCATTTAGCATCCATATTGAGTTTCTGGTGGAGTGTTATAGAATTGAGAATATATTCACGTTCAAGGGACTGGAAGGGCTTCTCGAAGATTTGTGACTCACAAAGGAGTCAGCCTATCCAGATGATCTGCCCTCTGAAGCAAACTTGCAGCAGGCTAATGCAATGGTAAAGTCATTATCAATTCTTGTAAAACCAGATCTTTGTGAGATATGAAGAGATAGACTGAACTGGGCCATTACTCACTGAAATTTAGAAGAGCGAGAGTGGATCTCATTGAAACATAATTCCAACAGGGTTGGACATAAGAACATAAGAACTAGGAGCAGGAGTAGGCCGTCTGGCCCTTCGAGCCTGCTCCGCCATTCAATAAGATCATGGCTGATCCTTTCCTGGACTCAGATCCACTTACCCGCGTTCTCACCGTATCCCTTAATTCCTTTATTGTTCAAAAAAACCTACCTTTTTTTTTGAAAAGCGTTTACTGAAGTAGCGTCAACTACTTCACTGGGCAAGGAATTCCATGGATTAACAACCTTCTGGGTGAAGAAATTCCTTCTGAATTCAGTCCTAAATCTGCTTCCTCTAATTGTGAGGCTATGCCCTCTGGTCCTAGCTTCACCTGCCAGTGGAAACATCCTCTCTACTTCTATCTTATCTATTCCCTTCATAATTTTATATGTTTCTATAAGATCCCCCCTCAATCTTCTGAATTCCAATTAATATAATCCCAATCTACTCAGTCTCTCCTCATAAGCCAACCCCCTCAACTCCGGAATCAACCTAGTGAACCTCCTTTGCACCCCCTCCAGTGCCAGTACATCCTTTCTCAAGTAAGGAGAACAAAACTGCACACAGTACTCCAGATGTGGCCTCATCAGCACCTTGTACAGCTGCAACATAACCTCTCTGCTTTTTATTTCAATCCCTTTAGCAATGAAGGGCAAAATTCCATTTGCCTTCCTAATTACTTGTTGTACCTGCAGACCTACCTTCTGTGATTCATGCACAAGGACACCCAGGTCCCTCTGCGTAGCAGCATGCTGCAACTTTTTACCATTCAAGTAATAATCCTTTTTACTATTACTCCTACCAAAATGTATGACTTCACATTTATTTACATTGTATTCCATCTGCCAGACCTTTGCCCACTCGCTCAATGTATCTATGTTCCTCTGCAAAGTTTCACAGTCCTCTGCACACTTTGCTTTGCCACTCATCTTAGTGTCATCTGCAAACTTTGACACCCTACACGTGGTCCCCAGCTCCAAATCATCTATATAAATTGTAAATAATTGCGGTCCCAACACAGATCCCTGAGGCACACCACCAGTTACTGACTGCCAGCTAGAATAGCACTCATTTATCCCCACTCTTTGCTTCCTGTTAGTCAACCAATCCTCTATCCATGCTAATACTTTACCCTTAATGCCATGCATCCTTATCTTATGCAGTAGCCTCTTGTGCGGCACCTTGTCAAAGGCCTTTTGGACACAAAATGTAGGGACAATGATGCCCTGTGCGGGGGGTATCTAGAACAAAGGGCCACAGTCTTGGGTTATGGGGTAGGCTGAAAGGAGAAATTTCTTCACATCGAGGGTGGTGAACTTGTGGAATTCTTTACCACAAAGCTACGAAGCCCAAGGCACTGAATATATTAAAGGAAGAACTTTTTAAGCTATTAACCAAGACGTACTGACAGCAAGCAGGAATATGGTATTGAGACAGACGATCAGCCATAATTATACTGAATGGCAGAGCAGCCTTAACAGGGCCTGCTCCTAGTTTCTCTAGATTTCTATCAGCTAAAGCTGTCAGGGATATGGGAAAGAGAGGGAGAATTGTGTTGATATAAACAAATCAGCCATGGTAAAGTTGAATATTGATGGCTGAAACTGTCAATTCCTCCTCCTATTTTCTATGTTTCATTAGTGCCCTTTCAGGAAGGGAATCAGCCATCCTAACCTAGTCTGAACTACATGCGACTCCAGACCCATAGTGAGGTTAACTCTTAAATATCTTGTGAAATGGCCTAGCAAGCCACTCAGTTCAACAGTACTTAGTGATAGAGATAAATGTTGGCTTTGCCCATAATGCACGTCTCATGAAAGAAAAAAGAAGAATAAAATTACTAAAACTTCACCTCTAATTGTGCAAATTCAATCAAACTCAAAAACAGGCAGCACGGAAAAAGAAAGTGTCAGAGTTGGGGGCAGTGTTGGGAAAATGCTCGTGTTTGGGTAATACGAACTAAAATTAACCAGGGAGCAGTCAAGAATGAAATATTGTACAAAATTTGGGATTTAATGAAGGAGTGTCATTGCTGAGGTATAGGTGCCATAGTTTTATATGTAAATTATAATATGCACACCTGCACATTATGTGTAATGTTGTGAGTAGGTTTGCAGGTAAAATAAGTGAAAGCTTTTCTTTAAAAAAACCTGCCATCAGCATAAAATTAAAGGATTGAGAAAACAGACACACTGTATGTGTGCAACATACAGCACTCTGTTTCCTCTGGGCATTTATTACCTGTTAAAAACCAATCTTTTGGTGAGTGGCAGTTCAGGGTTTTCGAGAGCAGGCTGCAATATTTCTTCGGGTCTGCTGAGTCATAATTAAAGCTGAACCAAGCGGAATTGGAGAGGGAAGGTCAGCAAGGTGGCGTATGAGAGATGAGGCTGGGCTGATGGGCACCAAATGAACAAATTATGATGGGCCCCACTCAATGTGATGAGGTCAAATGCTTGTTTCTACCCACTGACAGTTCAATTTCCCTGAAATGTCTCTTGATTCACTATGACCTAATTATGAATGAAAAGTTATCAACTGCCCACACCAAGAGGGGCTTAAATACTATTTTTCTGGAGCTTCTAATGTCAAAATGTTATTAGAAACTGCATGTTGGCCAGGAGTTTTTCAAACGCAATAAGTGGGTTAATCTAAAACACCAGTGATCGCCATGTAATAATTTTCTAAAAGAGTGAGCTGTATACCCAGAATCATTTCTAACCTTACATTTTATGAACAAAAACATTCAATTGCAGAACATTTCAGCTCTCTCAAATAAAAATATTTTCACTCAAAAGATTTGTCTCAAAATGTGTAGCTGCAAAATAGCAGCTTTTACTGAACAGTTTACTGAAGGTTAAATATCTAAATTTTTTTGCTTAATCTAAAAGATTCCCTAATGTGCCACACAGTTTAAATCCAATTTTATTCCAGCTGTGACCCACCCCTTGAGGGTAATTTTTATTTAATAATAAAATTGAGTTAATCTTAAAAGACCTTTCCAGCATTTATCAGCTGCCATCAACATGACGAATCACAATTATAAAAAAAAACCATCCTCATGAAAAAAAAATCTAATGTAAAAATCAAGCATTGTTTTCAGAATAAAATCCACACTTGCTTTACTCCCAATTTTGCATGGGCTCATTATTTAACTGTAGGTCCTTAACAAATAACACATTCAATTATTTTCTGCATACAAAAGAGCACATTATAATTAATCACCCACAAAGTTAAATTAATCATCCAGAACCATGTGACAAAGTATCCAAGAGATCTATAACCTACTTTTTCAGTCTCCTTATTTAACCAACTCACTTTACATATCTAAGCATTTCTTTTCCTCCTCTTAATGCAAGAATCTAAAGGCTAGTAATAAATTACAAAGTTGAAACAGGAAAACTGGCTAACACGCAACAACTGGGTACAAACAACTGTAAATCTAAACATTTCAGAAAAGTTTCCTTCTCATTTTTGTAAATACAAGACAGGCACAAATTCTCAATTTGTCATTTACTGGACAGACTACTGGTAGTTTGAGTGGGTGTCTACTACACATTTTAGGTCCAAGGTGAAAATTAATGATAGTGTGCATTCTCATTGAAATTAGCTTCTTCATCCTCTCCAAGGGCATTGTGGGATGAGACACTAAAACACATATGGAGAACGAGAAAGGAAATTCAAGCTGCTCAGTATCTTCCCAATTATAGATCTAAACCACGTGCTATGACTGGCGTACGTCCCATAGATGGCTAACCATTTTTATGTAGGGAGGAGGGTGGCTATGATATTTCCTTGCTGATAGTAATGAGTGTTTTACAAGTCTGTGCATCTCAGGCAACTCACACTTGCATGACTGGAGAATGGGTCAGGTGGAGCAGTAAAACTACACATGGTGATAATGCCACCTGGATGGCTTCCCAAAATGCTCTGATCAGAGACAAGACAAAAAAAGCTGAATCTAGCTAATCCTTTCTGGCGTTCCTTTGACAGGAAAGCATAGAATCATTGTTGTTTAATGGAAAGCGATACACGTCGTGTCCGAATTTCAGTGGCAGTTGAGAGCGTGTCTACCCAAACGCACCACCATTCTTTCTCAGTGACTGGTACCAGTATTTCTTCTGACTTCTTGTGCATTGTCAATGTGGAAATGAGTACAATGTACAGGACAGGTAGATTTGTGGATATCTTTGTGACTGAGAATGAGTACATCCATAAGGTTCACAATGCTGTTTGTAAATTATCATCTGACTCCTGTTTTCTATAGGAATATTGTACCAGTACAGCATAGGCTGGTCTTGCAGTTATCCACCAAAAAGAACCTTGCTGTGTATTGTCAAAGTCATGAATGTTGCAGAGAAGATCACAATGGTTTGTAAGTAGAACAGGCACATGAAACAGCTCACCACCTTAATTTAAGACTGGCTACTTTTAGTAATGGTATTGCCACAAGCTACTTCATGCTTGATCTCATTGGCTTACATTCATTGGAATACTGATTTTGTTCCTTAAGAAAATTCACAAAGCGGGAACATCACTTGTTAGGCTAGCTTTTACTAGCTGATCCCTAACTTGCTTTAAACAAAGTGGCTTTCTATGCCATTTCAGAGTATGATTAAGGATCAACTACACTATAGCAGGTCTGCCATCAAATTTTGTCCAGACTTGGAAAGAGGGAAGATTTTCTTCCGAGTGATGATAATAAACCTGCTGGGTTTTTATGACAATCTGGTGATTAGATTGCTGCCATTACTAGGATTTGCATTTTAGTTCCAGATGTATATGTTAATTGAATTTAAAAATCACAGCTGCTGTGGTGATTTGAACTCGTGTCTCTGGAAAATCAAACATTTCTGACAAAGGGTCACTGGACTAGAAATGTTAACGACTTTCTCTCTACAGATGCTGCCAGACCTGCTGTGTTTCTCTAGGACTCTTTCACATTTCCAGCAACCAGTGCTGTGAATGGTTACTCCAGACTACCAGTACCAGTGAAATACCACTCCCATGATCAATGCTTATGGAAGTTACCAAAAGTTCTATGACTAAATAATTAAGACCAAGCCACTTCACCTCGGGAGGTACAATTCAGGGGACAATAAATACTAAGAGCCTATTTTAACACATTACAAGTAGCATCTGAATCTGTTTGTGTTTGAAAGATTGACATTTAGCACGCGAAGATTCAGAAACTAGATTTCAATCTTCAATTTATATCCACTTCCATAGAATATTCTACTTCCTCACGGAAGTGGGCACAAAACAGGATGTCCCCTCTTGTCCTCTACCTGCCTGCACCCCAGAAAAAAAAAACTGAGGTTTTTGCAGCCTGTACTATGAAGTAGATTGGTTACATTTACATAGGAAGACAATTAGAGTATACAGAGCCACTTTTAGCTATACAGTATCAAAACCCCTCATGGGCACAGAAAACAAAATTTAAATTGAAGTGCTAAATCATGCTCTGAATCATCAGATCTTATTTTTTATTGCATTATTTAGCAGTCCTCAACATTCTCAGTGCAATTTGATGGCAGTTTCTGGCAGATACATGGCTTGTTTCAATTCCAACAGCTGTAATTAAAGGTTAATTCACTGTCTCAGGATTAACAAAAAAAAAAAGAACTATTGATAGACAAGTTATTGCCTTTTATATAATGGGATTAAAACTATAAAATTACAACAGATATTGTAGTTATCAACCTCCAGAAAGGTCCTGGAACTGATTAAATAAATTCTACAGACTGCAAATGGAAAGGAATAATGAACCTTCCAAAATAGCTGAGTGCAATTCTTGCCAAATTGTATCGATGTACAGTAGCTGCCCTACATATTACACCGATGTTTATTGATCTCCTTATGACCAATGCTTATTTAATACTACAATTTGATCTATTTTCAAGAAATAACGAGGAACCTCCAAACAGAATTACCTGGAATCCAACACAAATGGACAAACTAACCCATTATATGTACCAAATTTGCACTAGTTTTCATCTGAAACAATGCTAAAATCTGCTAACATATATACCAGAAAAGCAGGAGATCATAAAACGTGAAAATATTCCACCCTTATGACAGAACATTCAAGTGAAAAATGTTTTTGTTTTTAAAAATTATCCCAAACCAATTAAATTTTTACTGTAACAATACTGTACGTATTGTAACTAAGGTGCCACTGCAGAAGCATCAATGGAAAGCAACTAACTATGTGTTCCCAAGTTATATTTGAGCACTGAAATCATAAGGGTGAAAAGCACAGAAATATGAAACAGGAAATCAATTTTGCTACAAACTGGCAAATTCTTAGAGTGAACACAAGGCTTGAGATAGGTATAAAAGTGACAGGCTTTTTCCTAATTGGTAGCAGCCTTATCGAAGTCTGCATATTAACCAAGTACATTGATAAGCAATTAATTTTAAATAACCAAGCACCTAACACTGGACAGGTCAAAACAGATTCAGGAAAGAGCCAATGAACACAGATGCATTTTTTTTAAACGTATGCTGCCTGGAAATGAAACAGTTAAAGTCTGTGTTAGGCATGGCGGGTGTACCCTAGGTGGTGTCTTTAAAACAATTTAGTAAAAATGTTTTATTGACATAATCAACACATGGCTGTTCAGCCTCCTCTCCCTCCAGTTGAAACTCATTGAGGTGACAATAACCATTCAATCTGCCTTGACCTTGTTGAGTTGGAAAAGCATCACATTTTGAGATACCAACTGCAAGGTTATGACTGCAAGACCGGCAACAAGTGATTGCAAGGGGTCAGCAGTACGGCAAACATATTTGCTCCAAAACAAAAGCTGCTTGCTTCCACCTTATTAACACCACCCAATCTCTATTCCCTCAAGCTAGTCTTTCTTTTGCAGTAGTCAGATTATTTGTTAAATTATGCACAATTAAGAACAAACAGCTCCCATTGCTGGACTTCATGGTGGAACGCAGGACCAATGGGGAATTCCTAACAAAAGGTATACAGGAAAGCCACACCCACTGACCAATTACTGAATTTCAACAGCAACCAGCCTAACACACACACAGTTGCGTGAGAACATTATTTAAACAGGCAACAACACACTGCAGCAGCACAGAGCTACGCCAAAAAGAAGAGTATCTCTTGCAAGTATCCAAAGACAACGGATACCCGAAAATCTGGGTCAGAAGATGTCTATTACATGAACAACACCAGGAAGATACTACATGCCCCGACACACTCCTCACGCTACCTTACATCAAGAACACATCTGAACTCACCACATGACTCCTAAAACCACTGGGCATCAGAGTAGCACACAAACCCACGCCAACTGCTCACCTGGACCAAAGACCCACTACGGACAGGACCAATGTCGTATACAAGATTCCCTGCAAAGACTGTGACAAACACTACATTGGACAAACAGGAAGGAAATTAACCACAAGAGTACACATCAGCTGGCAACAAAAAGACATGACCAATACTCACTCATCTCCATCCACATGGATAAGGAAAACCACCAATTTGACTGGGACAACACCAGGATCCTGGGACAGGCGAAGCAGAGACAAGCATGGGAATTCCTAGAGGCCTGGTTCTCCACTAAGAAAGCCATTAATAAACACACAGATCTAGGCCCCATATACACTCCATTGCGAAGGAAAACCGGAATTGAGATAATCCAGCTCGACAGAGTTTAAATGACAGGCAGGAAAACACAACAGCGCTTCATTGGAGGCTGCACTGATGTTACCCAGCAGGGTAAAGAAATATCTGCGGAACAACGAACGAGCTTGGCGAGCCAACCAACCACAATATGCACTCCCTTTAAGATCTCAGTACATGGGCAAAAGATGAGAAATGGAATAAATTGTTCTTTTTTAAATAGACTGATGTGTGCAATGGGCTGAAGGAACTTATTGAAAAGGTGCAATTAATGGCCTCATCTGAACTATATGGTACTATGGTGAGAGTATTTCAATTGGCACCAGTGTTCTAGGACAGACAACAAAAATAATAAAACAAGGGTATCCATAGTTTATTGTTCCAAGAAATTAAGTTTCCATGGACTTCAAGGCAGCAAAAGATACAATAGATTGTGCAATGGCCACAATTTATTTTATTCATTCATGGGACATGGGTATTGTTGGCTCAGCCAACATGTATTGCAACTAACAGTCAACCACATTGCTGTGGGTTTGGGGTCACATGTGGACAAGACCAGTTATGAATGGCAGATTGCCTTCTCTAAAAGATATTATCAATTTACTTGGGATTTTACACTAGTGGTTACATTGTTTCCATTAGGCTAGCTTTTCATTCCAGATTCTTCAACTGAATTCAAATTTTATCCTCTGCCACATGGGATTCAAATCCTTATTGCCAGACTAATCTGGGGTTCTGGATTATCAGTTTACTGAGATTAGAACTTCACCACCAACCTCCCTATTCCAGGAAATCTGCAAAGCATACAAGGCACAAAATAGTTGCCACTTTTAGACAAAATATTTGAGAATTCAAATCCATCTTCAATTCAGGTTTGTTGCATTGTTCAGTTAAGCGTAACTTGCAGCTGAAAATAAAAACGCTTAGCCCATCTCAAAGCCGAGCTGTCAGCACTGAACATACCCAGCATTTCTCCAGTATCTACCAGGCCACAGACATCTACCACAATATAAATTCTAGAATCCATTTGATACTCAATTACAATGAAACAGTGAGGATTTAAAACTGTAACCCCCAAAAGCTGCAGTGCCATATTTTCATGCCACAATGTTCCTGGCCCACTGGAATGGAGGCACGCTTGCAATTCAGATGAAAGTGAAAAACATATGAATAGTGCCATCCCAATCCATTTTTTACATACACCTCCTGATTGACAAGTAACAAGTCAATGCATAATTCATCTCGTTAAAATGATCTTCTGTTAAATAATTTCCCCCTATTTAGATAAAAGTCCATTTTGAACAAGGTACTTTCAAATCATATTGCAAGATTTTACATTTAATAAATAACTTATCCTGATAACTCAGCCACGTTATGTTGTTAAATGATGAAATTTACAGAAAGAAAGGTAGCACATTATACGTGATCTCACACAAATAATTCCCTAAGTATTTGGCACTGAGTAGGGAGGAAAAATCTACCAGATTTCCTGCCTCAATCATTATCCAGCAATGCGTGCTGACAATGTGTTGGTATTGATGCTGGGTGAGTACAAGACAACAAGCAGCTACAAACATGAAAAAAATAGCCTGGTCCTAGGCAATGCCAAGGTAAAGAACTTTAAGAAAGGTCACTCAGCAGAGGTACTGTAGGGTGACTGGCTCCCAAATAATTGTGGCCCAGCAAGGGTTGAATATTTTCAGGAAGAGAAATATAGAAACACAGAACATAGGAGAGGTAAATCAATACATAGGTGATTTGAGCCCACGAGCCTGCTCCACCATTCAGTATAATTGTCAAGCTCAATACCCAAATTCCACCACCCGCCATATTACTAGAACCCTTTAGCCACAAAAGCTATAAACCTTCTTCTTGAAAACACAATATTTTGACCTCAGCAACTTTCAGTGGTAGTGGATTCCACAGGCTCACCAACCACTTGGTGAAGAAATTTCTCCTTATCTTACTCCTCAAAGATTTACCCCTTATCATTAAACTATGACCCTTGGTTTTGGATTCCCCACAACATCAGGAAAACTCTTTCTACACCTAATCTGTCTAGTCTTATTAGAACTTTTTTTTATAGGTTTCTATGAGATACCCCCTCATTCTTCTCAACACCACTGAATACAATCCTAACTGGCTCAATCTCACCTCATACGTCATTCCTGCCAAGATAGCAAGAGCATTTTTCCTCAGATAAGGCGGCCAAAACCTGTATAATTGCAGCAAGACATTGTTGTTACTGTACTCAAATCCTCTCACTATGAAGGCCAACATACAGTTTGTCTTCTTTACCGCTTGCTGCAAGGTTCATAGGCAATTCATACATTACTTTTGATGGAAAGTGTACCATGTGAACTACAATACTCTTGCAGAAATAAGGATCGTTTGAGATACAAGACCATATTTACAAAATATTTTGGTAAAGCTAATAGAAGAATGACAAATTAACAATCTTCTGTGCTAAAATTGTTATGTATTAGTGCATGCCTTAGTGCTCTTTAATAACTGCCAATTCCATATGTGAGCTGAGTGCTTCTTCTCAGATGCTTTTACTGTATTAATCCAAGAGCTTATTTTCATCAATTCATACAGGAAACAGGCAGCCCCACTCATGACCTTCAAACATCCCAAAGCAGTTTATAATCAATAAAGAATCTTTTGAAAAATATAGTCACTATTGTAATGCAGCAAGCAAAAACAAATTTGTGCATAGCAAAGTTCTACAAAGAATAACGTCACAATGATCATATCTGCTTCAGTGGTTCTGTTTGCAAAGTTGGTCACAACACTATAGTGTCATGTTTAGCTCGGCAGGGAAATGGGCCTTTGGTTTAACATCTCACCTGAAAGACAGCATTTCCAACAACAAAACACTAGATTGGAACTCAAACACAACTCGGAGACAAGAATGCTACAACTGTGTACAACAATAAATTAGAAAATTAGAAGTTAGAAAAGATTAGCACACTTGCCAAAACAAATTACCAAATCAATACCATTTTAATATTATAAATTAACAAAGTCATAACATTTAAATACACTTCAGTCTTATATATTTACTGATTCTGAGCATCATGCTTTCATAATCACGAATTTCTAAAACTTTTGTACTCTTACTTGTTCTGAAAATTTCAAAATGTCTCAGAACATTATTTTTGATAATTAATTCTTGGATGGATTAACAGAAATTTTTACTGTGGCCTATTTTAACATTTAACTTTAAGCTATATTGTCCAGAGATCATCAACAGATTGGAAATCATTGACAATCCAACCTGCATCTCTTCATTTCCTTGTGATTATTCAAACAAATTATTGAAGTCAGAGGTTTCGTTTTTTTATTGTAGTGATCACAAATCATTCCCATTGCCTTATAAATTTGAGGCTGCAGAAACTCTACACAATAAGAAAACAAACTTTAAAAAAAACAAGTTAAGCTTTCTATGCTAAAAGAGATAAGGTATAAGAAAGTGTTGGAAGAACTCAGATCCAGCAGCATTCATGGAGAGAGAAACATACTTAGTGACTTCTCTTCACGGCTGAAAAAGTAATTGGTTTCATGCTGTACAAAAAGGTGAGTGGGACAAATGAAACTGAAAGGAAAGTTGTCCAAGTTAGAATAAGGGGATCTCGGTTTGGTCTCCATACTGTAGAGGAGACCACACTGTAAGCAGCAAATACGATGTAGTGAGGAGGGAGAAGGTTAAGGGCAAGTGTTAGACTTCCTATGATTGCATGGACAGAAGCCATGGGAGGAAGTGAGTTGTGTGGGTTGATCGAGAAGTGGACTAGGGCATTATGGAGGCCATAGTCCCTTCAGTGTGCACCAAAGCACATGACAGACAGCATGCATGCTAAGGGACCATCCAGACACAAATCTTTGGTTGTGGAAAAAGGAAAATATGTTGGAAGCACCATTGTGGAAGGTAACATGGAAAAAGTAGATGAACGGAATAGAGTCCCTAGTGGAAGCAGGACATAAGGAAGTGCAATTGAGGTAGCCTAGGGAGTGGGTGAGTTTGTAATGAATATTAGTGGCAGCTTATTCCCATTAATGGAGACAGGAAAGTCACAAAATTGAAATGTCAGAAATGGACGAGGTTAAAGGAAGAGGAGGTAAAAGTTGGAATTTAAGAAAAAAACCCATTAAATTTTTCACTGGAAAATCCCCCAAACATAACTTCTCATCCCAGCAGCATTCTCAAGTGTGCCCGCTCCATGACATCCTGGTTCACCCTATCACTTCATAATCTCCTAAGGCAACTTCTCATGTAATCACAGGAAATGCATATTTATCCTTTTACCTCTTCCCTCCTCACCATCCAAGGCCCCAAACATTCCTTCCAAACAAAGCAGCAACTCATTTGGAGGTCTTTCAACCTAGTTTATTCCATGCACTGCTCACAATGCTGTCTCCTGTACACGGAGGTCAAACACAGACTGGGTGACCATTTCATCTAACGATTCTGCTCAGTCCAGAAACATGACCTTGACCTTCTAGTCACTTGCTTTTCTAACACACCATCTTGCTCTCAAGATCATATTTCTGTCCTATGTCTGTTGGAGTGTTCCAATGAAGCCCAATGAAAGTTGAAGGTGCAGCATCTCATTTTCAGTTCAGGCACATTACAGTTTCTGGATTGAGCATTACAGTTCAATAATTTCAGACCGTGAACTGCGTCCTCTTTTTGAATGTTTCCCCGCTCTGTCACCGCACACATGCATACATGATGTCTGGTTTTGCTTTCAGCACAGCTGACCCACTCTTTCTAAATTCATTCAGGGAATGACCGAGTCAATGGCTGGGAAGTATTTACTGCTCAAACCTAATTGTAGTGAGATGGTGGGGAGTTGCCTTTTGAACCACTGCAGTCCACTTAGTGTAGGGAGGGAGTTCCCAGATTTTGGCCCAGTGACAATGAAGGAACAACGATATATTCGTAAAACATTTTAGTGAGACCCATTTGGAGTGCTTTGTGCAGTTCTGCTTGCCACACTGTAGGAGTGATGTGGAGGCTTTGGAGAGAGTGCAAAAGAGGTTTAGCAGAATGTTTCAGAGATAGTAGGAACTGCAGATGCTGGAGAATCTGAGATAACAAGGTGTAGAGCTGGCTAAACACAGCAGGCCAAGCAGCATCAGA
>NC_063334.1:100005387-100027017 GCF_021869965.1 Rhincodon typus
TCTGATGCTGCTTGGCCTGCTGTGTTTAGCCAGCTCTACACCTTGTTATCTCTTATTTTAGCAGAAGGTTGCCTGGATTGGAATGTATTAGCTACAAGGAGAAGTTGCATGAACTTTGATTTGGGTGGGGGGAAGATTGCGGGGCGTGCGGTGCTGAGGGGTGACCAGATTGAAGTGTTGCAAAGTTGGGTACAGTAATTGCAGATTGAGAGGCAGGATGTTAGAATTTGGTGTTTGCAAATATTGATGTTTGTAAAATGCTGCGGGGAAAGCATTGGATGATCTCTTTAAAAGGTTGTATTTTTTCTATGCTTGGAGATGTCCGTGAGCAGCTTGAAAGTTTGCAAGTACGGTGAGCACCCAAATTGAAACATTTGTATCGAAAGGCCTTTCTGTTAGCAGCCAAAGCAGCATTTTTACCACGACAACAGGTTTTTGAATTTAGCCAATCAATTTGAACCAGGCACTTAGATACCAAAAACCTAGCAAATTTGAATCTGATGGTTTTGACAATCTAGGAACAATCTGATTGTAAGAAATTGATATGTCATTAGGGGGATAAAAGAAGAGGGCAGTTGGACAAAAATTGCAGAACTGCCATCTGCCAGAATTAACAGCTCTCAACTCGAGAGAATCGCTGGTTCTCACAGACTCCTGCAAGTCTTAGAGAAAGCACCATCTAAATATCAAAGGTACCGATGGTACAACTAGTTAATATTCCTGACAGAAGAATCTATGGAGGAGGCACAGAGCATCCCCATGTAAGACATGTAAGACAGAGCAAGACATGTAACCTGGCTGTAATTTTGAGACACTAAATTCTACTTTTTAAAAATTTTACTTTTATATAAGCGGAACAGCATACTATTAGAATCCTGTTTTATTCAGGAATAGTCAGTAGTTAGGAGGAGTTTATTTGGTTTGTGACTAGTTTAGTTAATTTGTTCACTGTTAGAGTTACTTGTTGATTGTAATGAAAGTGTCAGAGGTTTATTTTATTTAACCACTAGAAGTTGCTGAAAAGCAGGGTTACACCTTTTCATACTCCTTTTATGGATTATAGGGTAAGGTGCTCCTCTTTAGGTGTTTTGGTTTTAGGGAGTTGGGGGGAGGTCAACCTACACTTTATAACAAATGTATACCAAATTATAAAAGGCATGGATAGTGTGGAAATTTGGAGCCTTTTTCCCAGGATGGAAATATCAAATACCGAGGGGGAGAACGCACAAGTTTAAGGTGAGAGGGGATAAGTTTAAAAAAAAAAAAGATGTGCAGGGCAAGGTTTTTATGCAGAGAGTGGTAGGAATCTGGAATGGACTATGAGAGGAGGAGTTGGTAAAAACAGACATGATCGCAATGTTCAACAGACATTTAGACTGACACACCAACAGGCAGGGAATAGATGAATACAAACCACACGCAGGTAGGTGGGATTAGATTAGAACTGCATCATTGTAGGCACAGACATGGCAGGCCAAAGGGCCCATTCATACCACCCCTACTTGGAAGCAGAACATAGGACTGTAAGTGGCTTGGAACTTGTAGGTGGTAGCATTCCCATGTATCTCCTTTGTTGGAGGAGATGGTAGTGATTGTGCATTTCGAAGGGGCTGTCTAAGGAGCCTTGATGAATTTTTGTAGAGCATCATGTAGATGATACACATTGCTGCTGCTGCACATCAGTGGAGGGAGAGAATGTTTGCGGATGCTTGGTCAATTTAGCAGGCTGTGTCTTGGATGGCATCAAGCTTTCAGTGTTGTTGGAGCTGCACTCCACATGCAAATGGGGTGTATTCCAACATACTCTTGACTTGTATCTTGTCGATGGTTGAATGGCTTTCAGGAGTTAAGGAGAAAGTTATTCACACACACAGAATCTAAACACCTGTCTCTCCAGTTCCAAAGAAAGGCGACGTTACATGTGAAATATTACATCTGTTTCTCTCTATCCACAGTTGTCACCAAACTGGCTGAGTTTCTGATTTTATTTGAAGTTTTCTGTATATAATATACTAGAAAACAAAGATTATTCCTTGTCTCTGAATGTATTTCCATTTTGTAAAACAATATTTTGGGAACTAATTTTGCAACCCTATCAATTTTTGGTTGACACTTTGGGATACAAAATATGTAATTAGAACATATGGCATGCTAAGTAAAGCAAGCGTGGAAAGGTCGGGTGATTTTGGCCTGACAGTTCCTAAAGCTCTCCAAAAAGGGGCTATTCTTGTACTATCTGAATTTATTGAAGATTTACATTGGTAGATTACTATGAGGCACAATTCTATTGTATAACGAATGCCTCAAAAACTAGAAGACCCTAGCTCTTCTTGCCGAGCAATTCTAATATTTGTTGGAGCAAGGACATTGCCTGGAAGCCATTAAATCCATTCAACATTCAGAAAATAGCCACTGGCATATACTTACATCAATGACAGCAGCAGTACTGGAAAGTGATAATCCTTCCAAATCAGCTGCTAATCTTGAAGCCATTACTGGTTTAGGGACGGCAACTGGTGTTGACACATCAGAAACTGTAGGACAGCAAGATAGAGTCTCAATTAGAAATGCAGAAAGGCATATCATTACTTCTTGACCAAGAAAAAGACAGTTAAAACAACATTCATATTAAATGCTGCATACGGACTAAAGTTCATATTTCATTTTTGCTCTACCTTTTGTATTTAAAACTAAATTAATTGTCAAAACACAAATTGGAAATCTCAAATTTTATTGAAGTGAAACTACAAGTATACCGCTATTGAACCTCAAAATTACAAAATGGAATAAATATTTCTATAACTGCCCCCCTACAACCCCCGTCCCCATTCCATCGATTCCACCTGGTTAAGTCATCAGAGTGATCCAAAAACCTCAATTTATATGGTAATCAACTGTTTAATAAAATGCCCAGTTTTAACACTTCTTTGCATGCTTTAGTATCCACACTTACAGTCAACCAAATCCAGTAATGAAACTTCCTGTTTGGCAGCAGCCTTAACCGATACTTCTTTATTCTCTTCTTTCTGTTGAACAGATATATTTCCTTATCAACCCAAAATATTACTTAATTTGAGAAAACAATGCAAAATAAAGCAAATGTAAAATAAACAAATCTAAACAGTGTCAAAAGATACTTAGGAATACATTACTCAAAAAATTAATTTCAAAAGTAAATCTGTCATCCAAAACAAAGACTAAAATTGCAGTTGCAACATTGGTCAACAACTTTCTTTTTTAGTGTATCCATAACATTAATAAACGTGCAGTATAATATCAGATCAAGATTGAGCAGATCAGACAGCTTTTGTTTTTCTGTAATTCTTACAAATTAAGATTGCAACTCAGTGTTAGATTGAAAAGTGAACAAAGAACTACACTAAGAAGAATCTACCATTTTAGAGAAAGTAATGCAGCAATTTAATAAGGAAAATCAAAACATTTTCTTTGTTACTGCTGCATATGTTAGAGGAATGGTTGGCAGACTCTGTTAGGAACGTGCACTTCAATCTCTCTGGAGTTCCAGCTTGAAGCCTATCCGGGCTGATGACATGAGTCACTTTTTACTGATGCCAGAAGGGATCCCAAGAAAAATTAGTTTGGACAGTCTCAATATAGTTTTAAGAGGAGCAAGGTCTGCAGCAAAAAGGAAACAGTCCATCATTTAGCAATCTCAGGTTAGCTTTGTGAGAAATTGAAATGTCACAGTAGCGCTACAGAAGAATTCTTCTGAAGTTGAGTTTAAGGCACAACACTGGGACGAGTGATAAAAATCTTATTCTGCATCCAACATAAGATGCACCTGACCTGAAAGTACTTGATGCAAGCTCTTCAGCACTGACTTACCTCATCTTCAGCATCAAAGTTCACTGCTTTATGATTGAGTAGCTTACATTCAAAGGTCAAATGAAAGCTTACGTTAGAAAGGGAAACAGAAGATTCCTCAGTACTTAAAACCATTTATATGTTAAAATTAAAATTGACATCCACAACAAAGCTCAGCTCACACTAATATTGCAAGGAACGTTGACTGTTTCCTGGCCACAACTCCTCTTCTCAAACAACTCATGAGGTAATGGTATCAGAAAAAGGTGGACTATTATTCTCATTGTACACTTTATCCTCTTCTCTCCTACAACTATTGGACTCCTTATAAAGGATGGGTTCTAAGCTCCAAAGCTTCTTTGATACTTTACATCTCCATTGATGTTTAACCCCATTCTGTATGCATGCGCAAAGATATTGATAGTACTGACAAACTGCTTAATTCTGAATGGCACGACAGCAGAATCAAGTCCTGCTTTCATTCAACATGTGTTTACTTTCAGTCAATCACTGGTTGGCTATCAAGAAAACCACAAATAGAACTTCCTGCTCTTAATCCAAAGATGCCAAATCCAATTGCTGCATTTCCATTGCTACTGTGCAAGGTAGCTTGATTTATATGATTTAGCTACCCTCTGGGTTAATAACTTAAGACATTGGAAAGACCCACTGTGACTCTTAAAATTCATGTGGTCATACTCTACTTGCAAGCTCAGCCAATTAAGGGCTAGGTTATTGACAACAACCAAAAAGTAGCACCAAATTCTGTCACTGGGTGGAATACAACTTAAATAAAAGTCCCAGCCATATAGGAGGAAAACTACAACTTACTAAATTGCTCAGTTTTATGGGGCTTGTACAATTTAGGAAAACGCCCTCAGGAATGACATTGGCAAAAATAGGGGAATAATTTATTTGGCATCCTTCCTATCTTGGTTGGATTCCCGGAAACTGCTACAAGAGTGAAGGATGGAAAGAACTGGAGTGGTGACAAATAAATACAATAATCCATTGCAAGTATGCAAGTGCAACATTGGCACTGACATTAGATGGATTCTCTAATTTCACGTAGAAAAATATCCCAAAGCTCTTCAGAGGATTGTATCAAACACCATCTGAAGCAGTCACTTATGGTGACATCAGGGCAGGTAAAAGGGTAAATTTTAAATAGCATCTTGAAGAGGACAGAAAACTAGAAACAGAGAGACTAAGGAGGGGATACCAGAGTTTTGTTCCTTGGCAGCAGAAGGCTCAGCTGGCAATTGTACAGCAATTTGAATGAGAGATACTTAAGTGGCCAGTATTAGTGGGCAGAGATAAACTGGGATTACGGATAGAGAGAGTCACAAGGCCATGAAGGCTGCTGGAAACAAGAATGAGAATCTTATGATCAAGGTGTTGCTGGACTGTGTGAATGGGACTCCGTGTAAAATAGGACGTGGGCAGCAAAGTTTGGGTGAGGGCAAGGTTTTGTAATTTGGAAAATGCAAAGGTGACCAGGAGAGCAGTTGAATAGTCAAAACCAGAGGTAACAAAAGCACAAATCAGTGTTTCAGTAGATGAGCTGAGACAGATGTAGGATTGTTAATGTTCAATAATTTTGACTTGATTAAGCAAGTGATGAATTAAATTGTACTTTGTTTGACTGGGGTTAGTTTCCGCAAAGAAAATTAGCAATGTGACTCCAGTCAAAAGTAAGGTTTATTGCTTTGTGTCCAACTACACCAAGCATAAACACATGAAGGGAATTAAGCACAAGGGTGAGTGTTTTTAATTTGACAACACGGGAAATGTCCAAGTGGGAATTGGTGCAGAATATGATACTGAATGTGAAGTTGTTGATGAGTTTTGGTTACAGAAGGTGGAAATTTACCAGAGGGCAATTGAATTGCTGAGTCTCAGTAACGGCAAAAGCATGGAAAATGCTTTCAGTAACAAATGCACATAATACTATGCCATTGGAAGTTACGGATGTTCTGGAGAGGACATGGGGTCAGGTGCAATACAATTATTAAACTAATAGAAGGTATCCTGATCATATTTATGGAATCTCACCTCATGTAAGCTCATGATGTTGCCATAAGCAAGTTATTGATGAGGAAATGAAGGGATCCAAGACTAAAACCACAGGTGGACTCCAAAAGGTAACTGTGTTCAAGTGGGAAGAGAAGTTGTAACTGGAGATGTCCAGATGACAAATGGATCATAATTTTATTTCAGGATTAAGGCAGTGCCACTGAGATGGATAACAGTGAAAGAAGAATAGGATCTTTGAGAGTTTTAAAGACTGTAGAGAGACTGAGGGATGACAACCAATTATGGTCACAGTTATGGAATATTGGCCAACATTCTGCTGGCATCGTAACAGTTTCATACTGCACACTGTTATTAACATGAATTGTGAAGTAATTTGTGGCAAGAAGAGATTGCCTGTCAATTCCCATCGAGATTCGTGCTATTCAGGTAAAGCTCATGAAAATGGTGGCTCCTCAGTCACTGAGTTTCCTGATTTGATGCAACTGCTAATTGAGTTCACAGCTGGAGGTTCAAGTTGCAACTCAACAATGCAAACTACTTAACCTTTCTATTCAGGAAAGGAAAACGTTAAACTCTGCAGTCTTATTTTTGATGGCTTCTTTGCTTTTCTTTACTTTTCCTTACTCCTTTAGTCCGATCTCTCCCTTGCCCAGTCTCTATCCTTTTCTTAAAATATCAAACTTGTCTCAAATCACCCTATGTCCTTCACTGTTTCCTTCTCAATCTTTGTACCATATTGGTCAAAGGGATAGACTAGGGAGTCCGTCAGTCACTTCCAGCTGGTTGGGCAAAGAAAAAAAGAATATTTGATGGTTGAAAGCAAAGTCTAAGGTAACGTTCCACAAGACAGCTCTCTTCAGTAAAACCTGAGCTATGATGTTTATACCTTTAAACTATTAAAATTCAAGGCACATAATTCTTTTCACTAGGGCAAACATTTCCTTACAAATATGGCATGGAACTTTGAAGAGAAATATATGAAAAGAGAACAAAGTATTCTTCAATTTTTTGAGAATTGCAATTACATTAACTTGAGTTCACTTTTGACACAATTATGGGTCTTAATAGACCACTTTGAAAATGATGGAACCTTAATAAGCCAGCCAATATTCTTGGAAGTTTTAACTTAGAAGATTACGAGAGATGTCAATGCATTCAGATATCTGATAATCACTTTTAAATGCAATCTTACTGCTAAATAAATGAAATTGACAGAGGCAAGATTTTGAAGGTTAAAAGAAGCAAAAACCACAGACTTAAATACAGACTCTAAAATTGACACACACTTTCAGTAAAGTACTCCGGCAACTTGAAACATGAAAATGAAACAAACAAAAGCTATGAATTAACTTCAGACTAATAGATGAATTACATGTTTCTCATATAAACACTCAAGGCAAAATTCACAGGTCAATCCAGGAACAGAAGTTTAAAATGTGACAAAACAATTTTGAAAATAATCTACTTTATTCACTCCGAGGAATAAATCATACTATACGTTGCGTTTTAATCCATATAAATTTTTTGCTTGCTTGCTGGTTCCGATATTTGTTAATGCTTTTGACTTGGGGGGGATGTACAGCACAATTTCACAGTTTGCACATGACATGAAACTCGTCAACTAAATTGGAAATGGCCAAGTAGGTTCTATTTAAGGGTCTTAAGCCCATTGCTGCTGTAATGAATCCAGTGGCATGCAGGCTTGATGCCATTTGCTGTTCCCAAAAGCTGCTACCCTGCAGATGGCTTGGCACTTGCAAGCAGGGAATAGGTGGTAAGACGTAAAAGCAGAAATAGGCCATTCACCTCATCGAGTCTGCTCGGCCATTCAATGAGATCATGGCTGATTTGATAACCTCAATCCCACTTTCCTGTCCTTTCACTTTAACCTCGATTCCCTACCCGATTTCACATCTGTCTATCTCAGCCTTGAATATATTTAATGAACGAGCCTTGGGAAACCTTTGTGGCATAGAATTTCATCTATTTACTAGCCTTGAAGATTATTCTGACCCTTATTCTGAGAGAAATCTGTCCAAATCTGTTCCACGAGGGGAAACCACCTTCCCTTGTCTACTCTGTCAAGTCCCTTAAGAATCTGTGTTTCATTAAGGTCACCTCTCATGCTTCTAAACTCCCATGAGTACAGGCCCAACCTACTCAACCTCTCCTCAAAGTCCCTCCATACCCCAGTACTAGCCTGTTGAGAACCTTCTCCAGACTGCCTCCAATGGCATTGTATTGTTCCTTAGACAAGGGGCCCAAAAGTGTTCAGAGCATTAAAGCTGTGGTCTGACTGGTACATTGTCTAGTTTTAGCAAAACCTCCCTACATTTATCTGCATTCCCTTTGAAATAAAGGCCAACATTCCATTTGCCTTTCCTATTTCCCACTGAAGGTGGATGCTAGCTTTTCGTGATTCGTGCACAAGGACTCCCAAAATCCTGTTCTGTAGCTTTCTCCATTTAAATAACATACAGCTCCTCTACTTTTTCAACTACACTACATATTTTCCCATATTGTATTTGATGCAATCAGTGCTTTATCAAGGCATAACAAATCACTTCTTTGTCCTTGGTTCTCAGAGATCTTCTTCTGCCAGTATTGCTGAGCGGCACGGTGGCTCAGTGGCATTACTGTCTTACAGCACCAAGGACTAGGGTTCAATTCCATCCTTGGGCAACTGTCTGTGTGGAGTTTGCACTTTCTGCCTGTGTCTGTGTGGGTTTCCTCTCACAGTCCAAAGATATGCAGATTAGGTAGATTGGCCATGCTAAATTGCTCAGTGTACACGGGCATTAGTCATGGGAAACGCAGGGTCACAGGGAAAGGGTGGCGGGATAAGTCTGGGTGGGATGCTCTTCAGAGGAGTGGTGTGAACTTGTTGGGCCGATTGGCCTGTTCTCACACCGTAGGGATTCTAGTACTGCTAAGCACGAGAAGCTGACAGCTCTCACTTGGCAGGACTTCTGCCCCAGAGCTGAGTGTCCAGGGGAAGGCATCCTGACAGGCATGTGATCTGTAGGCCTTCATTGGTAAAGGCTGGCTGATGAGATCCCCAATGCATTAACAAGACTCAACCCAGTGACTGGTCAGACTGAGAATGAAGACTGAGACTCCTTGCTGTTGCGGAGATCAGTAATGTATTGTGTGCCACTTACTCAGCACAAACCAAGGATGGAGCCCCAGATTCAATTCCAGGCATCCAACTGCAGGAGAAATGTACAGGGAGTGTGCATTTAATGTTGATGTGTTGATGTTCTGAAGAAGGGTCTAGGCCCGAAACGTCAGCCTTCCTGCTCCTCTGATGCTGCTTGGCCTACTGTCTTCATCCAGCTCTACACCTTGTTATCTCAGATTCTCCAGCATCTGCAGTTCCTACTATCTCTGAAACAGTTTGGTAGAACCTCTTCTTCTCTCAGACTGGAGGCCACTCCCAGTGCCCAGTTTTGTTACTTGCAGCTGCTTCCTCTGCTGCACTGCTGGCCAAGGACTGCATCAGGGAGCCAAGACCCACCAGATCCTAAGCCTACCCATTGCAGCCACCACCCCCAGGACACAACCGGACATGACAAACTCACTCCTCCTGGTCTGCAGGACTTCTCCTGTCTGCTGACCAACAGGATACTGGCCATCACCTAACTCAGCAAGCTCTTGCCTGGCTGGCAAGGAGCTGGCTTGGAAGCCCCTTGTGTTCACCTCAGTGTAGCAGCCTTAAATGTGGAGAGCACCCAGCAGAACAATGCAGGGTAGCCGCAAAGGGTAAAGCAAAGGAGGTTCTGTAAGAAGGTAATTTTTTAATATATTTTTAAGTTTATTTTATTTCAACAGCTACTTACAGTGTAGGAATTTAACCATTTAAAGTAATGTTTTTCAACTTGGAGACTATTTCAATTTTTTTTCTGCTAAGAAAGGTCACAGAGAACCTAACCAAAGCTTCATTTAAAATTTGAAAATTGCAACCTAAGGTATGCAACCAGAATTTTAATTAACTTCTCCCTAATTTACAGGGTTACGTGGATAGGGTGGGGGTGGGGTGGGTGTCTGGTTATGGGTGTGATGCTCTTCAGAGGGTCGGCGTGCAGTCGATGGACCGAATGGCCTGTTTCTGCACTGTAGGGATTCTATGATTAATTTTGGAAGGGGACTTGCTAGGATGAAGTTAGGGTTCCAAGAGCTAAATGTGCTCAAACTTGGCTTGTATTCTCAGAGGTTTGCAGTTCAGATGTGATTTAATCAAGATACATTTCAATGAGACAGCAACGCTTTACAGTTGCTATACAGAAGCTTTATCTTCTGGTTAAAGAATTCAGAACAAAGGGAAACACTCAGTTAGATTTAAAATTAAAATGAGGAATGAGTAACTTCTTCAATAAAGTGTTGTGGACATTTGGAATTCCTCCCCTCCCCAAAAGCAAAAGGCGAAGGATACTGGTTAATATGAAAATTTGATGAAGAAGGTCAGATTATTTTATGAATTGAAACAACCTTCACTAAATCGATAAAAATATTTGTACTTGTATTGCAATATTCACGACTTGATGTCATAAAGTATTTCACAGCCTATTAAATATTTTCTGAATTATAGTGTCTGTTGTAGTGTCGGAAATGCAGCCATTTTTCACACAGGATCCCACAAATAGCAATGCAATTACCACCTTTGCAATCTGATTTATTGGTGTTAGATATCAAGGGGGACCTCACCACCTCATTGTCATGGCAGGACCTTCTATGAGATCCAAAATGGGATCTTCTATGCCCAGCTTGAGGGGCAGGCAAGGCTTCCAGTACCAGTTCTTCTGACCAGGGTGCTTTTCTAAAAAAAAATCAAACGGAGTAGACACTTCAGCCCACCACGTTTATGTTGACCAACAAAACACCAAACTACACTAGTGCCATTTCACTGCACTTGGTCCATAGTCTACTATACCTCACATTTTAAATACTCGTCCATATGCTAAATGTTGTGAGAGTACCTGCCTCCATCACCCTCTCAGGCAGCATCCTCTGGGTGAAAAAAATTTTCAGATCTCCTTTAAGCCATTTACTCCTCACCTTAAACATAAAGGCCAGAGGGCACATCTACTATATGGAGAAGATTCTCACGATCCACTCTGTCTATGTCTCTCTCAATTTTGTACACCTCAAATCAGATTCCCCTTCAGCCTCCTCTGCTCCAGGAAAAACAAACACAGCCTCTCCAATCTCTCCTCATAACAGATTTTTCATCCCAGGCAACAGAGCCTCCACACCTGTTCAAGTGCGATCACATCCTTCTGATACTGTGGCGACCAAAACTGCATGCAGTATTCCATCTGTGGCCTAATCAATGTCTTACAAAGTTGTAACTAGAATTCCTTGTGTGTTGATACAATGGCTTTAAGAGGTGTATTTTGTCCTTTTTTTTTTAAAAAGAAATGAAGGAAGGTGGAGACAGAAGTGCTGAGCTTATACCCAATAAAGTAAACAGCTTAAGATGCCTCAGATTTTTATTTAGAATAATAGAAGCAGCATGAAGGGATGGGGTCAAGCTCCCAAAGAACCAGGATTTTAAGTTTTAGCTTTCACCATTTGCTGGGGTCTTACAGCTGGATATGAAAGCTCTTATTCCTCTGTTACAGCTAAAAGCTGGGGTTCTCTACCTGCTGCTAGAATTGCATGCGAGACAATCTATTTTCCTGAATTTGCCTTTGCCAAAGGGGTGTTTATGGGATGGTGCTACATTGGAACAGTTAATTATTAATATATATTATTATGTTAAGCATTTTGATAGAGTTGTAGTTAAGCCTATACTTTTGTTTCCATTTTATTTGTATTTTAACTGTGGAGTAAAATTAAGTGCGTTTTGCTTCAAGTCGAGTAGTTTGACCAACTGCGTTGCATCTGGAACGCACACCGTATACTTAACTTTAAAATAAGGAAAAGGGTCTAGGTTATCTTAATATAACGTAAGAAGGTTCAGTTTGGTCTCTAACTCTTGCTCCTATATTCCACATGCCACATAATGAAGGCAAGCATCCCATATGCTTCTTTGCCTCCCTGTCTACTTGAGCTGATACCTCAAGGATCTATGGACTTGTACACCAAGGTCCCTTCCTTGTTCAGTACTCCGTAGGGACCTACTATTCATTTTGTAGCTATTTCCCTTATTTAACCTCCCAAAATACATCACCTCACACTTATCAGGATTAAATTCCATCTGCCATCGCTCTGCCCAATTTACCAGCTGATCAATATCAGACTCTAGCCCGAGACCATCCGCCTCACTATCAACACCACCAACAATTTTTGTGTCATCTGCAAACTTACTAATTGTATATTCTATACTCAGATCCAAATCATTAATGTACATTAACAGCAAGGCTCCCTGCACCGATCCCTGTGGTACACCGCTGGTCACAGGCTTCTAATTATAAAAACAACCTTCCATCCTCACTGTCTATTTCTAAGCCAGTTTTGGATCCAGTTTGTCATGGATCCCACGGGCACTTGCATTTTGAACCAGC
This sequence comes from Rhincodon typus, assembly GCF_021869965.1. NCBI lineage: Eukaryota > Metazoa > Chordata > Chondrichthyes > Orectolobiformes > Rhincodontidae > Rhincodon > Rhincodon typus. The sequence goes on from NC_063334.1 coordinate 100,017,756, forward strand.
TTTCCATGTGGAACCTTGTCAAAGGCCTTACTGAAGTCCATGTAAACCACATCAACTTCACTACCCTTATCAACATATTTAGGTACATGTTCAAAAACCTTAATTGAATTAGTCAGACAGGATCTTTCTCTAACAAATCCATGCTGACTATCCATGATCAATCCCTGCCTAAGTATTGATTAGTCCTGCCCTTCAGTTTTTTCCCAATAATTTCTGTACCACTGACATCAGACTAACTGGCCTAATTATTCAGCCTATCCCTGTTGCCCTTTTTAACAAAGGAACCTCATTAGCTATCCTACACACACTTGACAGTTCACCTGCAGCCAGCGAAGTAATAAATATTCTGCCGAGACCCCAGCAATCTCCTCCCTTGCCTCCCGTAGCAGCATCTCATCAGGCCCTGGGAAGTTATGCACCTTTATGTCCACTAAAACATCTAATACCTATTCCATGTTAAGATTAACATGTCTAGAAACTCACCATCCCAACTGAAATCCCTGGCTATGATGTCTGTCTCCCGTGGGAATATGGAGGAGAAATATTCATTAAGATCTCACTCACATCCTCTGGGTTGATGCACAGTTTGCCCCTTTGGTCTATAAAAGGCCCAGGCTTTCCCTGGTAATCCTCTTACTGTTAAAAGTTCTTATAAAATACTTTTGGATTTTCCTTAAATCTGTTTCACGGCTACCTCTGGATCATCAGAGACTATATTTTTGGTTTTCATGTGTTCCTTTTTCACGGGTTCTCACCAAGTAGTCTGTTAAAGTGATTCAGTCACAATACCTTCTGTTTTTATGTTGACGTACAGGATCTACCTTGGACTCTGAAAAGCAGAATTAGACAAATTTATCAATATCCTCAATTATCAACACTCCATTAGACTCAAGGCCCCAGTTGTCAACATCACAAGATTTCATTTTTCCAATTTATAAAAACAGGGGCTGAAATGAAATAGAATGGTCTTAAACCAGGGATTTACAAGGATGGCTGCATGCTTTGACAGCAAGGAATTTGATATCGAAGCTGAACTGGAGCCTAGGCAGGTGTTCACAAGTGAGGCGGATTGGTTTGTGGACTAGGGTCCAAATATCAACGGCAATTTCCACTCCCCGCCAAGGGCCGAGAAATTAATTGCCAGTTAGCTGAACAGCTTTGACAGTGAACAAAGGTACCGAGAAATAAGTCAGGCCAGAACAGAAACCAGATTTGCAGGAGCCAAAAACACAGTTCTTTGCAGTAAGCCACTTTGACCCAAAAGAAAACCAACATATTCCTTCAGCAGATGCTGCAAGTAACAACTTTGAATTCGATAAAGTCAGGGACTTGCAGAAATGAAAAATACACACTGTGCCTCTTACAAACGAGTGGAAACGTTCAGAAGGCAGGGTGAGGATAAACCTTTCAATCAGCAACAACTAACCCTACAGGTCTTGTGAACAAAGGCTTTGAAACCATTTTTCCTCTGCCCACGATTTTTATTCCCTTGTTTGTCTGAACGTGCATAAGGACAAGTTTATAAGGGGTTTAGTGTTATCCAATTTGGTTTAGCTGTGACATCTTCTTAAGTATAGAAATCTGGTCTGTGTTCATCAACAACCTAGGTCTGAAAATTAGGTAGTCTGGGGCTTTTGCATGTCTGTTTAAAAAAAATTCCAACTTCTGTGACAAATCCAGGAATAGCAGGGCTTTATTTCCAGCGTGGCTCCACAAACACACAGAAAACATTCGTAGAAACCACAGTATTTAAATTATCATAGGACAGCAAGCTTAAGTTAGGAACAAAAATTATTTTGGGGGCAAGGGGGTTAATAAAACTTGTACATTTCTGCACAAAGAAAAAGCCACGATCCAAAAACAGCCTTCCGCAAATTGATGAGGTCACAGTGAACACATTTCTATTGCATGCATAAAAAATTGGAAACCTTAATCAGGCAGTTACTGTTCTTTTTGCCTGATCCTCACTCCCCTTGCAGCACTCTTCTTCTCCAACACCCTATCCCACTCCTGAAGTGCTCTTCTTCTCTCCCACTCCCCTCTGAAGCGCCCTTCTTCACCCTCCAGCCCTGCTTCCCCTAGCAATGGGGATCTTTCCTCTCCAAACCCCTGGTTCCCTTCTTCTCCCTCTTGGACTCTACTAACAGTTTCCCACTGGGTTAGGGCACAAATTCACAACTTCAGATGTGAGTGGTGTTTCTATGGGCCATAGCTGAATTAGAATGAAGTTGAGGTACCAATTCTGTCACAATTAAATGCCATGATTAAACAGGCACAAAGGGATGAATGGCTTACTTCTGGTCCTATGATGCATTCATTTTCTCATTCTCAGCAGCAAGGATTGTCATTGTGCAAGTTACATTTCACAGATGATTTTATAACAATTCCCTTCATTTAATGGATCATTAATCCACATTACATGAAAAGGAGTAGAATTTGTAAATTTAACAAAAACTAATTCTGAATTTAAAAAATTCAGACATATAGGCACACTCTACCTGTGAGACATAAATGCCTCATGTTTGTATTTTTCCAATGCATTTGTCTAAAATGTCAGATATAACAATTTCCATAAGTTTGGATAATAAAAATTCCATTATAAAAGAAAAATGCATGACAATTCAGTCACCAACTACGCAGATTCTCCTGTGACAGACAGACAAAGTAACCGTCACAGAAAAGGCTTAATAACAGAAACAAATAATGAAGTTAAAACCATATCCGATCAAATATTCCTGAATCTGAGATTCATCCTAGTAATAGAGATGGAACTCAGATAAATGCATTTTTGTGGCACAAAGCAGGAGATTGAGAATTTCTTAGCTTAATGCATAATTCATAGCCTCTGCCTGCAAACTGTGTAAAATGAAAATTTCACACCACAGCACGAGCAATGGAGCTGCTGAGAAGGTAAATGAAATCGTATTTTACTGTGCAAATTTTATTTCTTACTCTGCCCACATTTATACACAATCATTGACAAACCAAATGCATTGACAGATCTCCCACTGATACCATTTTGTTCACACTTAAAAACAAATCGGGCAGAAAAATATAGACAATTTGTTTCTTTATATTTAAAAAGTGGATCAGTTATTTTTTCAACTCAGTGTCTACATTAGATTCATCCAAGGAGCCAACTTGTTCTATTTTTTTCTCACGATCAGACAATCTTCATCACTATCATGGTTTGTTAAATTATGCATTTGATTTTATGTCCTAACAATTTCCTCTTTTCTTCATTTGACACACAGTACACCATAGCAACATGCCTGAATTTTAAAATCCCTAAACAATTTTATACTATTTGAGTAACAGCACATTAATGTTCACAATACCTATTGTTATATTCAATATAAACATCAAACGTATTAGTATGCCATTAAAACAGTAATGTCTTGTCATTTACAAAATCAAAAAACTGTCATAATCAAACTTCACTCATTAATTTTTGGGGTTTATGGATATTCCCTTGTTATTTCCAAGTATTATACTTCCTACTGATAAATTTTTAACTAATTCCCTGAGTGAATTGACAAAATGTCACCTACAAAATCAGCATAATCCAAAAATTATTGCTATCCCTTACTTTTCCTTGCAATCTATAACTTTAGCGGCAGCGCAAAGCTGAAAGTCCTTTGTACTAACAGTTAACCTGCAAACGTAAATTCGACGTGAAGGCCCAAACTGAATCTGAAGCATCCAGAGAGCGCCAGCCGGACAGGCTGCTACAAAGTTGGTGATGTGTCAGTTTGGGCACCAAATGCACATTCAGTCCATATTTAGAATGGAATTGCATTGTCAACATGAAGCAAAATTAGTCTTCATTTGGATGCTACAGTGATGAAATTCAGCCATTGCTACGTGTATGATTGACAAATTGAGAATCATATTAGATCCACATTGATAATATTGCAAAACGTTTACTTTAATCTCATGCTAATTTGGAATATTTCAAGACCAAGGTGCAATTAGCACTATTTGTAAAATATGATGCAACTGTTACATAATTTAGATACCAAAAGAAACTTGAAACAGGTAAGGCAAAGTAGATAAAGCACAGGGAAAGAAGTAGGAATAGGTCCCTCAAGCCTGCTTCATCATTTAATAAGATTGATGAACATGTGAAATATGAGCAGAAACAGACCGTTTGGTCCTCCCCCACCCTGGCCTGCTCTGCCATTCAAAAGAAGATCATTGCTGATCTATTTGTATTTTGAATTGCATTCTCCCACCTACCCCCAATAGCTTGGATTCTCCCGCCTAACAAAAATCTCTCATTTTGGCCTTAAAAATATTTGCCTTCTGAGGCAGTGTCCAAACATTACACAGCCCTCGGAAAATAAACTCTTACAACACTATCCTGAAAGAGCTTTCCCCAACTTTAAAACAGTGCTTTCTGGTTCTGGAGTGAAAGGGAATGTTTTTTCCACATCCACTTTGGCAAGGCCATTCAGGATCTTAGACACTTTAATCAAGTCACCCCTCACTCTTTCAAACTCCAGTGATAACAAGTCTCTCCAACCTATCACAAGACAAGATGCTTATTCCAGATGTCAATCCAGAAAAACATTTTCTGAACGCATTTACATTCTTCCTTAAATGCACACAATATTTGAGGTGTAGTCTCAATGCACGGTATAACTGAAAGACAACATTCGTATTTTTATGCAGCATTCCTTTAAAAATGAAGGATAACATTCCATTAGCTTTCTTGATTATACACTGCACCTGCATACTTTTCCCCATTCATGCACTAGAATACATAAATATTGCTGCACCTCAAGTGTGCATTTGTCCTCCATTTACGTAACACTCTGCTTTTTGATTCTTCCTTCCAAAGTGAATGAGTTCTCATTTTACCACATTATAGTCTATGTGCCAGATCTTTGCTCATTCAATGCATCAACATCCATCTGCAGCTGTCTTATATCTACATCACAACATACTTTCTCACCGATCTCAATGTTGTGTGTAAATTTAGCTACAATGCCTTTGCTCCCCTCATATTAAGTTATTGGCAGAAATTATAAAAACGTTGAGCCCCAGCATAAATCCCTGTAGGATTCCACTCATTCATCCTGCCCAGCAGATGAAGATCTATTTATGCACAGTGTTTTCTAACAACCAATCTTCTATGCTAGTATGGGAGGTGCCACACCATAGGCTATTATTTTCTATAATACTCTGTGGTGTGGTATCAGATAATATAGTACATCTATAGATCCCTTTATTCATGCCAAAGAACTGTAATAAAATCGGTTAACCATGATTTCCCTTTGGCCAAACCATGCTGACTCTTCTGGGTTACCTAAAGGAAAAATAAGTTTAAGTGCACAGCTATAATCTCTTCAGGTGATGGATTCTAGCACCTTCCCCACTACAGCTGTCACACTAACTGGCCTATCTTTTTCCATTTTCTGTCTCTCACCCTTTCCAAACAGATGACTTATACTTGCTTCTTTCTAGAACCTTTCCTGAATCTTGGAAACTTTGGATAATTAACACCAACTATCTCATTAGCCATATCTATTAAGACCATAGGATGAAGTTCATCTGGATCTGGAGACTTTACAGCCTACAGTTCCATCAGTTTGCTGAGAACCACTTTTATTGTATTGGCACTTAATTCTTCTCTCCTTCCCATCCCCTGATTTACAGCTATCACTTGAATATTTTTTGTACTCTCTACAGTGAAGAAGCAAAATAACTTCATTTCAATTTTTAACTTTCTACTCACACTCTCTTGAGGTCCAACAATCACTGTACTTGGTCTGGGAGCATCTGTGCAGAGAGATAGAGCTCTGAAGAAAAGTCATACTGGACCTGCAAATTTGACTGTTGCTCTCTCCACAGATGCTGCCTGACTTGCTGAGTTTCTCAAGCATTCTATGTTTGTTTCAGATTTTGAGCATCTGCAGTTTTTTGTTTTGCTTTTATCCACTTTTCTTATTTTCCTTTATAAATTCCTGCACAAACACTTGCTATTCACTTTTATATTCCTAGCTACCTTCTTCTCATTCTCTTTTTTCTGATTAACCTTTCAGTCATTCTATGCTGTTCTTTACATTTAGGCTAATCATCTGCCTTGTTGCTGACCTTCATGCAGTTAAATGCATTTTTCAATTTATTTAGTTATCTATAGATGGTGGGACCTGCCTTTAGAATGTTTCTGGCTGATAAAGTGTAGCCTTAATGCCACTTTCCGGTCTGCCTCCATAACCCTAGATTCCCTGTTGATCAAAGAACTTACTCAATCTTTAATACATTCAGTGATCCTGCCTCCACTGCTTTACGAGGGCTATTAACCTTCACAATTCTCTACCTAGACAGAATAAATTCATCTCCATCTTAATCGGGTAACTTATCACATGGAAACCACATTCTTTTGTGCTAGGTCGCTCCATAAGAGGACATCCTTTCAGCATCCACGCAAACGCCGTAGAATCCTTTATGTTTCAGTAACATCACTTGTCATTTGTCCAAATTGGCCCCAACATATTGAACTTTCCCTCATAAGACAGCACCTTCATCCCAGGAAGCAAGGGAGCAAACCCCATCTGAACTGCCTCTAACGCAATTGTATATCTTTCAGGGGACCAAAAGCGTACACAGATTCTAACTGTGATCTCACCAATATGTTGCTCATTGTGGAAAGACTTCGCTACTTTTATGCTCCATCCCCATCCCTTAATTCCAATTGCTTGCTGCAACTCTATGCTAACTTTTCCAGATTGATGTATGAGGACACCGAGATTTGCTGAACCAAAACATCCTGCATTCTAACTCAGATTTAAATAATACACTATTCTCCCCAAAATAATGGACCTCATGTTCTCACATTGTATGCCATCTGCCAAACTCTTGCTCTCTCAAACTATTTTGTCCTATTGCACTTTGTGAATCCTCCTCTTATTTTTGTGTATTCACTTTACTGATTATAATAGTTATTATCTTTATCCAAGTCATTAATATTGATTGTAGATAGTAAGGCCTCAAGGTCCTGTGGCACTTGTTAGAAATCGGGGTCTCTTTAACACTTTCTTTTTTTGAGTATTCTCTCTGCAGCATGAGGTCTTATTTAAATGCAGTTACAACAGATTATCCTGGAAGGATTAGGTACCTCAAGAGTTTGAGCAACACATGAGAAGCTGGTTGAAACAAAAGCAGAAATTGCTGGAGAAAATTAGCAGGTCTGGCAACATCAGTGAGAAGAAAGTAGATATTAATTCCACTTTCTTCCCACAGATGCTGCCAGACCTGCTAAGTTTCTCCGAGAATGTGTCTTTATTTCAGATCTCCAGCATCTACAGTTCTTTGATTTTAGATTAAGTTAGCTGTTTTACCCTGCTACTATGCAGTAGCAATAATGGTGTTTGCCAGTGACAGGATGTTACCATTAAGCCAAAAAATGTTCTGTTTGTCACAATATAGCACTTGTATTGAAAGCTACAGATATTAATGTATGGGTACGCAATGGCCTAGTGGTATTATTGTTGGATTATTAATCCAGAGACTCAAGTAATGATCTCAGGACCTGGGTTTGAATCCTGCCATAGCAAACTGTGGAATTTGAATTCAATGAAAATGTGGAACTCAAGAGTCCATGACAACCATGAATCCACTGTCGATTGTCACAGAAACATATCTGGTTCACTAATGTCCCTTAGGGAAGGAAACTGCCATCTGACCTGGTCTGACCTACACCTGACTCCAGACCCACAGCAATGTGGTTGGCTCTTAACTACCACCTGGGATGGGCAGTAAATGCTAGCCTACCCAGTGATACCCTCATCCTGTGAACACCTTAGAAAAAAAATACAGGGCCCTGTTCTTTATAGACACATACTGCCCTGGTTTCAACTTAAAAATGGCAAAAGCCATTCACTGGTACAGTTATCAAGGCAATGCCATGACCAATCATAGTCAGTCAATCTGTCTGGTTTATAATTTCTGGGGTTGATACTCAATGGTAACATCTCTACCAATTAGACTTCACTTGCCAAACAATCAGCACTTCTCTCATGTGCTATAAGTGTTGGTTTTCTCCTTGGCTTTGTATTCTTGTGCAATGTCCTCATGAAAGCAAGACAAAAAAAACTTCAATAAAGCATTTTTTTTTCCAGCAATATTTAAGTTCTGCACTCCCAGATGACTAAATTCATTAAAGTTCAAGGATGTAGCAAGGAGGCTTAATAACTGGAAACCTGCATACATGTAGTGTATTTGTATTTTCATATGGAATCTGTCAAGGTGCCACAGAAAAAGTCACTGACCAATATAAGAGCCCATTTTCAGGCCAATCCATTAGTATGGATAGAGGATTGGCTAATAGGGAACAAGAGAGTTGGAATAAGTAAATCATTCAGGTTGGCAAACAAACTAATAGCACAATAGATTTTGAACATTCATGACTGCAGTTACTCAAAACAGGCAGTCAAAGGAATTTTTAGATAACTTACCAAGCTTATTAAGAAGGAGCAGTTTAGACATGATACATTAATTAGTGGATACTAATTGTGGCAGGATAGCGGGGAGTAGAGGAAGAAGAGTTCTTAAGAGTCTTACTGGACTTGTAATGTTAACTCGTGCTCCACAGATGCTACCAGGCTTGTTGAGCTTCTTCAGTATTCAGTGTCAGTTTCAATTTCCAACATCCACTGTATTGTATTTTACTCAAATATCTTTTCCTGCTTGATTTGGGTTAAAGGTATGCAGGACTTCAAAACTTTCTGAAACTCCAACTACATGGTTCTCACTGGTTCTCAGTATGTGTATTTGGCAAACGCTATTTCCCTTTTAAAAATCCACGATGACTTTGTGTCATGACATTGGTAATTTGTGTCCCCTAATATCACATCCTTTATAACAGATGGGTTAGGGAAACCAGTCGTAATTCCTGGTTTTCTCTCTCCTTCCACCTTTAAATAGGCAGGTTACATTTGTCACTTGGTAATCTGCCAAAACTGTTAGAGATAAAAGAATTTTGGAAGATTGTAACCAATGCATCCACCACTTCCATGGCCACCTTCTTTTCTACCTTGGGATATAAATGATCAGATCCTAGGAATTTATCACCTACAATCCCACTAATTTTCCTTGGCACCATTTGTGGACTAATATTAGCTTCCTTTAATTCCTCAGAGATAGTAGGAACTGCCAATGCTGGAGTCTGAGATAACAAGGTGTAGAGCTGGATGAACACGGCAGGCCAGGCAGCATCAGAGGAGCAGGAAAGCTGACGTTTCGGGTCTGGACCCTT
>NC_063334.1:100027417-100061389 GCF_021869965.1 Rhincodon typus
ATGATGCTGCTTGGCCTGCTGTGTTCATCCAGCCCTGCACCTTGTTGCCTCGGATTCTCCAGCATCTGCAGTTCCTACTATTACTAGTTTGCTTGTGTTATTAGATTTCTGGTGCAGATGTATGGAGTTCTTAAATTTCTGTTTAGCATTAAACCAATTGATTCACTGTGCACAAAATTAAAATCACAGATTTGATTGGTTGAACATAACATTCTATTTTCAAGCTGCGTGCAACTTTTTTCCAAATAGAAGAACTAATAAATGCTTTAGAGTTAGCTACCAGATTGCCTTTCTATGCCAATGTGTGATTCTTCCTACAATGTTTCCTTGTTTCTCTTCCCACTGACCCACACCTAGTTCTGTCAACCAGCCTAAAGAAGCCTCTGACCCACACTCCTCTGTAGCAATTCAACATACACGTGGGAACATTTATGCAGACATGGATCACCCATGAAAAGCCAAAGGGTACAACTAAGTGCATTCAGTTTAGTCAGTTTTAGCCAGCTTGTCAATCCACCTTAATTACCATTATGGTAATGTCATAAATGTGAGGGTAGATATAGTACTCAGTGCCTATTTGTGATGAGGTTGTATGGGTACACAGACAAGAGAAGCTTTGCCAATCCTTGGTATAGACGGAAGGGGACGACAACGCATTGAAGTGTGGTCAAATATCAGTCAGAAACACTCCCTGGTAAATGCTGAGAGCCAACACAACCCACAGTAAATTCTACCAGATTCATTTGGACACGTGAAAACACCATTAGCTGTTGAACACCAGAAGAAAATACATAATTTTCAAACTTTGGATTCACTAAGGTGGAAAATTGCTATGCTTCCTCTGCCCTTTTGAGGATTAATGGATGTTTACCTTCCTACAGATAATTTCCAATGCTAATCTAATGAACAGAATTTATTGGAACCAGCTTTTTTTTTTTTAAAAAAACTTTTGCAGAAATGGAAAGCCAGTATTAATTTAAACCAGAGATTTCATTTGTTCCAAACAGGAAAAACAATATAAATCACTTTTAAAATCATTAAATCCTGACTTAAATTAATAAAGTTATAATTAGGGCATTATGCTGTATTTGTTATGAAGTGGCAGGGCGAGCTGCCTTAATTACTGTCTATAATAAAAAGAGCAGAGTGCACGCTATACCCCAATCAGTGCTGTCAGCTACAGAAAAGCCAAGCTGCACACTCATCAACAGCATCAGCAGCAAACTATGCATGAAAGGGCAACCATCTCTGCAATCACCGACAGGCAAGAGTGTAACCTGTCAAATAAGATTCTGGATTTTCAAATTACTAATGTGTACTTTTTAACATGTGCAACAATGACATAATAAATGCGATCAGTATAATCAGAGAAACAGCAAATTCATGCTAATAGAACAAAGATTAAATTATAGCATAAATTTCAATTCTAATAGCAGCAAAACTGTCTAGCACTTAAGGTGTTGCCTTCTATTAAGATGAAACCCCACTCACGGTTCAAGCACCCAGCCTTATTGTATTAGTTAGTCCATACATTACTTTTGTAACTGGTGTTACGTCTCAGGCTGGCAACTCCTAAATTTGACAGAGCTTCTTCTGTAACTACAAACTAAGCAGGTAGAATAAGGTAGACAGTTTTTCATCTCTTCCACCCCAACACCCCCCCTCACACATTTAATACTTAGAATTTCCATGTTTTTACAATTAAAAGTCGAAAGTATCTCTGTAATTTGACTTCCCATTTGCCACTCATTCATTAACATTAAATGCCCTATTTTCAGGGGTTTAATCAGTACTTCGATTTTGACCAGCACTGCCCCTGACGTAAAACATGACACCAAGCAGTCATGACAAAAACTACCTTAGGTATGAAAACTTGTGTCTTGAAGACAAGTTTCCAGAAATTGACATTACGATAGCCATAGGTTCATCCAGTTTATCAGAATAACATTTAGACACTGGACTTAGTTGTTACATTTTCCAAAAAGTCTATTTGACAGACTTATCACAATTATCAATTATTCATCCAAATTACAGTTATGTAGAAACTGCTCGTCACAGGACTCAATAATAATGGAGTCACTAACTAATCACGTCAAACACACACTCACAACAGACTTAAATAGGACAAAAAATTCTGACGTAAAAGGTGAGAAACAAGTCTCTACACAAGTAGAAATCCCTTATTTCTCCAAAGCATGCTATATAATTCCACCTACATCATGTCTCAAATTACCCTCATACTACAGCCAACATATATTTTTGAAATTGCCTTTGATGAAACAAACATCTGCTTTCCCTATTTCTTTCAGGGACTTACTAGTTCACTGAAGTATATTTCTGCAGCTTAGTTTTGTATTTACCTTGTTTTAAGTGCAGGCCCATCATCTGACTCTGGAACAATTTTAGGGTGTTATATTTACCTTTCTTCATTCCGTTTCTCTTTATCCGATTCACTATCGCTTGACTCTTCACTTGAACTCGAACTGCTGTCTTCATTCTTGCTGTCACTTTCACTCTCACTACTAGATTTACAACCTGAGATTGAATGGCAAGAGGTTTAAGGTCATTTTATTCCTGTCATTTCAAATTTTAGACTAAGTTCACATTGGTTCCAAGCAATTTAATTGACACAAGCTCAATTAAAGTTTGTTTTAAAAAGAAGTTCACTACAGTAAGAAATCCCATTATTCAGAAGCTACCCAAATACAAATACAAATGAAGGTCAAAGAGGTCAATTTCAGATGATTTCATGAAATGGTTATCATTCCACAAGTTTGAAAATATTTTAAGTAGCTTCTGAAGGCGGCTCTAGGCCCGAAACGTCAGCCTTCCTGCTCCTCTGATGCTGCTTGGCCTGCTGTGTTCATCCAACTCTACACCTTGTTATCTCAGCTTTACCAAGGTATAGTTTGAAAAAAGAATAATTTGCTTACTAAAATGGGACTTAAAGCCCACTATGATGCTCAGTTGATGTTGTCGTCATGACTAGGTTAGAGTTGGACACAAGACTGTTCAGGGCCAAAGATCCAGGCACAACTCAACATCACAGCTACTTAGTCCATGTAATACAGTCTTGCTTTATTTTTGTTCTCAAGTTTGTTACAAGATTGAATAAAATGTAAAAATAATCAGCTCTTCACATCACTGAAAAAAGAAGAAATGGTGAAAGTTGCCATGGTCACATATGGGCACTGCTTGACTATGACAAATATGAACATCTGTTCTCAATTTTGGACTGAAAGGTTCCTTCAAAAGCAGCTTCAAAGCATGACCTCGTGGATATAACAGAATCCACATGCCATGAATAAGGCAAGAGACCTGCAACATATGTTGGAAGGGATTTGTTTACATCATAATTCTATTTCTCCAGTTTCTCCCAGTATACTTACCTTGACTGGAGTCTTCCTGCTCCTCAGAATCAGAGTAAAACTTGCCACCCAAATTATCTTTCTTTCCTTTCAATTTACCTAGTGGCGTCACCAGTTCCTTAATCTGTCAGCAAACACAAACAGCTCAGACTTAAAACAGCTTTAAACAAAAAGATATCTGAAATATATAACAGTGGAAGTAATTAAAATGACCAAGGGTCAGGGAGGGGAAAACAAAATGGTAGGAGCATTACAGTGCGGAAGGAGGCCATTTGGATGGAGTCCACATCCATCCTCCAAACAGCATGCCACCCAGATTCAGCGCCCCACCATATCCCATAACCCCATATCTACCATGGCTATTCCACCTAGCTGACACATCCCTGAAACCTACAGACAATTTCAACATGGCCAATCCACCTAAAATGTACATCTTTGGACTGTGGAGAAAACCAGAGCACCTGGAGGAAACCCATGCAGGCAGAGGGAGAATGTGCAAACTCCACATAGTTGCCTGAGGCTGGAATTGAATCCAGGTCCCGAACGAAAAGTTAACCACTGAGCCATCTTGTTGGCCTTAATGAAAAAAAAATGGAAAGGTAACAGAAGGTGTGAAGGCAAGGAAGGTGAAAGGGTGGTAGGTAGACAGGAGGAGAGAAAGGCGATTAAACAGAGAGACTGGCCAACGTTGTCTGTGTCCCAGCAACTTCTAGAAGTAAATAAATCTGGGCATTTGATGAGGAGAGGTTCAATTTCTTGATTTTAATAGGCCAACACACACACACAAAACTAGTCTTGTAATAATAGTCACTTCAGTGAAAGCTGATGATTGGAACCTCAGCAAGGGTTAATGTCCTAAAGGAATAAAGATGAGAAAATGGATTACAAAATGGTTTCAGAACTGGCTGTGAGCCAATCCGTCTAAACTTAGACTGCACACGTCACAAAATTCAGCAGCACTCCATATAATGTGCAAGGTGTTATTCCACTGCAAGTCCCCTTGGCCAAAAAAAAAGCAAATAGATGAGAAAGTGAGAACTTCACTAGGCAGTAATGAGCACATAGAATAAAAAAAATGCTGGTGTTGAGAAATGTTGGACAAGCACTTCTTTTAATATAATAAACAAAAACCCACAGAAAATAAGTTTTTTGAGCATATTGGCATGCAATAAAAACAAGTCAGGCAGAAGATCATACTGAATAGTGGAAAAGAATCAAGAGGCCACATGGTCTACTCTGCTCTTACTACTTCTATCACGTGCCTAATCCAGGTGAATCCAATTAATGTGGTCCTCTTCGGTCATTACTGTGGACACTAGCACTGAACCAGCATTGGCCCCACAACGGATTTATTGGATAATCATCAAACCAAATGTAACTCAAAGAAAGAATGCTCAACAAAAATCATCTTTAGATACATACCAAAAGTTGTACATACATTAGACAATAACTTAATCTACAGGAGATTGGAAACATTGGATCTACAGAAAGGTTGGATTTGTTTCATTAAATTATCCAAGGTTATTTTGCTGCACCTTTCCAACTTTAATTTCTCTGCTTGGGTGTTGCTGCTGGTTGGAGCTTGGCGAGACTATGCAAGGAGAGGGATGAAAAGGAAGAGTGGCTGATTTTGGAAAACACTATAGGAGTTGAAACGTATGGGACACGATTTCCCTGTTGGATATTGAAAGGCTCATGTAACATTTACTAAGATGTTTAGGCATTTACATTAGTGGTATCATATGGCAGCATTTATGGATAGACAGTAGAGAAATAATTGTGCTTATAGCAATCACTACCTTAAAATAATTCAAGAATTTTGCATAGTAATATGCAAAGTATTACCATAAGAACTGCAGATTGCTAAATAATATAAAAGGGCGACATGGTGGCTCAGTGGTTAGCACTGCCGCCTCACAGTGCCAGGGACCAGAGTTCAATTCCACCCTTGGGCAACTGTCTGTGCGGAGTTTGCACATTCTCCCCGTGTCTGCATGGGTTTCCTCCCACAGTCCAAAGATGCACAGGCTAAGTGGATTGGCCATGCTAAATTGCCCATAGTGTTCAGGGATGTGTAAATTAGGGGGTTACAGGGGGATGGGCGTGGGTGGGATGCTCCAAGGGTCGGTGTGGACTGTAGGGATTCTATCATCAATCATCTAAAAAAAATGACAAAAATTTTAACTCATTCAAATTGCAGTCCATAAATTGAAAGTGTCAATGCTGACACACACATTAAATACCAAATCATTATTTTTGGAAAAATAAACTTCAATTCTACACAGTAAAGCATCTGACTAATTTGGAAACTTCTTTTCAGTTCATGTCTTTATATAAAAGAGCCACTCAGGCTAATAATTAAGCGATGGTTCCAAAAGTATGGTAACAAAATAAAGAACATTTTCTATTCTAATCCACTTCTTTGCCTCCTTCCCACTTATGAAAAACTGGCCAAAAACCATTGATTAAAATAAAATTTCATACTGGCTGAATGACTTCCACATTTCGGACTGAAGGGTCAGGGGCAGTCTCCGGCCACTCTGGAAGCTCGAGATACCCATTTGCTTTAGTATTAAGTGTATGCGATAACGTGCTCAGTTGAAAGCGATCCCTATCTGTTGAATAAAAAAATATAAAAAAAAACGTAGACTTTATGTCACAGAGTCTTAATCAGCACCAATGATAATTGGGAGTGAATTATCCCAAATGTCACAGTATAAATAAAAAAAGGAGATGACTCCTCATAGGTCAGAAAACTGATTTCAGACCATAGATTACAATAATCTCACCTATAATGGTCAATAAAAAAGCTAATCATTCAGTGTATTTGGAGGTGTTGCAGCGAAATGCAGCTCCTGTAAAAATTACTTTAGTGTGAATATTAAGAATGACAGCACAGTTAAACAATCCGTATACATGTCTTGCTACAAAACTCATTCAGAATTTTAATACTGTTTTGCTACCAACTGAACTGTTTCCAGTTTTCCTTCTACACATAACAGCAACATAAATGGAAATGCATTAATGCCAAAATACTACTTTCCAACAGTTTTAAGTTTTTAAATATAGGTACAAAATAAATTTCAAGAACTAAAGGCAAACATGCAATACAAATACAGAATCCTTTTAATTTCACTTTGATAAGAGGGCTATGATAAGACTCCAGGAAGATGGCCTAAATCCAGAAGATGCTCATGTTTTCACAACACAACAATAAGAAAACACAATTAAAGATCAGAAATAGTGGATTTCCTAAGACATCATCTAAAATAAATTGGAGCATATGCCATCAGATAGCACATAGCATACAATCTATGATTAGGTTCATTGATTTACTGTGATTCAAAGTCAAATTGCATTATTACCAAGTACTGTAGGAATGAGAGATATTTGCACTTTAATTTCATAATTACGTGCGTAATTGGGCGGAAATTGTAAATCCGTGGCGTTAATTACAATTAAATATTAACTCAACTATGTTGCCTCGGACAGAGAAGAGGAAGACGGCAAACATATTTCATTAAGATGGGCTACAGGAACTGCAAGTAGTTGTACTTGCGAGTGGGGTTGGGGTGATGGGAAGCTGCTCCTTGAGCAAGTTGTTCTAGTCAACTCAAGAAGCTGTTGCCTACTTGTGAAGGCATGGTCCAAATCCATTACCTCTACTACCTAGGAGGGCAGCAGACCCAAGGCAACACCACAACTTACACCCACACATCTTTTCAATTTTCAACAATAGCTACCAGTGATGTTCATGGAAGACTAATCAACATCCTACGAAAGTGTCCAAGTACAGAAATTGTCAGCACTGGCCATCATTTCAACACAGACAGCAACAATTAGCCTGCACACGTGGGCAGTAAAATTTCCAAGATCAGAAGTAGGTAAACTCTTTTTACTGGAGGTATGTTGAAGTTACTGTAGATGGAAATCAATTAGAATTCTGTGATTTTACTCTCTGTATTAAGCTCGCTGTTAAAACCCTTGCGGAAATTGCACCCTCTTGAATAAGGCTCATCCGAGTTTTTTTTAAAAAAAGCTACACTCAAATCACAATGAATTGTAAACAACCTCTCTGATTTTGAAAAAGTGTATCTGCAGAATCTCAAACCTTTTTTAAAAAAAAATCTTTCCCCTAAATATGATATTTTAGCTTCTATCTTTATTCTATGGTGTGTCCCAATTATTACTTTGCTTTCTGTGAAAGTAGCATTCTTCCTGGATTGCTCGGTGAGCAGTCTTCATCATGATTGATTACTGACTGATAACATCAGTGTGACAGAGTCAGGGATACCCTATAGCTGGGGCCAACATGAAAGTACCATCAGAAAAGGTTAAATCCGTAACAGGGAATCACTAGAATTTTGAGATAGCGGTATGTACCATTTCTTTGCCACTGTGGGGTAGAATCTAGGTCCAGAGGGTATAATCTCAGACTAAGGGATGGTTCATTTGAGACATTACTTTCTTCTTGGAGGGTAGCGAATCTGTTAAATTCTTTACTGCAGGGGACTGTATATTCTCGGTCATTAAATATATTCAAGGCCAATAGTGACAGATATTTAAGCAATGAGACAATCGATCGTTATTGGGATAAAGCAGGAAAGTGGAGTGAGGATTATCAGATAGGCCATGATCTCATTGAATAGTGTAGCAGACTTGATGGGCCACACAGCCTACTTCTGCCCCCTACATTTTATGGTCGTACAACAACAAAATGAGGGCCATTAAGCTGCATAGAATTTAGGAAATTATTACACATGACACTTGCATCAAGCACTCTGCACCATAATTTCCTCAGATACCCGAGATGCTCTTCACTGTAAATATTCAACTGCTAATAATTTCCGTGATTTTAATGCAAGCTTAACTAAGATTTCAAGTTATTGTGGTTGCCAGTCATTTAGCTCTGTTGGATTGTTAAGCAGTCATGATAATTGCAGTTTACTATTCAAATGAAGAAATAATAAGGTTGCTCCCTTTAGATCCATTCCTTTTTAGTGGCACAATTCTGACAGTGTTTAAACTCAGTGGTGCAATGCAAAAATCAAAAGTAGGCTTTTGGTGTTTTGCTTTCAATTTCCATTCTAATTTCAACAAATAGTTTTAAAAATTTGTTGTCCGGATGTTAGTAACTGACATACCCATTTACACTTGACTAAAGTTCAAAGGATAAAATCAGAAATAACACTGGCATTACTGACAGCTTAAACAACTGAAAACGGAAAGTCTGCTTGCTGCCTTGCTTATGGAACCTCAACAGGACAGTGGGTGCACTACTGTTCCATTTAAATAATTAACAAGACAGATATAAAAACAGCTTAAATGTTTCAGCGTTTTACAATTTGAAATTGCATTTTTCTCTGTCCATTAATTCAACTTTCAAGCATCCACTTTAAATACCTCCTAACCAGCATAACACCACAACACAATAGATTTTTACTCTGCTCACTGGTGCAAAAATTGGGGATGGGTGCACCATTGGAAACAGCTGCAGCCAATGTCAGATTGTAGCAAACTTCAGGTTGACATCTCAAGTTTCATGATTCAAATAGAGGGTGAGCAAATACAACCTGAATAATGAAGGAAAATGGTAAGGAAATTGGATACAATATCCTATTCACTAATTTCAAATCTTGAAAGATTATACTAAAGTTGCATAGAGCTCTGAATCAGGAGGCCTAGGTTCAAGCTCCACGTACTCCATAGGAACCCTGAACAGGTTGATTAAAAAGTATCTAAAGTTGTGTAGTGGTTTAACCATATTGCATCACAGCTCAACATGATTTAAAAGGAGACAACAAGGTGCAGGGCTGGATGAACACAGCAGGCCAAGCAGCATCATAGGAGCAGAGAGGCTGACGTTTCGGGCCTAGACCCTTCATCAGAAAAGAGGGAGGGGAAGGGGGTTTTGAAATAAATAGGGAGAGAGTGGGAGGCGGATAGAAGAGGGATAGAGGAGAGGATAGGTGGAGAGGAAACAAACAGGTCGAAGAGGCGGGGATGGAGCCAGTAAAGGTGAGTGTAGGTAGGGAGTTAGGAAGGGGATAGGTCAGTCCAGGGAGGACGGACAGGTCAAGGGGGCGGGATGAGGTTGGTCGGTAGGAGATGGAGGTGCGGCTTGAGGTGGGAGGAGGGGATAGGTGGGAGGAAGAACAGGTTAGGGAGGCAGGGACGAGCTGGACTGGTTTTGGGATGCGGTAGGGGGAGGGGAGATTTTGAAGCTTGTGTTTCAGGAGTCGCAGGGAGAAACGCTTCTGAAGGATCTCAATACCATGAGTGTACATATTGTCACGGTTGGGGCCAAATTGGGAAGGCTTGAATGTGGATTGTAGTCCATTGGGGATGATCTGGTTCCGTAGGCAGGTGCTAAGGAAGGTGATGTGGCTGTAGTACCTGGTTTGCTTCAGGAGGTGGTCGAGCAGTTTCAGGGCCGAAGAGATTACGAGAGAGAGTTGCAGTGGGAGAGAGATCCCTTGAGGTTTGTCTGGAGGGAGGAGGGTAACTTCTTCAGGTTAGGCATCCTTAGAAGAGGCTTCGCAGTGGGGTTAAAATTGAATCAGAGATAGTAGGAACTGCAGATGCTGGAGAATCCGAGACAACAAGGTGCAGGGCTGGATGAACACAGCAGGCCAAGCAGCATCATAGGAGCAGAGAGGCTGACGTTTCGGGCCTAGACCCTTCATCAGAAAAGGGGGAGGGGAAGGGGGTTCTGAAACTGCTCAACCACGTCCTGAAGCAAACCAGGTACTACAGCCACATCACCTTCCTTAGCACCTGCCTACGGAACCAGATCATCCCCAATGGACTAAAATCCACATTCAAGCCTTCCCAATTTGGCCCCAACCGTGACAATATCTACACTCATGGTATTGAGATCCTTCAGAAGCGTTTCTCCCTGCGACTCCTGAAACACAAGCTTCAAAATCTCCCCTCCCCCTACCGCATCCCAAAACCAGTCCAGCTCGTCCCTGCCTCCCTAACTTGTTCTTCCTCCCACCTATCCCCTCCTCCCACCTCAAGCCGCACCTCCATCTCCTACCGACCAACCTCATCCCGCCCCCTTGACCTGTCCGTCCTCCCTGGATTGACCTATCCCCTTCCTAACTCCCTACCTACACTCACCTTTACTGGCTCCATCCCCGCCTCTTCGACCTGTTTGTTTCCTCTCCACCTATCCTCTCCTCTATCCCTCTTCTATCCGCCTCCCACTCTCTCCCTATTTATTTCAGAACCCCCTTCCCCAATGAAGGGTCTAGGCCCGAAACGTCAGCCTCTCTGCTCCTATGATGCTGCTTGGCCTGCTGTGTTCATCCAGCCCTGCACCTTGTTGTCTCCGATTCTCCAGCATCTGCAGTTCCTACTATCTATGATTTAAAAGGAGTTGTTCAGAATCTAGAAGACTAGTGCCAAATAAAAGAACAATGACTTGTTAAACTATTCACTAGCGTCACAGGTATGTAATAGTTAATGAGATATAAATAAACCCAAAACAATAGCTCCCAGACAGAGAAGATAACAAACATCCAAAATTACGAAAGGAAAAATTTAAGACAACAGTATTCCTTTAAAGAGGAAATATATAACAGCTGTAGTTAATTGCGAGGTAGATTGGTTTAAGAAACATCTCAACATTTGCAACAGAGGTAGAATTGGTGCTCTGGAAAATGTTACATGGGCTGTGGTGGCTTGGTTAATGAAACCACTTTTTTCTTTGTTCTTGCATGAGATGAGATCACCAGCAAGGCCAGCAATTTTGCATCCATCCCTGATTGCCCTTGAAAGGGGTAGAAAAGGCAGATAATAGTCAATCATATTGTAGCAGGTCTGAAGTCACATGTAGGCCAGACCAGTTAAGGACAGAAGATTTCCTTCCCTTAAGGAAGCACATGAGTGAACCAATGGGCTTTTACAACAACAGGTGGCAGAATAATGGTCACCATTACCAAGAATGGCTTTCAATTCGAGATTTTAATCTGATAATTTTACTCATTGAATTTACCTTCCTTCAAATGATATGGTGGAATGTGTGCCCATATTCCCACAGCATCAAACTTGGCCTCTGAATCACTAGCCTAATGACATTCCATCACCATCTCGCTATAGCAATAATCTTCGGCTTTCATACCCAACGTGAAAGTATACTCAACATTTACTTTTGTTTTAGAAAAGGAAGAGCTCCTGCATCGCTGGCATCTGAATCCACCATGTAATTTATCTTTAAGCATCTTAAGGGCTATGCTCCTGATCTCACTGTGCTAAGTCTGGCATTACAACTGTTCTTAAGTGTGCAAATAAATAGCAATTTGAATGAAGTAGCTAAAATGAGAATCTACACAAGAATATGAAATTGGATTAATTATGCTGTCTACCACAGTCAAATAGCTGCCAGCTATTTACTCAATTTACTCAAGTGAAAAACAGAAACCTTTTGGATTTCATTGTATTCTGGAGTAGATTACACAGAATTGGAAGCACTCTCCCCACTATGTTGGGGGTAACAACCCTCTTTACAAAACCTTAGCTTGAAATAAAATGATTTACTACTAAGTACCTTTAAATGGAGATTCGAGGACTGGTGCTGGCTTTTGAACAAGGAATATTTTCTTGGCATACTTGCTTAAAGCTCCACTCTTCTCATTTGGAACTATCAGCTGCTTGATAAATCTTGTACGATCTCTAATGTCATAGTTCTGATCATACTTCGCTACATTTAATATGTACTGCATAAGCAATTTTGTCTGTTGGCAAAACAAGAAAATAATACATGTTATTTATGATTATTGATAACTCTGAATAAACATATTCAGAGCTGTAATAAAAATGAATGGTTATGACCAACGAATGTGGCTCCCTTAGGAATACGCATTCCAAAGGCAGCAAATGAAATTTTAGCTAAGACACATGTCCTCATCTGTGCTGAGTAGGTGAATGCTGAATCCTGAGAAGAAGCCAGGCGCTAGATTATTAAACTGCTGAAGTGGAAAGAAAGGCATCATTAAAAAATAATCATAAATGGCAAAGCTGGTGAAGAGTCTACGTGAGGATAATGAATGTAGAAATACAACTAAAAACATACCACTCAAAACTTAATCTGAAAAATATGCAAGACATCAACATATCAGATGATATTAGGCTAGGCACATTTCTACCAAAAGAGGTTAGCTTTATGATGCAACACAGCCCCAAAGCATGTGCAGTGCCCAGAGCTTGAATGCACTTAGCTGCTGCTCACTGAATTATGAACCATTAACTAAGCCATATGAATCAGTGAACTGTATTATTGCAAATTATTTGCAATGTATTTAGCCATTTCTATCCCAGGATAACTAGCTGATGCCCTCTACAACCAAGATAAGTGACTTCAGTGTCACAGTTTCAGTCAATGATTATCAGCATATCAGATGGAAAATAGCCCTATCATTCCATTCAGATTTCATCCTCTAATTCTATTGTTTGTAACTACAAACCGATTTACCAACAAACCTATTAGACATATTCTTGATTTAATGTTAAAATTTGGCTTTAATAATCTATGGTGAGTATTTTTCCAAGGAATCTTTTGTCACTTATTTCTGGTGAAGGCAAAGGGTTAACATGAATAAACAAGGTACAGAAATGTCTAGACTTTGTCAAGATTTTCCAAGTGGACACATTTAGATTTACACTAATGATAGCAACTTTGATTAGAGTGGGTAAAATTCCAAATAAGCACTGCCAGATATGATTTCATAAAACAAGATCTCAGTCATCCTCAATTTAAAATCATTAAATGTACACGATTTGCTATCAATGACTCAAAAACAGGGTATTAGCATTAAGGAAAAAAATTTCTGTTAGGCTCAAATTAAGCAGCTTCAGATAAGGTACAACTTACATACTGAAGCCTCCTTCCCTCAATTCTCAGACCCCAGCAGGTTTAAAAAAAAATCTATACAACACAGACAATTACTGATCAACTCCACTTTATTTAAAGCTTGAAAGCAAGTGTCAATTGACACTAATTCTGCACTATTTTGCTCAGGGACCTTACATCTACACAGCATTGTTTAATTTTTAGTACTTCAAACTCAAAAGATTGCCATTTAGATAATCACAATAAGTAGGACTAGATCATTGTTCAAATTTGCAGATTCCAGGGGAGACAGTAGTGTTGTTTTAATGTCATTTGATGAGTAATCTCGAGGCTGAAGCTAATGCTGCGGGGGGAAAAGGCTCAAATCCCACCAAGCAGCTGATGGAAATAAAATTCAAGTATTAAGATCCGAAATTCGATTGAGTTTAGAAGGATTAGAAGGGATTTCATTGAAACTTACGGAATACTGAGAAACTTGGATAGAAAGGTCCTGGAAAAGATGCTTGGACCTGATAGCACTGCCTGAAAATGAAAGAAACCTTAGAACCAAGATGAAGAGGAATTTCTTTAGCCAGAAAGTGATGACTTTGTGGAACTCATTTCCACAGAATGCTGTGGACGCCAACTCATTGATTGACTTTACGACAGAAATAGATAGGTTCTTGATTAGTAAGGGGATCAAGGGTTGCTGGGAGTAGACAGGAGAATGTAGTTGAGAAACGTATCAGCCATGATCAAACGGTGGAGCAGGCTCGATGGGCCGAATGGTCTAATTCTGCTCCTATATCATATGGTCTTTTGAAACGTAGTCTCATTAACTGTGATAATGAACTAGCAGCAATTGTTGTAAAAACCCCGTTTGGTTCACTCTAGGGAAGGAATCTTCCATCCTTACCTGGTCTGGCCTACAAGTGACTCCAGACCCACAGCAGAGGTGGTTGCCACTTAACTGCCCATTGAAATAGCCTAGTAAATCACTTCATTTAAGGGCAATGAATGTTGGCTTTGCCAGCAATGCCCACATGCTATGAAAGAATAAATAAAAAGTATCATTTAAACATACTTAAATGAAGGAAAATATTTCAGTAAGAGAAATACTTGGCATAATAAGTTGAAAACTAGTTGAATCTCTTCAGTTGTACATATTTCTGTGTGTTTGGTCAAAGAATCCAGTCTAAGCAGATAACCATGACTCGAAAGAATTGGTACATCTGTGACATTTACCTACGTGTACTGAGGAAACTGGTTATCTTCCAACAGACCGCTTTAAAATTACAAACTCTACAATTCACAAAATATCCAAAAACAGCGTATTGCTTGTAAAGTGATCTAAGGCATACTTGCATTGCTTTATACAAGTCATTCATTAGTGAAACCTTATCCTTTTGCTCTGTAGCTTGAGGCTAGTTTTGTATCACATCACCATAAATGCCATCAACTGAAAGAATGGAAACAGAAAACAACATTGCAGCAATCAAGACCATTCTCCTCACAGATCATATATAGGAACAGACTCTCAGCAACATGTCAGGTATTTGCACATGCCCATTCAAATTCATGGAGTAAAATAAGTGTAATGCAACTGGTTGAGGAAACCTGCCTCGGTCAGAAGTCTAATAATGCAATGCCAACCAGTGGCAAAAGAGATCAACTTAAACTTAAAAATTAGCACTTAACATACTCTACACTTCTGTTCCCTTTAACTATGAATAACTTGTAAACAGATGACAAATTAATAAAGAAAAGCACATTCAAAATTTTAAAAAATTCTACAGATGCAAAGGGAAGACTTAAACTTTGCATATCTCTGAAGAAAAAATACGATCCTTTGTTGGGTTCTCACCTGTTTAGGATTTGTTAAACAGAGTTTAGCTCCCAGGTTAAGAATTTGTAGTTTCACTATCTCCTCTTCAGTTGTAAAGCTCTTTGCCACTTTCCTCAGAACATCTGGTGCAATCTTTGGGACACGCTCACAGTATTCACCTATCAACCAAAGGATACTTGCTCGAGCCATAGGTACCTCGAAAAAGGGAAGAGGCAAGTTAAGTTTGCGAGATGATTAAATAGTTCCAAAAAAACATTTTTCAATTTGGACAGCATTAAAATTAAATAGGATACAATAGTACAGAACTTTCTTTTCAAAAAGGTTCGACATGCAATAATTAACTAGGAAAATATTGAGGAGTTACTCAAATACATTGATGAGTCATAAAAATTATACAACTTTCCAAAGGAGTGAGAGACAGCCAGCACAAAAATGCAACTAGAGGAACATTTTCCCCACAAGAAATGTTCAAGTATGAAAAGGTAAACTGCATATCTTAAAATAAAAACTACAAGAACAAGTCCAAAATGCACCCACAGTATTAACTAATTTTAACAACAATCCAGATGCCAGATGAAAAGGACCAAGATTAAACAAAAATGAATGAACTATCTAGGTAGACAATATCATCCATTTGTACCAGATGTGATGAGATCGTACAAAGGAGAGTTACCAAAAATCTTATGGGTACCTGGCTATTGCCAAAGTGTTATTAAGGCACTGTTGATTTTCTACCAGACTGAAAGCCAACATATCATTTGTGAAATGAGTACGGGGATTCTGATGTCTAGCACCTAAGATATTCCACAGAATTTTTTAGTTTTAGTATTATGCATACATGCAAAGAAAACTCAGATACATACACATACATGCACACTAACAAAACTTGCAAAAAAGAAAGTGCCCCACATCCATATTTTCAGATGACCCCAGTTAGGAGGCACCAAGCTGTATGAGTGAAAGCAGGAAGTTCCAAAGGGGCAGATTAAATGAGTGTTCAAAACTGTTGAGATAAATTTCAAATGTGGGGAAGTGGAAAATCTGAAAAAGGCAAATCAACATATTTTATCAATGTTAAGAGGCTATGACAACCAAATTCCTGGACACAATGTACACAAATGACTATAAAACTCGTCCATTGCAAACAGCATTTAGAACAGCAACAGCTCATTTTGTATTTGAAATCAAGGCTATGAAGAAAGATGAGAGAAACTCAAGTCTGCAAGGAATGCAATATGAAATATAAAATGTTAAATGATGTAACGGAGTCAAACTTATGACTTAATTAAGCCAGAAAATTAGAACCACGAGGCATAAAATATTCTCTTTGCAAGTAAATTTTTAGGTTACAAGTTTTGTTTTCATTTTTCTTCACATTTATCTCTTATTTGAAGATGTGAAATATCTGTTAAGTGGAAGAACACAGACAAAACTAAGAACAACATTATGAAATGGGATTGGATGTTATAATTGGGAAGTTATAGTCCAGCATATTATGTGTGGATGATCCATATGACTGACTGATGTTTTAAATGAATACATCAAACAGGTTATACCATTCACGTGGGGCTGAGATAAAGGGAGTAGATTTAGTGGATGGTTTAATGACATTAAAATGTCTTTTGTTTTGTCTGCTGACATATGTAAAACTTATCCCAAATCTTAGAGCCAATACACTCGCTTCTGGTTCTTGGCAGGTATAATGTCCTGTCAGGTTTTCCCATTTATAATCAGTTAGAGTATTACAAAAGAATACAAGCAAAAAAATGCCAAATTGTTAACATTTGCATTGGTTCATAATATTTTCAATCTGCATTTGCTTCAAACTCTATTGAAAAGTAGGATGAAATGGATTGTGAATGAGAAGATCCTCTTACCTTGCTACTCCATGAATCATATGCATTAAGCCAAAAATACAAAAATCAAAAAACCATGAATAAAAATCAGAAGCCCTGACAACACCAGGATACACCATACATGTGAATTAATAGCATATGTTATAGCACATTGAAATTTGTTGATTTTATGATCAGGAACGCATTTCAGATACGTCACCAGATACCAAAGATGCACAAGTAGGGCAATGCATTTGAATAATAGGCCTGTGCTAAAACATCAATATTCATGAGAACACTTGTGTTTAGCAGCTAAAACAGACTTGCTTTCCTTCAACACTTATGGTTTATAATACTTACTGTAATATTGCCCAAAAGCTTGGCCATATGTTTGATGATTTCACTGTGCTGGGATGGTTGTGTCTGGAGTAGTTTCTTAATGACAACTACACTTTCTGCGACAACATTTTCTGAAAAACATGGAGTAATCTCTGACATAAAACCAGGCTTTAATAAAATTAACAACCAAGTTACTACTTCAGGTCCTCCAGAGCTCCTCAGGGTGCTTCACATTTTGCCCAAAGAGGTGAAATGCAATTGAAATACCAATAAAACTGCAATTTCTAATTCAAAATAATAACATTCATTGTCACGATTTATTTCCAAACTATTGCTTGTAAATCTTAAATGTGTATATTTGAAATTTAAACAAAGAAAAGACTGAAAGAAAATCAAAAATCAAATAATCCAAAGATAGAAAGCTACTTTGCTCAAGGGATGAGCATGGTTGGTCTTTTCATGTTTGATTTTTGGTGTGTCAGTGTAGGAGAACATTGGTATCAGAATGCCTATTCAATTCTTGAACCACAGCAAGTGCATAGTGCAGACTAATAATTCCAATTAAAACAAAGGATTTGCAAAGCATGCTTTCCACCTCGTTCTTAGCACTATTATGCTGCACATCAGTTGTAGTCTATGCTAACTCATCCAACCAATCACCTATCCATGGACAAACTAAGAGCTTTCATTCACTGGTTGTGAGGGTTACTGCCAGGCTAGCATTTATTGCCTATCCCGAGAAGACGAGTGATAGTGAGTTGCCTTCTTGAACTGCTGCAGTCTATTTGCTGTAGGAAGTCTTTCAATGCCATGAGGGGGGGGCGTTCTGGTGACACCAAGGGAACAGATTATATTTCCAAGTCAGGAAGATGAGTTTCTTGGAGGGGAACTTGCAGATGGTGGTGCTCCCATGTATCTACTGCCCTTGTCCTATAGGTGATGGTGGTTGTGCGTTTGGAAGAAGATGCTGCTGAATGTGTTGGTGAATTTCTGAATTGCATCTTATGCACACTGCTGCTATTGAGCACCAGTGGTAAGGAATGTGAATAGTTTTGGATATGGTGCCAATCATGTGGCTACTTTGTCCTTGATACTGTCAAGTTAGACTGCTGTTGGAAGTGCAGTCATCCAGGCAAGTCAGAGATACACTGGCTTGAGCTTGGCCAACGATTTTCGGGAGTCAGATGGTAAATCACACACTGCAGTATTCCTAATCCTGTTCTTGGGGCCACAGTATGAAGAGCACATGGCACAGGAGTAGTGCAGGCCATTTGATCCATTGGCCATGGGTCTGCCATTCAATGAAATCATGGCTAATCTGATAATCCTCAATTCCACTGCCCTGTTTTTTACCATAACTCTTAATTAGAAATCTGTATCTCAGCCTCATTTATACTTAATGGCCCAGGCTCGACAGCACTCTGTAGTAAAGAATTCCACAAACTGAATCTTCTGAGAGAGAAAACCGCAATTTTGACAAGGTCTCTGCTCATTCTTCTAAACTCCAATGAGTACAAGCCCAACCAACTCACTTCTACTCCATACCTGGAATCAATCTAGTGAACCTTCTCTGGACTGCCTCCAATGCCAGTACATCATTTCTTAGACAAAGGGAGCAAAGCTTCCTACCAACATGCATACTCTTACATTTCCCCACATTATTTGCTACCTGTCAAGTTTTTGCTCGTCACCTCATTTACCTGTCTACCGATGCTGCCATCCTTACAACTTGCCTTCCCACCTATTTTTGTCATCAGCAAACTCGGCAATAGTACATTCAATTTCCTGATCCAAGTCATAAAAATACATTGTAAATAACTGTGGTCTCAGCATTGATCCCTTTGACACTCCACTAGTTTGAGATTGCCATCCTGAAAATTCCCCTGCTTCTCAACTCTCAACCCAGTTAGTTAGCCATTATTCTATCCATACTAAAAATACTATCCTCAGCACCTAAATCTTAATCATCCTTATCTATAGTACCTTACTGAATGCTTTTTTGGAAATCCAAATATATTACTACTACTGGTTGTCCTTTATCTTTTTGCTCATTACCTCGTCAAACTGCAATTTGTCGGACATTACTTCCTCTTTATGAAACCACGCTGACTCTGCTTAATTTTATGATGTATTTCTAAATACTTTGCTACTGCACATTTTGTATCAGGTTCTAACATTTCCTAATGACAGATATTACACCAACTGGTAAGAGTTGCCTATTTTTTGTCTCCCTCTCTTTTTGAGGAAGGACAGATACTATCAGTACATACATGTGACTTCAACTTAATTCACAACACCAGGTCATAGCCCAACAGGTTTATTTGAAATAAAGCTTTTGGAGCGCTGCTCCTTCCTCAGTTAACGTGACAAAGGAGCAACACACTGAAAGCTTATGACTTCCAATAAACCTGTTAGACTATAACCTGATGTTGTGTGACTTCTGCTTTTGTCCACCCCAGTCCAACAACCCATCTCCACATCATGGCTACATTTGAATTAATAGAGCACTACAGGAAGATTAGGATACCAAGTTGAGGAGAATCTATTGCCATGGAAGTTTAAGCCAAGATTGGTTAGTGTATGACCAGTGAGGGTCATGCCACCCAATTAGCATTTCAAGTGATGACAAATTATGTGCAGACAGTATCACAAGATCTAGGGAGACATAGACAATTAACGTTAACATTCATCAAAAGCGTAATTTGTGATTTTTGTGAAAGTCATTTCAGTGCTCCTAATAGGGAGTCATGGGAAAGGAGGTTAGGGTTTGGAGACAACATGTTCAGCAACTTTCTTAAAGAATTATCTACTCAAACATGAAAACAATAAATTTAAAAAACAATTTATCATGAATCATTAAATGATACAACTGAATGGAATACTGCCCTTATTTGAAGGGATTTGGAGTATGAGAGTAGGGAAGACTTACTGCAACTGTACAAGATGCTCATGAGACCACATCCGGAGTACTGAGAGAAATTTTGGTCTCTTTGCTAAAGAGGAGACATTATTCCATTGGATGCAGTCCGGTGAAGGTACACTAGGATGATCCCCGGTATGGAAGGGTTGTCTTATGGCCAAAGGCTAAACAGGTTGGAACACTATTCATTGGAATTTAGAAGCATGAAAGTGATCTAGCTGAAAATGTATAGGATTATGGGACTTGACAGAGCAAATGCTGAGAGGATGTTTCCCCTCATGAAAGTCTAGAATTGGACAGTTTAGTCTTAGAATAAAAGGGGTGCCAATTTAAGATTGAAATGAGGAGGAATTTCTTCTGAGGGTCAAGTCTCTTTAGAACACCTTGCCGCAGAAAGTGTGGGGATGGAGTCCTTGTATACACTTAAGGTTGAGAAAGATAGATTCTTGATCAGTAGGGGAATCAAGGGTTATGGGGAAAGGACAGGAAAATGGACGAAAGGCAAGTAAGATCAGCCATGACTCAACTCAACGTGCAGGCTTGAGGGGCCGAATAGCCTACTCTGGTTCCTATTGCATATGGTCTTATTTGGTCTATTAAGTTTGCAGTAGCTTCTTTGAAGAATAATATACAATTCTCATTTTCCCCTCTTGGAGCACATTTTCCTTTCTGCTTATTTGTCAATTTTCCCTACTTATTGGTGAATCTCTATCCACCGTAGAAAACTTCCCAAAGTATTTATTTGGGGAGGATAAAAGCATGCTGTGAGCCTTCAAGAGAGCTGACACAGATTTGAAGATCTGTCCAAAAACGTGTTTTGGAAGCTTTTTTACTCCTGCTTCATGTATTTCTTTTTATTCATTCATGGGGTGAGGGCATTGCTGGCTAGCCAGTACATATTGCGTATCCCTAATTACCCAGAGTTAAGAGTTAACCACATTGCTGTGGGACTGGAGTTGCACATAGGCCAGACCAGGTAAGGATGGCAGTTTCCTTCCCTAAAGGGCATTAGTGAACCACATGGGCTTTTCCGACAATCAACAATGGATTCACGGTCATCATTAGACTCTTAATTCAAGATACTTATTGAATTCAAATTCCACCATCTGCTATGGCGGGATTTGAACCTGGGTCCCCAGAACGTTACCTGGATTACTGGATTCAGTGATAATACCACTAGGCCATCGTCTCCCTCATGTTTGATGGTAACGAAGAAAGCCAAAACAACTGAAATATATATATAGTGCCTCTAACATAGTGAAATGTTACAGGCCCTTCACAAAAAGCTTTCCAAAATAAAATATGACACTGGCCCACATATGGAACTATCAGATGGCCAAAAAAATTAGTGAAAGACGTAGATTTTAAAGGAGTGTCTTAAGCTAAGAGGAGACAGACAGGTGTAGGGAGGCCATTTCAGCTCTGAGGGGCTAGGCACATGAAGGTGCAACTTCATGGTCACAGAATCTCAGAATTGTTATGCTGCAGAAAGCCGTCATTTGGCCCATCACGTATGCACTGTCCCTGAACATCTTAACGTTATTTTACTGTTTTCTCCCCGCAACATTGTTTCCATTTAAATCTTCATCCAATGCCCCTTGATGCCTCGATTCAATCTGCCTCCAACATGCATAATTGCATTTATCACAATGGATTCCAGACCTTAACTACTTGCTGCGTGAAATACATTTTTCCCCACCTCACATTTGCTTCTTTCGCAAAACTATAACCTCCGATTCTTGATCATCAGGAGGAACAGTTTCACCCCATCCACTCCATTTAGAACATTCACAATTTTCAAAATTTCTATCAAATGATGAATAGGTGAATAGGAAGGGAATAGAAGGATACAGATTCTCTAAGTGAAGACAGTTTTAGTACGGAAGGGCAAAATGTGTTGGCGCAGGCTTGGCAGGGCAAAGCACCTGTTCCTGTGCTGTATTGTTCATTATTCTTAAATCTCCTCTTAACTTTCCCTTCGCCATGAATAAACTGTCCCAACTGTAGCAATTTTTCCTCATAACTTAAGTATCATCTACTTGGTACAATTATCATTAAACACTTTGCAGTTTCAGTGCATTGAGTATAGGAGTTGGGAGGTCATATTGCAGCTCTGCAGCACATTGGTTCGGCCACTTTCAGAGTATTGCGTGCAATTCTGATGTCCCTCCTGTAGTAAGGATGTCGTGAAACTAGAAGGGGTTCAAAAAAGATTAACAAGGATGTTGCCAGGGTTGGAAAGTTTCAGCTATAGGCAGAGGCTGAACAGGCTGAGGCTATTTTCCCTGGAGCATCTGACGCTGAGGGATGACCTTCGAGGTTTATAAAAGCATAAGGGGCATAGATAGAGTAAATAGGCAAGGTCTTTTTCCCAGGGTGGGGGGAGTCCAAAACTAGAGGGCATAGGTTTAAGGTGAGAGGGGAAAGATTTAAAAGGGACCTAAGGGGCAACTTTTTCATGCAGAGGGTGGTGCGTGTATGGAGTGAGCTGCCAGAGGAAGTGGTGGAGGCTGGTACAATGACAACATTTAAAAGACATCTGTATGTATATATGAATAGGAAGAGTTTAGAGGGATAATAGGCCAAATGCTGGCAAATGGGACTAGATTTATAAAAGATATCTGGTCAGCATGGACGAGTTGGAACGAAGGGTTCGTTTCCATGCTGAATATCTCTATGACTCTGATCCCAACGTATTCACAACCTTCCTGTAGTTTGACACCCAGAACAATATTCCAACTAATGTCTAATATCAGTGTCTCACATAAGATCAGCACAACCTCACTACTCTCACCCTCTCTGCTCTAATAAGAAAGCCTAAAATACTATTTTAACAGTATTAACAACAGCCCTTTCTAGCTGTCCTGGCACTTGCATTAATTATATACTCAGGTCTTTCTGCTCCTGTATGCCCTTTGGAATAGTATACAGTTTCGTACTGTCTCTTCATTTTGTTCAAACAAAAGGCATCACCGCACAATTCTGTGTTGAAATTCATTTGCCATCTAGCCACAAAATTGTCCATGCCCCTTTTAAGTTATACACCATCTTCCTCAGAATTTATAATTCTCCCAAGTTTTGTATCATCTGCAAACTTTGAAAGTATCTTCTGTATACCGAGATCCAGGTCATTTACACATTAGAGGAAAAACAAGGGTCCCATCATTAACCCCCCAAGAAACTCCACTAGAAACCTTCTTCCAGGCTGAAAGGTATTCAATAACAGTTACTCTGTGTCATATCCTTCAGCCATTTGTATCCACATGGCTGCTGTACCTTTTAGTCCATGACCTATAACTTTCCTCAACTCGTGTAGCACAGTATAAATTGCCTTTTCTAAGTCCATGTACGCATTATCAACGCCTTCCCCTTATCAACTGTTATCCCTTCAGAAAACCCAGCAAGACAGTTTGGTATGATATTCCCTCAAGTCTAATTGACCTTTCTAAATCAATTCATCTTCTTCTGTGTGACAATACGTTAAATTAAAATGTCCTTATGAACTCCCAGAAATGCGCCTTCAGGATCTCATTTGCCTTCTTGCCCATCTAATAGATGCCAGCATGGACCTCAACAGTCATCTGTTCTTCATCTCCCAACAACGTCCTGTAAGCTCCGAGGTCCTTGACCTTGGAAAAGCAATGTATCTTTCCAAAATCTGTTCCGTTAATTTAAGAAACTCCCCTCAGTACTGCTCTTCCACTCTTTCCTCCCCCCACCCCCAATTCCTGCAAAGCTGAGTTACATGCAGTGCAACTGACTTGGTTCTAACTACATTCTTCTGAGGAACCATCACCCTTACCACTATGCAAAGTAGAAAACTGTTTCGTGGGCAAGACAATCGGCATGAAGATCTCTGCATTTATCCCTATTTGGCGTTACACTGCAGCAACCAGACTCAACTGTTTAACCTAATTAACCAACCAACTACTCTCCAAGTAGAGCCTGTTTCTCCCGCCTTATGTGATCTTATCATACATGAACTCTTACCACTGTAAATACCAGTTAAAAGCTAGCTAGTCTTTCTCTTGGAAATATACTGACAATAATTTATCACTCACCAAACTCACAACTTGAAATTCGCATACGCTTCTCAGTTAAGACATGAATAGAGGTCTGGGTGATACCATATTTATGAAGGTTGCAATGAGGGAGACCAGCCAGAAGTGTATGGAATAGTCAAGACCAGAGGCAAGGAACGAATACATGCAGGTTTCAGCAGCAAATGACCCAAGAAAGGGACAAGGCCAAGCAATGTTATGCAGATAAAAATAGAAAGGTTTTTTTGATGACTTTGGAAATAGTGTTGGTCAAAAACAATTTTTGGAACAATTTTTAAACAGAAAGTTACTATACATTTGATGTTGGTGAACAGATTTCCAATATTAGTTTCAGCCTGCTCCCGAGGTCTCCAGCATCACAGAAGTCAGTCCTCAGCCAATTCGATTCACTCCATGACATCCAATGCCTCCAACAATTTCTTAATAATGTAAAAGCCTTGGGACCTGACAGCACTCCAGCGATAGATCTGTAGACTTGTGCTCCAGAACATGCTGCACACTGAGTTATGCTGTTCCAGTACTGCCACAACATAATGTGTAAAACTGCCCAGTGTGTCCTATACAAAAAGTGGACAAATCCAACACAGCCATATACCACCTAGTCTACTGTATCATCAGTCAAGTGGTGGAACATATCATCAACAGTGCTCTCAGCAAAAACCATGCTCATTGGTGTCCAGTGTGCTCCACCAGAGCCACTCAGCTCCTGACCAAATTGCAGCCTTGGTTCAAACATGGTCAAAACAGCTGAATTCCAGAGAGGTGGTGAGGCAAGGTGAGAGCGACTGCCCTCGACATCAAGCCTGCTTTTGACCAGGTGCAGCAGCAAAAGCCCAGCAAAGCTGGAGTCAATGGAAATCAGAGGGGAAAACACTCCACTGGAGTCGTCATACCTGGTACAGGTGGCTGTAATTGTTGAAGGTCAGTCATCTCATCTCCAGGAATCTCTGCAGGAGTTCAAGGTAGTGTCCTAGGTCCAACTGTTTTTAGCTGCTTCAATGACCTTCCCTTCATCATAAGGTTAGAAGTGGGGATATTTGCCCATGATTGCACAACGTTCTGCAACATTTGAGACTTCAGATACTGAAGCTGTCCATGCCAGACAAGAGCTATGCAATATCCAGGTTTAGGCTTAAAAATTAGCAGTTAACATTCATGCCACAGAAATGCCAGGCATTGACCTTCACTAGCAAATAAACAATCTAACCATCTCCCCTTGACAAGCAATTCCAAGTTTCCAACAATCAACATCCCAGAGGTTGCCACTTCATCCACCACCAATGCTCAGTAGCAATGGCATATACAATCCACAGGATGGGCTGCAGCAAATCAAAGATCTACAGATAGCACTTTCTAGAACCACAACCACTTCCATCTAGAAGGACTAGGGCAGCAGATACATGGGAACACCGCCACTACAAATTCCCCTCCAAGCCACATCCTGCTTTGGAAATACCTCACTGTTCCTTCACTGTTGCTGGGTCAAAATCCTGGAATTCCCTTGAAGGGCATTGTGGGTCAACCCACACTAGGTTG
The DNA here is from genome assembly GCF_021869965.1 of Rhincodon typus. NCBI lineage: Eukaryota > Metazoa > Chordata > Chondrichthyes > Orectolobiformes > Rhincodontidae > Rhincodon > Rhincodon typus. The sequence goes on from NC_063334.1 coordinate 100,053,158, forward strand.
ACTGCAGTGGCTCAAGGTAGTTCACCACCATCTTTTCAAGGGCAACCAGGGACGGACCATAAATGCTGGCCTAGTCAACAACACCGACCTCCCATGAAAGAACAAGAAAACAAACACTACTTAGGAGTATCTTCAAATTCTCATCAGTTGTCTAGGTACGTACAGTTGCATCCGGAGGCTCATGTCAACATAGCAGTGTGTTTCACAGGTACTTTTGCCACTGGACGGATTCACAACAACATAACAGTTGAGAGGAGGCGGAGAATGCAATAGTGAGGAAGGCTATTAGTTCTGAATGGAATCTGTATGTGTAGAGATTAGAATTCACCATGGCAGGTTTCTCATCTGCACTTCCTATCACTAAGGGGAGGCATAGCCTAGTGGCATTATTGTTGGACTATTAATCCAGAACCCAAATAATATACTGGGACCCCGGTTCAAATCCTGCTATGGCAAGTGAGGGAATCTGTATTCAATAACAAATCTCAAATTAAGAAGAATTTAAGGTTGACTATGACATCGTTTTTGATCGCCAGAAAAACACGTCTGATTCAGTAATGCCATTTCAGGAAGGAAACACTGTCCTTAAGTGGCCTGACCTATATACGACTCCAGACCCAAAGCAAAGTGGTCAAACTCTGAACTGTTCTGGGGAATTAGGAATGGACATTAAATGCTGCCCTGGCCAGTGATGCCCACATCCCATGAATAAATTAAAATAAAAAAAAGACATGAGCAGCAGCAGCATGGAGTGAAAAACCGAGTTAGCACTTAGAATCAATGTAACTACTTCGGAACTACTTCATTCTCCACCTTCTCCAAAATTGCTGTGAAAGTGAATTTCTACACTTTTGCTTGTATTTCAGATTTCTGGCACCCCAGTATTTTGCTTTTGTTGTATGAACAGAATGTCACAGTAATACCTTCACACTCCACTTCCCCAAGTCACACAACATTCTGCCTTTTGCTTCTAGTTATCAGTCAATACTCTGCAAATCTGTACTTAATATCATTATGGTGGCATCATCACAAAGACTAAAGCAGTTTTAAAATTGAAAACTTATACCACTCCCACAAAAATAGTGACAATAACCAAATAATCTGTCTTTGCAATAATAATTGCGGGTTAAATATTTGCAAATCACTGGGGTATGTTCCCTACTTTTTGAGATAGCTATTGTGCCATGTGATCTTTCACATCCACAGAAGAAAGCTGAGGATCTGAAAACTGACAGCTCCAACAGTACAGTACTCCTTTAGTACTGCACTGGAGTGTCAGCTTTTAAGTCTGTGCTCAGGTCCTGGAGTGGGACTTGAATCCAGAATCTGACTTAGCTGAGCACGTCTGAGGTGACAGGGAGAAAGGGGAGTTCTTAAGTAAACAATGGATAAAAAGTGATTTGACATTTACGCCTATTGCACAAAGAATGTTAAAAATGTTTGAGTACTTGTTAGGTCGCTTGCTTTGTGGGTTCAGTAGCACAGCGGTACTAGATTAATGATCCAGAAGCCTGGAGTAGTGACTGCAGACTGGTTCAAATTCCACAAGAGAATTTGAATTCAATTTAATAAATCTGTAGTAAAAAGCTAGTAATGAAGAACACAAAATGACCAGGGTGTTGCAAAAAAACTCATGCGGTTTACCAATCCATCCTTCCCTTTTGGGAAGATCGCTGTCCTTACCCTGCTAGGCTTGAGATATTCCAGATCACATCAATGTCGTTGATTCTTAACTGCCCTCTGAAATTGCCTATCAAGCCATTCAAATGCATCCAAGATGACAGTTCATGACCAACTTCTCAAAGATAATTAAGAACAGACAGTAGTTCCTGCCCTTAGGATCTGGTCTTCCATGAATGAAAAGGCCTCTTGTCAAAGTCTCAATTTTTATTCAACATCAACTTTCTGCTGTTAAATCTTGAAAGAGAATTTCAGTTTAACTGTTCTGTACCAACTCCACCTATTTTCAGGCTACAGCAGATTTCTTTCCTGGTAAATGATAATGTGAAATGTGGTAAATGCCTCACCGATACTCAGCTGAATCAAGGAACATTTAATGATACAAATCATATGGGAAGTTCCTAATTTATTGCAAAAGCAACACTCAAGTGCTGACAATATGTTTAAATTCTTACAGTATACCACCCCTATAATTTCACTTAGGACACAGATTGAAAAGTAGCAGTGTTTAGCTGTAGCCTTCATAAAATAGTGGGATGTCATTAAAAAGCACTAATATCACTTTCCAGTAGTGGAATATTGTCTATTCAACCTAGCAGATTTTCTTAGTGACCTTCATAAACTGAAAAAAAATCACTACCACTAGGGATTGGTATGAAGCCTAGAACAGACTGAAGTATTAGGGAATATCTAACGGTTTAATTTAGCTTTAGATTAATCCCCAAGACTTGCCTTTGTGATGCAGTCCAAGGAGCAAATGACAAAACTACCCTAGTTTAGTTATCTTGCAGCAGGACTGAATGGTCTCTAATTTTCTGCTCCATCAGACCTGCATTTAAAACAATACATATGGCATAAATAAGGATAATGTCATTTTTGGGGTCAGACGTTTTACAAGCTGTGCATACATATTTGTTTGAATAATTTTATGCGATCCTTCACTGTGCTTTTATATTTTCCTGTAATGTGCACCATTTCTCAATTAAAAAGAAAATGAAAGCTACCTCCTTCCACAGCTTAGGTTGTTTGATCTCCACTGCAAGGGCAAAGACATTCGTGCCATAGACTAGTCTTTCAATCCATCCTTCTGAGAAAATTCCTTAAAACCCTGTTCTATAAAGACACCACAAAGGAAACAACATTGTCAGGGGATATACCCCATTGCTCCTTTTACACATTCCACAAAGCTGCTAGATTGGCAGATTACATATTGGAATAGAGACACATGGAAAACAAAATAAATTAAGGTTAAAGGAGGGCAAGGTGTGGCTGCAATCATTTCCAGGTAGCTTTCTAAGCACCACTGCTATACCCACCTCTTTTATATGCATTAGTAAAAACACTCGTTACTCCATGCGTTCTTTACCCAAGTGTCTCCAAAATCCAATTCCAGTTTGCTCCTGAGAAAAATAGCCTCTATATTGTGAAGATAAATTTCTCACCATCACAATGTGGATTAAGTAGAAGAAATATTTTTGTTAAATTATTTGGTTGTGAAGGAATTTGAAAAGGTTCACACAAAAATAATAACCATCTTAAAACTCCTTCATCACAGATGAGTTTTAATAAATTATTGCTGAATAAAATCATAGGTTGTCTCTGAGATGATGTTAAAATAATGAAGGATCAAGATTGTGCTCCTCCAGATAGGTCATCTCAATTTAAGTTTTGTAAGGGAGAAGCCATCATCTCATCCCAGAGAATGAATAAAAAACCCTTTAAAGGGATGGACCAGTTGTTTCTTGCTGGGGCAGAAATGATGCCATACAAAATGGAAGGGGAATAATAAATCTAAATTGTGAAGAATGTAATCTCCAAGATTTACTTCGATAACTCAATTGAATCAGAAAGCCATTTTCTTGATTTTGTTCAGCTTGAAGTGACTTAACTCTGATTTGCCCCTCCTATGTTACAGTTGAGGTGTGGGTTTTCTGGATCATGACTGCAAGATGACAACTCACTGGATCATCACCATTGCTTCAATGTCTGTAAATCCTGACTTCGAATTCAGGTTTGCAGCTTTAAAACAATTAATTCATCTAAAATACAGACTTCTTCTGGCTGTTTTTAAAACATTGAAAAATAGTGCAGCAGTCTGAATAAGTGAGCTGCGCATGTTTAAAAGCACTGTTTTAATTGGCAGCCTTCTAATAATTTGGGAAAGTTAAGTGGTTTTAGGCACCTCCAGTACTCAGTCACATTCTGCATTTCCACAGAAACAGTGGTAAAGGTTGTCTGGTCACTATGTACTCCAAAGAGGGAGGCGGTTTGTTTAATTGTCAGGTCTGTTAGCAAACAGGCAGATCAGAGTCAGTGGAAAAAACAAACTATCAAAATTTCAGTCCATAGACAACTGGTCGTCAATTGCAACAAGAGTTGCCAAGGTCAAAAGAATTTGGGGTCTGTTGTCCAGGAGGAGGAAACTAGGGATAATAGCAAACTACGGACAACAACTAATTCTTTAAGAGACCAAAGAAAGTTGCAAAGCTGTATTGCTTACGATTGGATGGTAGATGAATGTGTTATGACGTGAGCTGGTGCATTGTAGTACAAATATATTAATTTTTATCTGAATGAATTTGTCAAGTGGATGAGTAGAGATATCTGCTGTTGCACTTTCTCAAGCCATTCAAAACAACAAATCAACATGATTATTGTGTTATGAAAGCTAACTTGTATACTTTATTTAAAAAGTTTAGAATATGTAAGCGAGTAGTAATGACATGTCTACATAAAGCATCAGGGAAAATATGAAGCTTTTAATCAGGGTACAACACCACCTAGGAGGAAATGTAATTGAAGGAAGACTTGTTTATTAAATCAAAGCACAATAAGAGTAATGTCAGGGACATTTAGAATTCTGAATGAATGGGGCAAGCAGCAAATTATTTTCAAGTATTGGGGGAACAGGGATTGAGGACAAGGGAAGGAAGGAGATTTGGAACAGTAAGCAGCAAACAGATTTTTACAGAATTGTGAAGCTATAGAACTCACATCCAAAGTTCAAAGTTATGACAAAAACACTCTCCATATTCAAGATCAAATTGCACAGATTGGAGGAGGAAAATACATCAAAGAGAAATGAGGACTGGTATTGTTAAATGAATTTTTTTTTTGATATAAACCCTGTGCCAGCTCAGGATGTCCAAAAGGTTGACAGCCAGTTGAGCACTTTTTCAAAGTACAGTCACTATTTAGAGTTAGGAAACAAAACAGAGCATTTTCACATATAGCTCCACTAACAGCAGTGAAATAAATGTCAAGAAAATGTCCTTTAGCTACGTTGGTCAATGTATATAGATTCGCAAACCACTGGTGAAAAACACTATTGCTCTTCTTTGCACAATGTAATTGGATTGTTGATGTCCAAGAAATCTGATAGAGCCTTGGTTTAATCTCTCATCCGAACTTTAGCACCTCTGGCAGTACAGTGTTCCCTTAATACTGTACTGAGGTGCTTGCTTAGATGATGACGTAATTCAGACTCGAGTGTGGGACTTAAACTCAACAACACCCAAGATGAAAATACAACCACTTAGACAAGACAGTAACACCTGCTCACAAAGTGAGTATCAAAACCACAGATCAACTGGACCAAAAGATCTAATTCAGGTTTGCAACATATATTTATGAAAACTCAGTCGGATGCAGAGAAAAGGCTGACCAAAATACAGCATTATGTAGCCCACCAAACAGAAAAATATTGGGATGATTTACTTCCATTAAATGATGGCAAGAGCATCTGAGTGAATGTGAAACTTTACTAATGCAGGTGAAGCAGTGATTTACCTGCAATTCACTCAATCTAGTCTAGTCTGGTGCATTCATAGAGTCAGAGACCTACAGCAAGGAGACAGGCCCTTTGTCCCATACTGGTCCATGCTGACCAAAATGTCCATCTATGCTAACCCCATTTCCCTGCACTTAGACCATATGCTTCTAAACCTTTCCTAGCCACGTGTTCATCCAAATGCCTTTTAAATGCTGTTAATGTACCTGCCTCAACCACTTCTGCTGGCAGCTCATTCCATATGCATACTACCCTCTGTGTTTAAAAAAAAAGTTGCCCCTCAGGTTCCATCTATTCTTTCCCCTTTTACTTTAATCTGACGCCCTCTAGTCCTTGATTCCTCAACCCAAAGAAAAAGACCGAGTGCATTCACCCTATTCATACCTCTCATGATCTTACACACTTCTATAAGATTCCCTCCTCAGTCTCCTATGCTCTAAAAAAGAAAGTCCGAGCTTGTCCAATCTCTCCATATAACTCAGTCCGTTGAGTCCTGGCAACATCGTTGTAAATTTCTTCTGCATTCTTTCCAGTTTAATAACATCTTTCCTAAAGCAAGGTGACCAAAAATGAACACAATACTCTAAGTGCAGCCTCACCAATATCCTATACAAATGCAACGTAACATCCCAACTTCTATACTCAATCCCCTGACTGATGAAGGCCAGTGTGCCAAAAGCCTTTTTCACTGCCTCGTCTACCTGTGACTCCACTTTCAGAGAACCGTGTACCTGAACTCCAAGGTCCCTCTGTTCCACTACACTCGTTAAGGCCCCACCATTCACCATGAAACTACTACCTTGATTTGACTTTCCAAAATGCAACATCTCACACATTTATCTGTATTAAACTCCATTTGCCATTTCTCTGCCCAATTCCCCAGCTGATCAAGATCCTGCTGCAATTTCTTCCTCACTGTCCACCTATTTTAGTGTCATCCGCAAGCTTATTAATCATGCCTTGTATATTCTCATCTAAATCATTAACGGGCCCAGCACCGACCCGAGGCACACCACTGGTCACAGGCTTCCAATTCAACAAGCATCCTTCCGCTATTACTCTCTGCTTCCTACCATCAAAGCCAATTGTGTATCCAATCTGCCAGGTCTTCCTGACTTCCATGCAATCTAACGTTCCAGAGCAGCCTACCATGTGGGACTTTATCAAAGGCCTTACTGAAATCCATATAGCCTACATCCAACGGCCTGCCCTCATCAAGTTTCTGGTCACTTCATCAAGAACTCTAACGAGCTTGTGAGGCATGATCTCCCACGCACAAAGCCAAGCTGACTATTCCTAATCAAACGCTGTCTCTCCAAATTAATCTTCTCAAGTAAGTTACCCATCACAGATGTTAAGCTTACTGGTCTATAATTTCCAGGTATTTCTTTGCAGCCCTTCTTGAATAAGGGCACAACATTCGCTACCCTCCAGTCTTCCTGGATCTCATCCACAGCTAACGATGATGCAAATATATCTGCCAGGGCACCCACAATTTCTTCTCTAGCGTCTTGCAGGTTTCTTGGATATACCTGGTCAGGACCAGGAGATTTATCCACCTTCATGCATTCTAATACTTCCAACACATCCCCTACTGTGACATGGACTGCCCAAGATGTCGCCACTAACTTCCCAAAGTTCCCAAGTCTTTATAAAAACCGAAAGAACTACAGATGCTGTAAATCAGGAACAAAAACAGAAGTTGTTGGAAAAGCTCAGCAGGTCTGGCAGCACCTATGAAAAAAATAATCAGTTAACATTTCAGGTCCTGTGACCCTTCCTCTGTTCAGAGAAGTATTCATTGAGGACCACACCTATCTTTTGTCGTTCCACACATACATATCCACTTTGGTCTTTGAGGGGTCTTTTTCTCTCTTTAGTTATTCTTTTTCCTTTAACATACTTAAAGAATCTCTTTGGATTCACCCTAGTCTTCTCAGCTATCTCATGCCCCTTTTTTGTCCTGATTTCCTTCTGCATCCCCTATATACCTCCAGGAATACCCTTGATCCCAGCTGCCTCTCCTGAGTCATGTTTTTTTTTCTGGTTAAAGCCTCAATATCTCTTGTCATCAAGGGTTCCCGACTTCTGCCAACCTCGCCCTTCACCCTCACAGGAACATAAAGATCTTGAACTCTAGCTATCACACTTAAAGGCCTCCCACTTGCCAGAGGTCCCTTTGCCTGCAAACAAACTATTCCAATCAACCCTTGTAAGCTCCTGTCTAATTTAGGACATGAAACTGTGGACCACTTTTGCCCTTCTTTTAACTATTTTAAAATTAATAAAACTATGGTAATTGGTTCCAAAGTGCTCCCCCACTTTCACCTGTCCTGCCCTATTACCTAAGAGTAGGTCAAGTTGTGCCCCTTCCTATCGCAGGACCCTATATATACTGCTTAAGGAAACTTTCCAGAACACATTTAACAAATTCCACATCTAAGCTCTTAACACTATGGCAGTCCCAGTCCATGTTAGGAAAATTAAAATCCTCCACTATAACAACCCTATTTCTCCTGCATGTCTCCACAATCTCCCTGCATATTTGTTCCTCTAATTCCCGTTGACTATTTGGGGGCCAACAGTACAACCCCAATAACATCACCATCCCCTTTTTCTTAGCTCCACTCACAAAGCCTCACTGGATGATTCCTCAGTTATTTCAGCTCTAACTACGGCTGTGATATCAAAAATGGAAGAAGATACAGTAATCAGAAATAGCAAGTTGAAGAGATAAGTCAGGTTGGAACAGAACAGGGAGC
>NC_063334.1:100066389-100169025 GCF_021869965.1 Rhincodon typus
GTCCATTCCAGTTCTCTTTTTGCAGCACTGAGCTGAGAAACTTCCCAATGTGTGTGACCTCAACTGTGCAATTATAAATAGATGACACAACATGAGTTACTTGACCGGGACTACAGTAAACACCCGAACCAAAATTACAAATCTTGAAAGCTGTGTTTATTTAAGCATTAAAATCAATCTACTTTCGCAATGAATTGGGTCATCAACTTGGTCTTTTAGTTTCAAATGAAACCTTTGACACTAAAGTACAGTATTTCTGAAAGCAGATTTTAAACTGACCTGTGGCTTCGAAGCAATCGAACCAATGACTTTGCAACAATATTAACCTCTGACTTTGGTGCAAGGTGCCAATAAAGCTGAGCAACACCCATTACCACCTGAAAAAAAAAATGAAGAACTTGATAACCCAATTATTAAACATCAAGAACGTTAAAGTGCACATCACCTTATTTGTTGAGGAAGGTATTTGCCTGTTGTGGCATGGTATTAATTATTTTTATTTGAAATGTGGGTGTCGCTAGCTAGTCCAGTATTTATTGCCTATTCCTAATTGTCCAGAGGACAGTTACAAGTCAACCACATTGTTGTGGGTCTGCACGTATATGCAGGTCAGACCAGGTAAAGATGCTAGATTTCTTTCCTATAGGACAATAGTGAACCAGATGGGTTTTTACAACAATCAGCAATGGGTACATGGTCACCATTACACTAATTAAACTACAGATGTTTTTAAAAAAAAAAGTTAAATTCCAATTTCAACAATTGTTCAGAACATTAGCCTGGGATTCTGGTCCAGTAATATTATCTCTACATTCCTTGAAATGACTTATGATAAAGCATGACAAACCAGCTATGGTGATCACCTACAATGAAGAAGATCTGATGATTTGTAACAGAGGTCAAGGATTTTGAATCAAAGCAATGTTGAAGTTGTCTGAAGGAGAGGGGTGTGGGAATGTGGTGGTGGTGGCAGTGAAAGAGACCGATTTGGCTTGGAGGACATTGCTCCCATGGTGGGTGGGATTTATGTTTTGTATAGGATGGAGGCCCATAGTTTGGCCATTAGTCTGATCATATAAACTAACAAGGGAAATTAGAGATAGTAACAAATCCAAGGAAGGGCACATAAATTGGCCAATAAAGGAGGTAGTTGAGAGGATTGGGAGGAGTTTAGATTTGTATGAAGGAGAGCAAGGAATTGATTATGACGGGGAAACAGTAGGAGAAGTAGTTTGTGGAGAGCACACAAACTGATTATAAAAGGTCTATAGGGGTATATTAAGAGATAAAAGATTAACAAAGACAAGTGTAGGACTCAGTCGAAAACAGGCAACTTCATAATGAGAATCAAAGATGGCAGACCAGTTAAATACATGCTTTGGCTGTCTTCACAGAAGATGACAAATAATGAGCTAAAAATGTTGGGAATTACAGTCAAGCGTAAGGGAGGAACTTAATATTAGTATTAGTGGGAAATGGTGTTGAGGAAATTGATGGGATTTAAGGCCAACGACTATGCTGGAACTGTATAATAAATGCTGGTTAGGACATAGCTGGAATATTGTGTGCAGTTCTGGAATCCGCATTGTAGAAGGGATGCGATTGCACTGAAGATGGTTCAGAGGAGGTTTGAGGATGTGGCCTGGGCTGGAGAGTTCTAGTTATGAGGAAGACTGCTTAGATTGGAGTTGTTTTCCTTGGAGCAGAAGAGACTGGATTATGGACGGGCAGAGATAGGATAGACAAAAAGGAATTTTCCCACTTGGTGGAGGGACCAATGACCATGGGGATACAGATTTAAGTTAAAGGTTGGGAGGTTTATTGGAGATGCTAAGTAGTAGATTTTCATCCGGAAGGTGATGGGAATATCAAACTCACTGTCTGTAAGGGTTATACAAGCAAATACCCTAACATTTAAGAAGTGTTCGATGTGCACTTGCATTGCCAAAGCATACAAGGCTATGGGCCACGTGATAGAAAACAGAATTACAAAATAGAATAGGTAGATGAATGCTTTTGAAATTTCTGCACCCAGAGAGCAGTGAGCCTGTGAAATTCACTGCCACAGAAAGGCCAAAACATTGTGTTTTTAAAGAGGAGGTTGACATAGCTCTTACATCTCAAGGGATCAGGAATTTTCATTTTTTTTTTGGGGGGGGGGGGGCAGGGGCATGGGTGGTAGGATTACAAAAAAGGTACTGAGCTCAATGATCAACCAGGATCAAACCTGAATGCTGCAGCAGGCTCAATGGCCTACTCCTATCTTCTATGTTTCTATGGAAGGTAGCTAATGTAACAAATGTTTAAAAAAAGGAGGTAGAGCAAAACGGGGAATTACAGAAAAGTGAGCCTGACATCAGTAGAGGGGAAAATGTTGGCGTTCATAACAAAAGATTTAATAGCACAGCATTTGAAAAACAACAGCAGGATGAGACAGACAGTCAGCAAGGATAAATGAAAGGGAAATCACGCTGGTCAAATTCACAGAAATTTGAGGTTGTAACCAGAAGCATTGATAAGGAGAAGCTCGTGGATGCAATTCATGGACTTGCAGAAGGCTTTTGATAAGATCCCACATAATAGATTCAAGTGCATGACACTGGGGGTACAGTACTGACATGGATAGATAACTGGTTGGCAGATAGGAAGCAGAGGAGGAATAAACAGGTCTTTTTCAGAGTAGCAGGCAGTAGCTAGCAAGGTGCTGCAACTATCAGTGCCCTGACACCAACTATTCAAAACATAAATGTAAATGTAATATTTCCAAGTTTGCAGATGATACAAAGCTGGGTGGGAGGGTGACCTGTGAGGAGGCTGCAAGATGCTCAAGTATGATTTCAACAAATTGAGTGGGCAAATGCCTGGCAAGTGTAATGAGGATAAAAGCGAGCATATTCACTTTGGTAGCAAAAACAGTTTGGCAGATTATTGTCTGAATGAGACAGATTTGAAAAGGGGTAGCTGCAACGAGAACTGGCTGTCCTTGTACACCAGTTGCTGAAAGTAAGCGTGCAGGTGCAGCAGGCAGTGACGGATGCAGTCGAATACAGGGGGAGTCATATAGGACTGAGATGAGGAGAAATTTCTTCAGCCAGAGACAGTGGTAAGCCTGTAGAATCTCCGTCACAGACAGCGATCAAACCCAAAATATTAAAAGATGGCATTATAAAAAAATTCTTCGGGCTGGAGGGATCAAAGGGTATTGGGAGAAAGCTGGAACAGGATAGAGTTGGACAATCAGCCACGATAATATTGAATAGCAAGTTAGGTTTGGAGGGCCAAATGGCCTATTCTTGCTCCTATTTCCTGTGTTTATGTTTTTGAGAAGTCCAGAGTTTATATAGGACGATGACAAAAGTGCAGATGAGACCCTCAGTAGCAGCAAAATCAAGGTGAAAGGAAATGTTGCAGAAGGGGACAAACAGAAGCATAGCTTAGAATGATTGTGTACACAAAGACTCTGCAGCATCAGGTTCAAACTGGAAAGCAACAGACGAAAGAATTATGGATAAGGGTATTGGGCTTTTTGCAGGGACCTAAAAGGCTGACTCCATTCTAGCCAAAACTAAACTGAAGAAAACTTTGCCTTGCCAATAACTTGGATGTCAGACAACCAGACAGTGATGGTCATGGAATGGAAGGTAATCACAGCAAAGATACAGCACTCAAAGCAATCAGTCTACTTATACAGATTTGAACCAAATGTCCGAGTTACTGAGAGGAATAACATGGGAAAAAAAGATATGCGTTAAACAGCAGCTTTAGAAGTACGTTTCAGGTAACTGTAAAGGAGGACAATGAATCTTTGAAATTAGTGAGGAAGACCAGTTTATTGCTTCTGTCCTAATTTGTACCTCAGTTACTGCACTGTTGAAACCTTATCCAAACTTTTGTCACCTTTCGTATTTTAACAAATCTTTCTTGATCACCCTTCTTTGGTCCACTCTACATGAATTTCTGCTTACGCAAAACCTTACTGCTGCAGCCCTTTGCACTGTCTGGCTGAACCATCACCTCTGTTCTTTACTAAAACACAGGCTCGTACAGCCCAACATTTTAATACAATGAGAGTTATAAAATTTCCACATCATCTTAAAACCCAAACAGACTAACATCTTCCAGGTCTATGAATCGCTTTGACTCTCTTCAACGTTAGTTTCCATTGACTCCCTCAGTTTAAATTCCCCTACCCCACACCCTCTGCAACTTCCTATCTGAACTCCTCTAATCCTCTCATCCTTGACTACCACTTAAATGATAACTGACTTGTTTACTATTTTCTCTCCTTCAGTCAAATATCAATTTTTACTTCTCTGCTTCTCAGTGAAACACACACTTTGCTACATTAAAATTGTCAAGCATAAATTGTACAAATTAACCTGATTTTGATGGCATTGCTAGAGTATTACAAGATAGTGAAAAGACAAGTTCCTCTTAAAAAATGCCACGATTTTAATGAGCATTTGGATTATAAACAAAAAAGTTAGCGCAATTAACCATGCCCAATTTTAATCCTTAGAAGTAAAAACAAAATTCAATGAACAGAACGCAGAGTTATCTTTCTTCCATTTACAAAGTCTGAAAACTAGCACAGTAATAGCCACAGATTGAATCAAAGACAAAATAACATGTTTCTGAATGTCATTTTTAGGAATCTGGAAAGATGGTTTCTGGTCACATGTGCAACCATCCAAGGATGCAGTGTTATGCTTAGCCTTACCTTATAATAAATTTTAATAGTAAACATTTCACTGAAGGTGCTTATGAACAAAGCATGGCAATGTGTCCAGAAGAAACAAGACTAATTGTCTTTGAGATAGCAAGAACTGCAGATGTTGGAGTCAGAGACAACTCTGCATGGAGCTGGAGAAACACAGCAGGCCGGGCAGCAGAGGAGCAGGAAAGTTGACGTTTCGGATCGGGACCCTTTTCAGAAACGGGGAGGGGGAAGGGAGTCTTGTAAGTTAGTCATCCATCTTCTCTTCTAAATGACCAAAGCAGTTCAGCCATTGTTTTCTAATAGCTTTTCTTTCAATATAAAGCCACATTTCATTAAGAATCATGCTCTTTCAGCAGGCCAAAAGCAAACATCTAAAATTCACCAAACAACTCATGTCAGATGTTCACATCACATCAGGACAGTGTGCAAAATCTAGCAATTTCTGCAGTTTAACAGCATCATTCTGAAAGTAACATTGTTTCTGAGAAACCTTTTGGACAAGACGTGATGCATATACTGCAACCAATTATTTAAACAAAAAATCAGGTCTCATGACAGACTCATTTTAATGATTATTTGGAACTGACTATATGCCAAACTGCTTAGTCAAATCAGAGCTGCAAGTTGTTCATAAGAACAGCAAATAGTGTCCATGGTTCTGTCTTGATCCACATGCAACAGCAATACTAACGTAATCACGCTTTCTTCACTTTCACTACTGGTTTATCAAATGAAGCACAGTGATAATGAAGCCACTGGATATCATCTAGAGGCAATCTGGCTGGAAAGAACATATCATTGCTTGTGCTATTTTCCCTTGCATCAGGAATTACATGGATTTACTGATTATAACAATTAAGATAATCAAGACATTGTGATGCATACAGCAGCATTCCTACTCTGTAGTAATGGCCTGGTGTTCCGGAGCAGCAGTCGATGATCTGGGTCCATTATGTATGGTTTTTTAGCAGCAACACCATTTTTATTCTGGTCTTCATCAGAATCGTAGAATGCTTCCACATTCTTTTCATCCAGCATTGCCTCCTGAAAACAAAAATTGTTCATTGTAAATGAAACAAATCTTAAGATTGCTCTAAGTTTTACAGGCCCTTCAATATCTCCAACTTTTTTGGAAATTGCAGCTATCAAAACCAAGAAAATTTATAATTTGCCGCTTGTATTAGAGTACTTTCGTTGCTTTGTAGTGCATATTGAACTTGCATTATAGCAACTGTAAAAGTGGAAAGGCTCTATTTTACTGGACCTGAATGCAGAATTGATAGTCTCTGCCAAACAAACCCATGTTTTACTCTAACAAAGCTGACACACAATGGCTGGACAGCTTCTTTTTGTGTTGAAAACTTCCGTGGTATAATTCCAATGATCAGTGTACACACCCTATCTAAAATAGATACCAGGAAAGAAATTACTTGTACATAACTTGATAGCATTTTCATGCCCATGTTTCTACATTTGGATTTTCTTTCAATACAACAGATTATAGTCCACACTAAATTGTGTCTCACCTGTACAATTAAATGTTTTAAGTTATACTCGCCATAATTCACTTCATAGTTAAAATACTTCAGAATATTTCTTGACTATATCTTCAACATTTGTAATGAATGGGAAGTTTTCCCATTGTACAAAAGCAAGCATGAAATCCAGAGCATCCAATAATTTTGGCCTTCTTTATGGACATCAAATGTGTTTTAAAAAGTGCTTCTAACTGTGTATTTTTTCCTGTTTTGTCAATACACAGGCAAGTTTCAACTCAATTACTCCTTCAGAAATACAGTGGACAATGCACAGTATGAGGTTCAGGTGAATACTAAAACATACACTCATCTGAAGCATTTTTTTTTTTTTAAAAAGCACTCAAGTCACAGAACCAATTGCCTTTTCTGTCAACAGCACAATAAATAAATTGACTACCACTAAGTGAAAAAAAGCAGGCCTAAATCAGTCCCATCAAGAGCTCCATATAGCCCACAACCTAAAATTACCCTATTTTCACAACAACAGGCTCTGACAGTGCTGTTAAGTGCATTAGTTGCCCACAGATGACAACATGCCATCAACTCCACTGAGCAAAGCCACTCAACAAGAAGCCACACTTCATGGCTGTATATAGAAGTAAATAACCTTCAATTAGTGGCAAGATGTGAATTGTGGAAAGATTAACTTACTGATGAAATTCTTGAGCTTAGCTATTAGTACTTTCTTTACAAAAAATGTCTTCAACGAGAGAAATATACAAACCATCAACAATTCATCCATATCACAGTTTAATATTCAGCATAACATTTCTACATCTTAATTTTCCAGCTCTACAATCCTTTCAATGGTGAAAAGCAGCCATGTGAAGATGGTTTAACATTGCACCAAAGCAAAATGGACACCATTAAAATCAGGGTTCTGAAATTAGCAGTCCATCTAGAGTAGAGGATTATATTTTCACAGGAAAATTTTAACCTTTCCACAATTGAGGTCACATCCCTAAATTGACCAAATTGCTGCACTAAATGCCATTTATAAAAATGCTGCAGTGAATATGGCCACAGAATTAGCACTATACCAACTTTTGAAGCATTTCAATTACTTGCATCTTGGGATTTTACTTTTCACGATACTTCTTCTGTGAAGAGCAAACAGAAGAAAAAAAATTTAACTTGTTCGGAAAAAGATGATGTTCATGGCACACTGGTGTTACTGACAAGATTAGTATTTACTGCTCATATCTAATTGCCCTTGAGGAAGTAATGGTAAGGGGATGGAGGGGGCACTCTTGGATTGCAGCAATCCATGTGAAGAAAACACCTGTAAATACCATTATGTAGGAAGTTCCATGGATTCAACCCAGTGACACAGAAGGAACGATGATGAAGTCAGGATCATAAGGCGCCTGGAGGGGAAACTGCAAGTAGTTGTGCTTCCATGCCATTCCTGGTGGTAGAGTTTGCAGGTTTGGGAGCTTATGTGAAACAGCTTTGGAGAAATGGTGTCATGCATCTAAGATGGAGAGAATGAAAACTGAATATCAAAAATAAAGGTGTCACCAAGTGGGTTGCTCTGCCCTGGACGGTATCGAATTTCAAGCATTACTAGATTAATCCAGGCAAGCGGGAAGTATTCCATCTGATTCTCAATTTATGCCTGTTCAGCATCCACAAGGTGAGTACTCACTAAAGAAGTTATTGCCCTGACTGGTTCTCAAAGAGAGCATTACCATCACAGATCATTCTGCCCATCATGTTCCTGCTGGTTGAAAAACAGCCATTCAGCCGAACCCTACTCCCAGTGATGTATCCATGGACCAGTCTTGAAGTCCATGGTTTGAACAAGAAGTCCAACTTCTTGATTCAACTGCAAGTTCTGCCTTACAGCTTCTACCTTCATAAGTAAAACTCTCCAGCCTAGATTACATCTTTGGTAAATCTCCTCTGCACTTTCTCCATTGCTATTACATCTACTGCATAAACTACACACAACGCTCTATTCTGACTGAACCAATATTTTATGCAGTTCCATAACCTCCCTGCTGTTAAACTCTATGTTTTGGCTAATAAAGGCAGGTGCACCACATTGGTGTGCAAGAAGCAAGGTCCCTCTGAACTTTGGTATTTCCAAGGGTCTTACCATTCATCATACATTGCCTCACCTTATTTTTCCTGCTCAAGTGCACCACCTCACAATTATCCAGATTGAATTACATTTGCCACTGATCAGCCTGTCTATATCCTTCTGTAATCTAAGGGTATTTTCCTCACCACCCCATGAATTTTTGAATCATCTGTGAATACACTGATCAACCTTCCTACATTCAAGTCTAAATTATTTATGTGTACAACAAACAGCAAAGATCCCAATACAGATTCTGGTGCAATCCTGCTGGACACAGGCTCCCAGTCACAAAAATCACCCCTTGACCATCATACTCTGATTCCTGCCACTCAGCCAAATTTCCTTAGATTCCATAGCTAAGGGCCAATCAGTCTCCCACAGAAGACCTTCTCACAAGTCTTGCTGAAATCCAAGTTGACCACATCAAATACGCTGCCTTCATTTAAACGCCTTGCCACTTCTTCGAAAAATTCAAATTCGTCAGACAGGACCTCCCCTTAACAAAACCATGCCGACTATTCCAGATTAATTCCTGCCTCTCCAAATGCAGATTAATTTTGTCCCTCCGAATCACTTCCAAAAGCTTACCCAGCACCGAGGTGAGACTGACTAGCCCGTAGTTTCCTGGTTTATCCTTTACTCCCTTGTTAATAACAATAACACACTGGCTTTTCTCCAGTGCTCTGGCACCTCTCCTGTGACCAGAGAAGAATTGAAAATTATTGCCAACGCCCCTATTATTTCCTCCCTTGCATCAACAGCCTGGAATATAATTTCATCCTGCCTTGGAGATTTATCTACTTATAAGCCTGCCACAACACTCAACCTCCTCCCTGTTAATTTCTTGAACTGTTTCACATACTTTCTCTCCATACCCATCTCACCCCTCTCACTGGTGAACACAAAAAAAATTCACCTATAACCCTAATCTGACCTAAATCTTCCAACTCTCCAGACAAATTACCACTGTAGTCCTTAATGTGCTGCTACCCTTTCCTAGTTAGCTTTGTATGCTTAATGAACTTGTAAAATAACTTTGGATTTTCCTTGATTTTACTTATTATTCTTTTATGCCCCCTTTCTGCTCCCCTAATTCCCTTTTTAAGTTTCCCCTCGCACATTCTGTACTCTCGGACTTCTGTTGTTTAGACCCCTTGGTATCTAGCATAAACCTTTGTTCTCTTCATCCAATCCATGTAAGCCTTGATAAGGTTCGCCGGATTTGTTGGTCAAACCCTTCATCTTTATTCATTCAAAGATGTTGACCCTGTACTCTCCCTACTCCCTTCCTAAATGCACGCCACTGCTCCAACAGAATTACCGACAAGTATCTGTTCCCAGTTCACTCTGGCCAAGACAAATCTGATCTTATTAAAAAATCTGCCTTTGCAAATTTGGTGATATCCTGAAAGATGGAGGATCCAATGACTGCAGCATTTCGATATCACAGAAAGGTGTTGAGCTGCAGCTCGAGTGGCCAGTGTGGTTGGAGTTGTGGATGGAATTTCTATGGAGCACACATGTTGTTAATGACATCGTGGGCAATACGTCTCTCAAGCTGAACACACCACAAGGGTTACGGACACAGAAAAAGTGTTGGGCGACCTCCAGAAGACTAGGCACAGACAGGCCGCGCAGGCGGTATGGGTGTGGATTCTCTGGGGAAACCACCAAGTTTGTGCCATCATAGTCGGCTCTGCTGCACAATAGGGGAGGAAAAAGACTGGGCGAGTTCAATTGTAAGGGGAGCAGACAGGCAGTTCTGCGGCAGAAAACTCTAGAATGATACGTTGCCTCCCTATTGCCAGGTCAGGGATATCTCAGAGCAACTGCAGGGCATTCTGAAGTGGGAAGGTATTAACGACATGGGTTAAAAAAAAAAGTCCTGCAATAGGAATTGAGAGAATTATACAGTACATTAAAGAGGAGAACCACTAAGGTTTGAAAAATCCTGATTACTTCTAGCATCACGCATTACTCAGTACGGGAGTAGGAAGATAGGTCAGATGAACATGTGGCTAAAGGGACAGTGGAGGAGGGAAGGCTTTAAATTTTAGCATTGGGACAGCTTCTGGGGTAGGTGGGACCTGTACAAGCTGGACAGTTACACCTCAACAGGAATGAGTCTAATATCTTTGCTAGGAGGTTTGTTCATACTCGGGTGATTTTAAACTAATTTGGCAGAGTGATGGGGGAAAAGGAGATGAAAAGTCAGGAGCAAAGTTCAGTCGGACACAGAAAGAAGACTCCGACAGTCCAACAGAGAAGACATGGTACGTTAAGGCGCATGGCAGGTCAAGAGCTAAATTGAATCGATTTTAAATGCAAGGAGCCTGACTAGTAGAGTGACAATCAGCACGTGGGAATTTGATATTGTTGCAATCACCGAGTCACAGTTTAAAGGAAGGACAGGATTGACAGCTCAGCATTCCAGGTGTAAAAGTTTCAGTAATGATTTCTGGTCATGATGGCAGTGATGTTGGTTGGGTTGGGCTAAGACAGGTGGGGACACTGCATTATTGAGAAAGGATGTCCTAGAATGCTCTTCACATGAGACTATCTTGGTAGAGCTGAAAAATAAATTGTTGATCACTTTGCTGGATTATACTACAGGCCTCAATTGTCAGATGGAAATACAGCAGCAGTTAAATAGGCAAGTCACAGAAAGGTGAGAGAGAAACAGGGTTATAGTTGTTGTAGACTTGAACTTCGCTAACATTAACTAGAATGGCTTTTGTATGAAAAGAACAGATGGGGTGGGATTTTTGAAGGGCATCCAGCAGAGCTTTCTATGGCAGTGCAAGACCTATTCCTAGGGAATGAAGCTGATCAAGCGGTTGAAGTTTTAACAAGCAACAGTTTGGGGATAATGACCATAACTTTAAGTTTCCAAGTCATTATGGAAAGGGGCAAGGAAAGTGCAGATATTAAGTATCTAATTGAAAGTCAATTTCAATATCATTAAACAGAATCAGTGTACAGTAAATGGTAAGGTCCTGAGGAGTGTTGTAGAACAGACAGACCTAGGAGTACATGTACATAGTTCACGGAAAGCAGCATCACAGGTAGACAGGGTGGTGAAGACAGCATTTTACCATGCTGCCATTCATCATTCAAGGCATTGAGTACAGGAGTTGGGATGTTATATTACTGTTGCACAAGCCATTGGTGAGGCTGCACTTGGAGTATTGTGGACAGTTTTGGGCAGAACACAGGCAGATGGAATTTAATCCTGATAAGTGTGAAGTGATGCACTTTGGGAGGTCTAATAAGGGATAGATTTACAATGTATACTAACTAGGGAGTACTGAGGACAAAGGGACCTTTGTGTACAAGTCCACAGGTCCTTGAAGGTGTCAGCACAGGTAAATAGGGCGGCGAGAAGGCGTACGTACTGGGGTGTAGAAATGAGGAGCAGGGAGATCTTATTGCAACTTTAATAAAGTATTGGTTGTCCACAGATGGAATATTTGTGCAGTTCTGGTCACTATCCTATCAATCAGAGAGACGTGATTGCCCTGGAGAGGGTGTAGAGGAGATTCACCAGGATGTTGCCCAAGATAGAAAATCTCAGTTGAGGGGAGACTGGACAGGCTGTGTTTGTCTTCATTGGAGCAGAGGAAGTTGAGGAGGATCTAGTTAAGGTATGAGGGGCATAGATAGGGTAGATTGTGAGAAGCTTTCCACATGGCAGATACGTCAAAGACGAGACGACAAGCTTAAAGTGGAGCAAGTGGTTTAGAGGGGATTGGCGGAAACGCTTTTTTCCACCTAGAGGGTGGCAGAAATGTCGAACACGCTGCCTGAGAATGTAGCTGAGGCAAGTATTCTCACAACATTTAAGCAGCCTTTGGATGAGCACTTCATAAAAAAAAAAAATTAGACAAGGAACATGATAAAGCAGTTGTTTTTGCAAGTCACTAGATTTGTAATTTACTCCATCAAGCCAACATTGCATTCCTTTAACGAAACCTAGCATCTCTGGACAATGCTGAAGTAGTGGAAAAAGATTATAAAAATGAGGGGAAAAAAGCAAATTGTCTTAAATTTACATAAAGAATGAGTAAACTTACATTAAAATCCTATACAAGGATCCAGGATAATTGAGGAGTATAATTAATCCTCATTATCTACAGGTGAATTGGGGCAGGACCTTTCACAAGTCACCCAAAGCAGCAGATAGCACTAGAATGCCCTATCTATCCTGATCGACCTGGAAATACTTCATGGTCCAGTGAGTGGTTAAGAACTGGAATGCATTGCCTGAGTGTACAATGGAGGCAGGTTCAATTGAAGCATTTGAGATGGAACTCGGCTGACATATGAAAAACACAACAATGTGTAGGATTACAGGGAGATGACGACAGAATGGCACTTAGCGAATTGCTTATTAGGAGGGCCGGTGCAGACACAATATGCCAAGGGGCCTTCCCTTTCACGGTCATAATTGTGAAATTCTGTTATTTACAAGATACATTATACACTAATAATTAGGCAATATATAGTACTGTCCTCAAAGTTCCCCAACTGACATTTGAGCTACTTCATTTTTCAGAATTAACGATTAAAATGAATCTATATTCAATTAATATACAACAGATGCAGTCGAGACAAGTAGAACTTCAGTTGTTCAAAGTGTTAGGCATCATTAATTCAAATCAGCCAATCCTACCAAGCCTGCTAAATTTACAATATGTCATAGCACAAATTATGCACTGCAGTATCCAAAAAGATACAGAACTGTCAGCACTGACAATGTTCAGCCAATACCCTAATGGCCTCCGCAGTGTAGACAAAAAAGATCCCATGACAGTCTCAAAGAAGAGCAGGAAAGTTGGCACCATATCTGGCCAATATTTATTCTTTAATTAGCATCATATAAACCAGATTATCTGACAGTGGCACTCTTGCCAATAGCATAACTATGGAAGTACAGGCAACTTTAATTTAAATTGTTAGGGCAGGTTATCAAATTTGGTGACATCTGGTAAATCAAAGTCGAGCTAAAACTCAACACAAAGGTATTAGTGTGGGAAACAAGAAACAGGTCATATCAGATAGTTAGAGAATACAAATCTAAGAGTCAACCAACAGATAACTCTAGAATTTACAAATAGTAAAAGATTAGTAAAAGAGCAAAGGCTCTGTATCAAAAAGGATGTAGCATTCAAAATAAAAAATTAAAATCTCAAAAGGAAAAGGAATACAAACAACCTTGTAGTCATTACGGAGAAATGGCTGAAAGATGACAATAAATTAGGACCTGAATTCTGAAGGCAACAGAACATTTTGGAATGAATAAAAACCACAAAAAGATGGGAGCGGTAGCTCTAAGTTAACAATGGTATTAATGCTTTCGAAAGGAATAACCTAAGGTCAGAAAACTAAGATGCAGAAACAGTTTGGTTGGGAATGAAAAATGCTAAATAGTAAAGTGGGAGTGGTGCACAAGCCTCTCAAAGTATCCACACAATACAGCACAAAGAAACAAATAAGAGCTTGTCAGAAATACACAGTAATACTAATTTGAGGTATCAATGTACATATAGATTGCAACAGTCAGATAGGCAAAGGTAGCCTAGATGAGGTGGTCACAGATTTTTGCGATAGCTTCTTAGAAGATGTTCAGAGCTAACCAGACATGCTTTTTTGGACCTGTTTTGGTCTATGTTTTGGACCTGAGATTCTACACTGAGATAGGATTAATAATCTCATAATCAAGGCAACCCTAGGTAGAAGTGACCATAACATGACAATGTTCATTCAGTTTGAGGAAAAGAATAGGCTTGAAACTAGTTTTAAAATTTAAATCAGAACAATTATGAGGGTATGAAAGCAAAGCTGCCTAAAGTGAATTTTAAAGTTAAATTAAAAGTATAGGTCAACAGAGGTATAGACATTGAAGGCAATATATACATTTGAACAGATAGATACATACATTTCAACAAGTAAGAAAAAAAAAACACCAAATGATTGACCCATCATTCTTGGTTAACTAGAAATGTATCCAACTTGATAAAAAAAAAAGCATGTCATTGTGCAAAGGCAGATGGCATGTCAGAAAATTGGATGACTATGAAAACAGCAAAAAATGACCAACACAATAGTGAGGGTAAAACAACAGTATGAGAGAAAGCTCGCCAGAAATATAAAAACAGATATTAAGAGTTTCTAAACTATTTCAAAAAGTCAACCGAGTGAGTGCTGGTCTTACTGAAAGTGAGTCTGCAGAATTAATAATGGAAAACAATGTAATGGCAGAAGAATTAGTCAGATATTTTACAAACACAGGAACACGAGTAGCCCATTTTGCTCATCGAGCCTGGCCAGTCCAACATTTCAATACCTTTTACTCACCCCTTCCCCATGACCCTGTACACTGCTGATGGTTTTTTTTAAACTACCAGTCTCTACCTTAAACATTTTCAAAGACGAGGTTTCCATAGTCCAAGATAAGAAATTCCAAAAGGCTCTCAATGATTTAAGTTTAAAAAATCCTCATCTCAGACCCAAGGATGCCCCCCTTATTTTTTAGAAAGTGGCTGTGATTCTATACTCCCCAACCAGGAGAAATAATTTACCTGCATTTACCCTGTCAAATTAATCCCTGAAAGCTTTTTCTAAGTTTCAATGAGAACACCTCTCATTCTGCAATACTCTGGAGAACACGGGCCCAATTTGCAGCCTCTCTTTATTGGAAGCCCCAACATCCTGCAACCAAATCTAGTAAATTTTTGCTGCACTCCTTTTATTGCATCATTTCGGATATATAAAACTATTCCCGAGATAAGGAGATTACAACTCATACAATACTCCAGGCATGGTCTCACTAAGCTGCGAAACAATGAAGGAAAGACTCCTGTATTCAAATCCTCGTGATTAACCTTCTGTTAGCCTTCAGTGACTTAACGACAACAACTTCCAAATCCCTTTGTACACCTATATTTTCCTTGCACATCTGTTTCTCCTACCAGAGATCGATAACCTTGCATTGTTTCATATTATATTTCATATGCCATATTCTTGCCCATTAACTAAACATATCCAAATCCTCCTGAAACAGTTTTACATCCTCTCAACACACATTCCCACTTAGCAATGTATCATTTTCAGGTTTGGAAATATACCATTTGGTCCCCACCTCCAGATCATTGATCCATTCTGTGAACAGCTGAAGCCCAAACAATATCCCAGTCACAGCCTGCCAACATGAGAATGCCCAATTTATCTACTGTTTTCTGTTAGTTAATCCTGTACCCATATGAAAAAACAGAAGTTTCTGGAGAAACTCAGCAGGTCTGGCAGCATCTGTGAAGAGATAGCAGAATCAGCACTTTAGATCCAGTTCTGAAGCATCACTGAACATGAAACATCGACTCTGCTTTCTCTCCACAGATGCTGCCAGACCTGCTCAGTTTCTCCAGCAATTTGATTTTGTTTCAGATTTCCAGCATCCACAGTTATTTGTCTGTTGTTTACTGTACCCATGCCAGTACATTACATCTGTGATTTAATCTTTCCAACCAGCCTTCTGTGGGAGACTTTATCAAATACCTTCTTAAAATCTAAATATACTATGTCTGTTGGCTCTCCTTTATTATTGTTGTTAGCAACTTCTTTAAAAAAAATGCTCCAAGCTTATCACACATGATTTCCCATTCGAAAAGTCACACTGACGGGCACTTTACAAAAGTCTTCATTGTAAGGATACAAGTAACATCCCAGAGACAGCTATGAACTATGAAATAGAAGGAAAGGAGGAACTCAGCAAAATCACAATCACCAGGGAAGAGCAATGAGTAATTATTGGAGGTCACTATGTGTTGGTCTCCCAAAGGCATTTGAGAAGGCTTCATATCAAAGCTTATTTGTGAAAATAAAATCTCATGGAGGAGGGGAAGTAGCATACTGGTATAGACAGAAGACTGGCTGACAGCAAGCAGAGAGTTGGTATGAATGCAATTTTTTTCCAGATGGGCAAGATATAATAAGTGATGTGCTAAAGGGAATTAAAACAGATTATGAAATTTTCTGTTCAGGATGGCCAAGAGTCCATGGAACTGTATTCCTGAAAAGGTGGTAGAAGCCAAGTGTTTGAATATTTTAAGGTTGAGGTAGCTAGATTTTTTGTTAAACAAGGTGGCAGGAGGTCATCGGGGTAGGTCAGAATGTGGATTTGAGGTTACATTTGAAAAGGGCGCAACAGCTCAAGAAGCTGAATGGTTTATTCCTTTTCCTCATTCATCTGTTCATTATTGCAAAGGGACCACTTCATAGTCTGTCTTCATCACCTAAAAATGTCCAGTCACCTATCATTCAATGTCAAGAGGGTTGCACTTTAAATTCTACTTTTACGATATGAAACAAAGCAAGATTGTAGGATGTATCTAAAGACATGTGCAATTTGGACAATAGGATCATCTGATATGAACAACAATTCATTGCTAGCAACATGGCTGTAGCTATATCCGTAAACTATAAACTCACTGTACTTCATGTGAAAACTATATAAAATCCCCTGTATAGCATTTGCCATGCATGATTGGAGACAATTTGGATCAATGACAATGTAATCTCTTAGGGTTTTTACAGAGGGTTTCCCTGGAGTACTTTCATGCAATAGGACATATTGATCTACCCATCTAAGAAATGATATTGATCACCAGCACCAATTGGTTATTTTCCATCAGGGTATTAGTGCTACCTCGAAGCAAAAATTAAATTCACAGCCAGAATCTGCTCAAAAATGAAGATACATCTTACTTCAAATACTGACACTTGATGCTTTGTAGTACATCAGTATGATGCTTTGCCCTAAACTTTTAAATTTTAATTACTAAATTTTCTATATAGCAGGTTCAAAATCAACATAGATGCTTAATTTTAATGACCTTCCCAATAAAAATCACATAGCACATATAACTAAGATTCTGACCATCTGATCTCAATCTAGCTAAAATTACCCTTTGCAACATACATGCATAGGATTCCACTGTCTTTCAAACGTTAACAATAGCTTTCTATCAATCACATTAACTAGCAAATTTTTTTCCAAGTCGCAATTGCTGATTGCATGTCATCAGTCCTGGCTTTTATCTTTCATTATTGTGAACCCAAAATGCATCCAAGTTACAACATAATTAGTAACTCTCCCAGACTTCCATTCAAATGACTGTCTTCAAGACTGTAGAGCATGAGTTTAATTATCTTCCATTGTAATTAAATATTTACACACTAGGAATCATTCTCACATCTCTTCTTGGAAGCTTTTTCAGGGTTTCAATATTACTTTTTCTCCTCAGTAACTGAAACCAACAGCACACAAAAGAACACTTTGACCAAAGCAATGCATAGTTTCAGCATTACACTTTGGCTTATATTCTACTGCTCCACTTGTACAATTCATCATTCTGTTTCCTTCATTGATTGCTGCTACACAAGTGGACAACTTAAGTGCCAAGTCTATTACCATCCCTAAATCTTTTTAAGCTTCACCCTTGGCTAGTTCAGCAAACACGCATGTGTATTTTCTTCCACTATGCAATACCATATTGTATACTGTGAATTAAACAAGTTATGGTCACCAACTGTGTACACTTTAGGTCTGATTTTACTGACCACCAGTTTCTTAATCAGTCTCTTACATAGGAGAAAAAAAGTGTCAGAGCACTACACAAAAGCATGATCACCAAACAGAAGTTGTTTAATCAAGAATGGATGCTAAAGCAAAACAACCATCAGGAGATGCAACCTTCAGCTTGTTGGGCTCTTAAAAGTGAGAATTATGAATTGTACAGGTGAAACAGCAAACTACTATTCAATATCATACTGAAGGGAGGTGAAGACACAGAACGGCTAGATGATTCAAAGCAGGTTAACCAAATACGGGACAAATTTTATGGGTACTGCATACATAAACATTCAAATTAGGAAAACAAGCATGTCACTCAGTCCCACAAATAGATTATCACACATTGCCTCCTCGCCAAGATCCCAATTGAGAAAGGGTCACCAGACCCGAAACATTACCTCTGGTTTCTCTTCATGGATGCTGCCAGACCTGCTGACCTTTTCCAGCAATTTCTATTTTTGTTTCCAAAATTCCGTGCAATTCATTTGAAAATCAGCTTGCCTTGATACTCAATGAATGTGCTTCACTCTCAACATGCCAAAATATTTAAAGGATATCGAAAATCCTTTCTTTAAAAACTCAAAAGTACATTTATTGAAATTATATAATGGAGGTAAATCAACTGAAGGCAGTCTTAAAACTAGAATGTATCAGCCATCTTTTTGCCTCACTGCTGTTTAGTTCAGTCCTCTGCCAGTGCCAATGTCAGTAACTCAGAACAGTTAGTTGACCTGGTTTAATAATAACATTAAGACAATTCCATATTAAAAACAAGTTTCTCTTTCTCTCCATTTTTCTGAAGATCAAAACGAAGGATATCAGAGTCAGAACACAGGAGCAGTACTGAGGCCCACGTTCATATTATACTGATGATGTTATTATAGTACATGATCAGAAAAGGAAATACATTCTACTCACCCAACCATATTCAATGTAGAATTGTCATTCAAAATATAGTTAATTTATGCTTGCAGGTTTATTTGGCACATTCCTGTGGCAGATAACTATGCTACCCATTGAATGTACGCAACTCATGAAATTTCCTTCAAGCTTACACAATAAACACTCAGCAAATCAATTTCACAGGCTTCCAATCTGCATTACTGACTTCTCTACGCTCTTCACAATCTTAGCTGCTTAGAAGTACCTATTGCAATTGTTTCCAACAGCCCTAATGATCTTTACAATTGGATCTAATCTAATTTTAAGACTTTTCAATTCTAATTCTTAGCCAAAATTGAACAACTTTTGAAACCCAAGATTAAAAATTCACTGAGATAGTAGGAACTGCCGATGCTGGAGAAGCTGAGATAACACGGTATAGAGCTGGATGAACACAGCAGGCCAAGCAGCATCAGAGGAGCAGGAAAGCTGACGTTTCGGGTCGAGACCCGTCTTCAGAAAAATATATCTTATATTAAAAATTCACTCTTTGGTCTGAACATTTCCTGGAAAAAGGAAAGCTGCACTGCTGAGATCATGCCAAGTGTGAACTCCAGAAGCAGCAGCATCACACATTTGATAATTAGAATATCCTTGAGTGTCAAAGCGGGTACTGAAAGTTAACATTCCTGAAATGGATCCACTTTCAAATAAATTTCCT
The DNA here is from genome assembly GCF_021869965.1 of Rhincodon typus. NCBI lineage: Eukaryota > Metazoa > Chordata > Chondrichthyes > Orectolobiformes > Rhincodontidae > Rhincodon > Rhincodon typus. The sequence continues at coordinate 100,085,968 of NC_063334.1, forward strand.
TGAATAACTGATCAATAATAGATGGACAAAAACACATAAGCCAGGAACAGATCAAACACTTTGTTGCAAGCCTTGAGAGCAAAGTTCAATGAGCTCGTCACCTCAACCGCAGAATGCTTTAATGGATTATATTTTAACATTGTGCTGGACAAAATTCTGTTCAAAAAAATGAGTGATTTCTTGAATCAAATTAGCTAAAATGTGCTTAAATAAATCAAAAACTGTTTATTTATCAGGCAATATTTATAACCACTTTGTTTCAGTGGCTTTTACTAGATACTTTCAATAAAGTAAAGAAACATTTACAATGAAGGTACCAAAAATGAAAAACTACAGCCATTTGGAAAAATTGAGCACGTTGGGAGATTTTGTTTAGAAACAACTTCACTGCATATGGTGCACAAAAATTCTCTTTACCCAGTTTCAAAAATAACACATTTCAAATCTGAAAATTGTTAAACACGCTTTTTACAATTATAAGAGAACTTTAGATGTTATTTTCACAATGCTAGTATTCTCTCTGCAAAAGTAATGCCGCATTCTACCAAAGGCTTAAATATTTTTCTCAAACTTTGTCTTAATCCTTCATTGTTAACACTCAATGTATTTTTAAAGACAAATAGTTATTCAATATTGTAGATTTATGTACCTTTCAACTTGAGCACTTCCTTTAATAGCAGTATTTTTATAACATTTACAAAATTTGAAAACGTTAATTTTATTAGTCTCCCAAATTTATTAATGTAAAAAGGCACAATTTCCATTTTCCTGCATCAGCTCCATTTATAAATGTCAGAACTTATAAATATGCCTTTATTTTCTTTTAGTAAAGCACCCCGTTAACAAATCTTCTCATTAATATGTAAATATAAAGTCAATCGGTCTTTGCTTTGACAGCACTATGAATTCAAAGTACTGCACTGTGTAATCGCCTTTACTTAGGCTCGAATATTCATCATAAAAGTTGTCATTTAAGAAAAATTACAAAAAATACCATAATTGATATGACCGCTGTCTAGTTAATAGACGTTTAATTGTCACCTAGAACATGGTAGTAGATTTACAGCTTGATGCTGAGAAGTCAAATCTATAAAGCAATGTTTACGCAAAAACATTAGGTAATTTTTTTTTTAAGGTTTGCATAATTTTAATGCAACTTTTTGCCTTGCACATTCATTTGTTTCAGTGGCTTTTACTAGATACTTTCAATAAAGTAAAGAAACATTTACAATGAAGGTACCAAAAATGAAAACCTACAGCCATTTGGAAAAATTGAGCACGTTGGGAGATTTTATTTAGAAACAAATGGAAACTAGACAGAGATTAATATGTTCGATATTGTGTACAACAAAAAGAAAAATGCAAGTTTGGAGCAAAGTTTGCCATTCAACACAGCAAGCCTGCTCCAAAAAGAAAAAGCAAAGAACTGCAGATGCTAGAAATCAGAAACAAAAACAGAAATTGCCTGTATAACTCAACAAATCTTGCAGCATCTGTGGACAGGAAGGTGAGTTAATGTTTCAGTGACCATTCTTCAGAACACTACTCAAATATTCAGCTGGTGATCATGACTGCTTTGATCCACTTTCCTACCTGCTCCAATTAAGCCTCAATTCCCTTCTAAATCAAAAAATCCATTGTGGGATATAATGTTTCTACTTAAGGAAGTACCCAAAAATACAAGACAGTTACTACTAAATTCTGTTCAAAAAAAAAAAGTGATTTCTTGAATCAAATTAGCTAAAATGTGCATTTAATTTGAATCCATTTCGACCTAGCCCATCATAGCCATTGCAACTAAAGCAATGGCTTCACGTCAAATTTCACCGTTACTTTCAATGTCCCTCAAGGATCCAGTTGGCCTCATAACTGAAGTTATTTGCTGCCCCTCGCCAAGACCATCTTTAGACATGCAGTCAACTTTCCAACATTGTTTACAAAGTTAAGCAGAGTTGTCCTACATTGGTTAGATACAAAGAATTGCAGATGCTGGAGATCGGAAATAAAACCAGAAATTTCTGGAGAAAAATCAGCAGGTCTGGCAGTATTTGTGGGAACAGCAGAGTTAACATTTTGAGTCCAGCGCAAAACAAAACTTCTGCCTTCTTCTCACAGATGCTGCCAGAACCGCTGAGTTTTGCCAACTACTTAATTGATACAAAAACCAAAATAGAGTTCTGTACTTTAAAAAATTTAAAAAGTATCATACAGGAATAAAAACATTAACTTTGTTTCTCACTACACACTTGCTGCAAGATCTGCCAAATTTCTCCAGGATTCTCTGTGTTTGCATTGTTTTGGTTAAATACATGTTGCACATAGTCCACAATCATGATTTTTTTTAAGCTATGTTCATAACCTGGTATCTTAAAAGAAGCAAAATACAGGGAACAGTGAGACAGGTATCAAATCTTTGAAGGGAAATCGGAGAATATTTTCATAAGCTAAGGATATGGGTGTTATACACAGATTTAATGGATTAGAAAAAATGCATGAAGGAAAAGGTGAAAGATGACTGTAGGGTTTGCTAAGCTAAGGAGGATGTGGAAGGGGAACATTTAACCATCCACTTGGAATTTTCTTCCGTGATTCATTTCTGCAGAATACTTTAACTGCTAATTCAGCCTTTAACCAAGAGATACATTTGGCACTTAACACATTATTAGCCATGAAGTTGGATATTTTCATTTCCTCTGAGAAGTTCCAAAATATTGGAAGCTGTTTAGTTTACAGGGGCAGTTCATTTTTTGTTATCCAATGTAATACAAGTAGCATTACGTAGAAAATAGTATTTAATAACAGCAAAAGTAAGTAATTTTATGATCGCTATAAATTATTAGAACCTAATAGCTACCTATTTGGTGATGGAAGCTCAATAAAGCCCTTTTATTAATATTCATAGCCAATTCAAAATATAATCAGGCTTTTTCTTTTCAATATGCAGACAGAGTGAGGCTTGCCTCATTTTTAGAAGCCTCTCAAAGCATTGAGACAATTAATTAACATACAAGCTTGTGAAGCAATGAAAAGAGAATTCTTTCCCCAGCACAATACTCACCTCTTTCCATGGACTTACAAACTGTGTTCGTGCATAGCGAGTGAGCATGTTGATTATAACAACTTGTCCCCACTCCTCCACATCTACCAACAGGTTACACAGCTTGCGGTAATTCTTGTGAATCAGGTCAATTCTTTCTGGGCAAACCTCTTCAAATGACATTACAACACTTCCAGCAACTAACTGTAACAAAGTAAAACAACATGAGAGAAGTGAATCTCAAATCAAATTACAGAAGTTGATCATTCTCTGAAGCAACATCATTATCATTGGTGTGAACATGTCTCAAGAGGTTTTCTCCAGAGTCTTTTGTTTAATCCACGAACAGAACAACTTAGTACACAAAGTCAAAAAGAGAAATTCATAAATTACTTTGCAAAATAAACCTCAATTATTTTTAACTACAAGAACTGCAGATGCCTTAAATCAGGGACAATAACATGGATATTTCTGGAAAAGCTCAGCAGGTCTGGCAGCATCTGTAAAGAATAAAGAAAAAAGAAATCAGTTAATGTTTCAGGTCGGGTCCAGTCCGGGTTCTGAGGACACGAAGATTGGTGGAGCAGCAGATAGTGAAGGGGACTGTCGGAGAATGCAGCGGCATACAGATAGATTGGAGAGTTGGGCAGAGAAATGGCAGATGGAGTTCAATCCAGGCAAATGCGAGGTGATGCATTTTGGAAGATCCAATTCAAGACTGAACTATACGGTAAATGGAAAAGCCCTGGGGAAAAATGATGCACAGAGAGATCTGGGTTTTCAGGTCCATTGTATCCTGAAGGTGGCAACGCAGGTCGATAGAGTGGTCAAGAAGGCATACGGCATGCTTTCGTTCATCGGACAGGGTATTGAGTACAAGAGTTGGCAGGTCATGTTACACTTGTATAGGACTTTGGTTCGACCACATTTGGAATACTGCGTACAGTTCTGGTCGCCACATTACCAAAAGGATGTGGATGCTTTGGAGAGGGTGCAGAGGAGGTTCACCAGGATGTTGCCTGGTATGGAGGGCGCTAGCTATGAAGAGGTTGAGTAGATTAGGATTACTTACATTAGAAAGACAGAGGTTGAGGGGGGACCTGATTGAGGTCTACAGAATCATGAGGGGTATAGACAGGGTGGATAGCAAAAAGCTTTTTCCCCCCAGAGTGGGGGACTCAATTACTAGGGGTCAAGATTTCAAGGTGAGAGGGGAAAAGTTTAAGGGAGATACGCACGGAAAGTTCTTTACGCAGAGGGTGGTGGGTTCTTGGAACGCGTTGCCAGTGGAGGTGGTAGAGGCGGGCACGATAGCATCATTTAAGATGTATCTAGACAGATACATGAGTGGGCAGGGAACAGAGGGATACAGATCCTTGGAAAATAGGCGACAGGTTTAGATAGAGGATCTGGATCAGCGCAGGCTTGGAGGGCCGAAGGGCCTGTTCCTGTGCTGTAATTTTCCTTGTTCTTTGACGTGTCACTGGACCTGAAACGTTAACACTGATTTCTCTTCACAGATGCTGCCAGACCTGCTGAGCTTTTCCAGCAACTTCTGTTTTTGTTCCTCATTATTTCCAAGTCTTCTTTAAACATATCAAATTTAAATACCAGTTGTATTAAGCAAGCCAATGCAATGAGGTGATTATAAATAACCAGCATAGATTTTTAAAAGGCATATCACAGTGAACTAACCTAAAGGCATTTTTTCATCAAGTAACAAAGTTGATAAAGGCAATACAATGGATATTGCTGGTGTGAATTTTAAGGAAGCATTTGAAAAAAATTCATATAAAAAGCTGCTTAGCAAAACAGGCTGAAGGAATTGAAGTCCAATGTCAACTGTGAACAAAGAAAACCAGTTGAGGACATAATACAGAGCATATTTCAGTTGTGTTCACCATGGATCAGTAAATTTCCTTTATAAATAACTTAGAATTACTGAGTATTGTTGCAAACAACTTAGAATATCAAGTAAACTTTCAAAATTTACTCAGGATCCCAAACACTGATGTATGGCAGATAGTCAGCATGATACAAACTGCTTGCCACAGGACAGACCGGCTAGCAGAATAAAAACAGAAGTTGTTGGAAAAGCTTAGCAGGTCTGGCAGCATGTGAAGAAAAAAAAAATCAGTTAACTTTTTGAAACTATTTTTTCTTCACAGATGCTGCCAGACCTGCTAAGCTTTTCCAACAACTTCTTTTTATTCCTAATTACAGCATCCGCAGTTCTTTTGCATTTTATTAGGCTGACAAGAGGCAGATGGAATTTCATACGCCATTTGTTTTTGTATGAAAGAGATCACATTTCTGTGGAAGGACTACAGAAATGCAATGCAGATTTGAAGGTGCAGTCTTAAACAAATGGCGAGGAATAGAGGAAGCTTGGGGGGTTTTGTGGAGGAGTGCAGGGTGAAGTTAGGGTGAGGTCATGTGTATTGAGATTTTGAATTCATCTTCAGGGCCCAATAATCTCTATTCCAAAGTTCTTAATGAAATGGTACTCTCGAAAGTGGAAGCAAGACTGGCCATCTTTCAAGATTCTGTATTGGTGGAGCAGTTCCTGTGGATTGGAGGGTAGCTAATGTAACCCCAGCATTTAAATACGTAGGGAGAGAGAAAATTATAGACTGGTTAGCCTGAGATCAGTAATGACGAAAGAGACAGAGCCCATAATAAGACAGTTAACAGCAGAGAACTGAGAAAACAGTGACAGGATTGGACAGAGTCAGCATTGATTTATGCAAGGGAAATCATGCTTGATAAATCTAATGAAACTGAGTGGATGTGTTAGTGGGATTGATAAGGGGAAATCCAGTAAAAATTAATTTAATTGGACCTTCAGAAGGCTTTCATTACGGTCCCACACAAGAGATTAGCAAAATTGAAGCACATGGGGTTGGGGGTAGTGTACTGATATAAATTGAGAACTCAGCAACAGACTGGAAACACAGTAGGAATACACAGATCTTCTTCCATGAAGCAGTCAATTACTAGTGGGGTCCCACGGGGATGGACCCCAGCTATTCACATTATGTGTTAATAATTTAGATGAAATGTAATATCTCCAAATTTGTAGACAACACAAAGCTGGGTGGGAAGGTGAACTGTGAAGAGGATACAGAGATGCTCTGGCTTGATTTGGACAAGTTAAATAAGTAAATGCAGGGTAGATAAAAGGTTACGTGGATAAATGTGTGGTTATTCACTTGGGTAGCAAAAACAGGAAGATGGATTATCCAAATGGTGATAGGTTGGGAAAGGGGCAGATTCAACAAGACCTGTGTGTCCGTGTACACTAGTCACTGAAAGTAAACATGTAGGTGCAGCGGGCAGTCAAGAAGGCAAGTGGTACATTCCTATACAGAGAGTATAGGATTTGAGTTCAGAAGCAGGGATGTCTTGCTGCAATTTCATAGCGTCTTGCTGAGACCACACCTGGAATACCAGGTGCAGTTTTGGTCTGCTTAACAAAGGATGGATGTTCAACTATGGACAAAGTGCAACCAAGGTTTCCCAGGATAATCCCTAGGATGGCAGGACTGACACGGGAGACTGGACCAATTAGAACTATATTGCCTGGAACACCGAACAATGAAGGGAATGGAAGATTTGTAAGATTTGCATATTAATCAATTGAAACCTGCACCTCCATTCTAACTGATTAAAGATTTAACAGCCATCTTAGGTTTGTTCAATACATTTGCATCAGTTCTATGACCCTTTGATCTTTTGCTTATAAATTCTGTGTCTGATGCTACTTCTCTAACATCCCAAGGAGGAGCGAGACTCCAAAAGCTTGTGTTTCAAATAAACCTGTTGGACTATAACCTGGTGTCGTGAGATTTCTGACCTCAAAGGTGAGGATATTGTGTTTATTTTGACTGCTTTCTCCACCTGTCCTGCCACATTCAATGATCTGAGCACATATTGATTCGTGTCTCTCTGCTACAGCACCCCATGTAAAATTGTAGTACTTATATTTTTCAGTGTTCTTTCTACTACAGTGCATCACATCACGCTTCTCTGCATTGAACCTCATTTGCCACCTAACTGTTCATTCCACCAACTTGTCAATGTTATTTCCACGTTGTTCTCCTCACACAACTTACAATTCTCCAAGATAGTGTCCTCTGCAAACTTTGAAACTGTCCTTGCAATTGTTCAAGATCCAGATCATGAATATGTATCAGGAAAAACAGTGCCCTGTGTGTTAATATATGCAGTTTCCAGTAAATGCAAGTGCCACACTGCAAACCTAACCAAGAATGCTAAATTGGCTGTTGACTTAATTCTTTGCGTACTCAAGGTTATCCAGTCAATGTTGTCCGATTTCAGAATCATACCTAATGTTGGATACAGACTTTTGCATACCTGGGCTGTTGGGTGTGGCTGGTACCTTGTTTGTAGCGAATCATTGTTGTGATTCATACAATCCATCAGTCTTCAGGACATACGCTTAGATATCTAGCATCACACCAGCACTCCAAATGTCTCTTATTTTTCTGCAATACCCAAATGCAATCTCCCCATATAACTAAAAATAAATATTTTATTCATACCTATTCAGTTTCATACTGTGTTTTCCATCTACTTTCTTTGGCAAATTCACCTTTACATAAGTACTTATGAATTATACCCAGCTCACATTCACTCTCAAATGTTGTTTATTTTCAACAAACATTTAATGTATTTCATTAGATGTCAAGTGTTCGGTCCTCACAGAATTGTTGAGTTATTTGCAACAAGAAAGGAAGCCAGTCAGCCTATCGAGTCTATGCATGCTCTCTTGTACAGCAGTCCAATCAATCGCATTCCTCAAATGGGAACAGGTTGCTCTCATTTATACATCAACATAACTAGGAGCAACAATAGGTGATATAACCCCTTGAGCCTGCTCCATTTAATAAATGTGATCATGGCAGATCTCATCTTGGCCTGAACTCCACTTGCCTGTCCATTGCCCATAACCTTTTAACCCACTGCTAATTAAAAACCTGTCCAATTCAAACTCAGTGTCTCGGCATCCAACACACTGCAGGCTAATGAATTCCACCGACTGAAGACTTTTGAGGTCTTATCCTCATTTGTTTTAAATCTGCTACCCCTTAGCGGCAAGCTATGACATCTTGTTTAAGATTGTCCCATGAGGAAACACGCTTGTTTACCTTATCCAAACCTGTCCTAATCTTGTATCTTTCTCCCTACCTTCAAACTCTTCTGCTCAAACTTCCAATCTCAATCTCCACCATAAACTTGAAACTAAAAAAGTCCTCCACTCCTAAAACTCTTCCAGTAAATCTCATCTGCACCCTCTCAAGGACCATTATCCTTCCTCAAGTGTAGTGACCAGAACTGGACATAGTACTCCAGGTGTAGCCATGCAAGGTTTAAGAAAAAGGTTCAGCCTAACAGCCTTCCTCTTGTACTCAACACATCCGTTTATGAAGACCTAGATCCTACACTCTCTAAATGAATTACTCTCCAAAAGGTCAGCCACCTTAGAAACATAGAAAAGAGACAGGCAGGCGGAGCCATTCTCCTAAGCACCATTTCTAACACTCCTAGGTGAAAACATTCAATGTTTTGGCCTCAACTGCTTTCTGTAGTCAGAATTTCTGAGGTTCACCAGACTCTGGGTAAAGGCATTTCTCCTCACCTCAGTCTTAAATAGCCTGGTTCTGGACTCCTCAGTCATCAGGAACATCCTTTCTACATTTACCCTGTCTGGTCCTGTTAGAATTTTATAGGTTTCCACGAGTTTCCCCTCAGTGAACATAGTTCTAACTGATCTGGTATCTCATTGCGTGTCAGTTCTGCCATCCTAGGAATTATTCTGGTAAACAGTTGTTGTCCTATCTACATAGACAAATTTCCTATCCCAGTAAAGCACAAAACTGTACATAATATTCCCAATTTGGGCTCACCAAGCCCTTGTGCAATTTTATGAAGACATCTCTGCTCTTATACTTGAATCCTCTCACAGTTAAGGGGAATATACAACTGGCCTTCTTCACTGCCCGCTGCACCTGCATTTTCACTTTTGTGACTGGTGCACAAGGACACTCAGGTCTCGTTGAAAAGCTTAGATAAAAAAGTGCCATTTTTCAGCAATACTTAACTAGGATTTGAGCAGACCTTTGATGTTGCACACTGCCAATGGAAAATGCAGTGGTAAAACCGACAGAAGAGCGCAATGGAACTTTTAATTATTTGAGACAGAATCTCAACGTGTGCTCATTTAGCAAGATACAATAGGTGGATGGGGAATAGGGAGCTGGGGGACAGACAGCCAGCCAGACAGCCAGCCAGCCAGAATAATCAATGAAAAGCTCAGATATGAAGAATTTAAACCAATATAATATAACACTTTCTTGTATATGTTTGTGAAGACTAAGGTTGAAGGACTGCACCATTGACCTAGTCCCACTACTTCACAGGTCACAACAGAAAATGCAAGCACATGCTCCATTTACCATGATGACCAACAAAATATCTTATCTCAGCAAGGCTTTAAACAATGAGATCTATCAACCAGGTTTTGTAATAAACCCAATTAAAATTGAATTGATTTATTAACATCGCTAGTAATATGCAAGAATAAATGCTCACCCTTATAAATATCATCAAAACACACCTGCAAATACAAACACACTTCAGGGCAAAGAAAGAAAACATAATTTCTGCAGAGACTGGCATTTTAAAAAAAACTGATCATTGAGCTATTCTTTAAGTCAAAAGATTTAAGCACAGGATATCTGGGACTCTTATTCCGATGTTCGGAGATATGGTCAAGTCACTGGTCATACAGTTGTATCTGAAGCCCTGCACAGCTTGCTCAGGAAATACAATATTGAGATGTTTTCAAAAAAAGTTTTTGGAAGAATAACTAAGTTTCAACCTGAACTGAAGAAGCTTTGCTTTTAGGAGATGGGAGTGATCAGATGATCAACTTGTTCTCAGCAGGCACCTCACCAACTGAGTGAGATAATACGAGAATGCCAGTCACTGTTCAAAACAGTCCCAGCAGGAGTCTACAGCAAAGCAAGTAATTACATTCAGTTATGCTATTTCTAGGAAGTCTTGTTGAAAGAAAACTGCAGCATCTATAATGAACTTGCAATTTTTAAAGAGATCACTCCAGGTATGGCCACAAACTTGAAATAAATTTCTTTTCCCACAATCCTTCAAAATGCAAATCCTCCAAGCAATATTAAAAGCAAAGCGTCAAGATAATAAGTTCAATTATTTCATTCTAGAAAGAATACTGTAGCCATGTGATTCTCTAGGATGATATCAGGGATGAGGGTAGTTATGAGACAATAGGGTAACTTGAACCAAATTCAGGACAAGAGAAAATAGAAGCATTGGGGTAATCCATCTGGTCTGCTCCTGTATGCTCTAAGAGCCATAACTCTATTTCTGTGCTTTTCAAAAGTTGCTGACCGAAATAAGAAAGAAATCTCTTAAAACTGGTTTTGAGAAAATGGCTGCAAGGTTTGAAAACAAATAACCTGTCACCCAGATCAAACGTGTGTTTGCATAGCTGTTTGAATTTGCAGTAACTGAAGTGGCTGCAGAAAAACTGGAGCCGAGGGTTTGCGTACAAGGGCAGCAAAGTGGCAAGAAGTTGGATTGTTCTATGAGCTGATGACCAGTTATTGATGACAAAAGCCTTTTACCTGCCAACAACGTATGATTGGCTCTCATGTACCCGAACAGCTTGGGGCTGGGAACAAGTTACAGAGAAGGTGTTTAGAACTCCACCAGTACAGGAAACGTTATTTGTAGTCAAAACCCATTTTAAACCTGAAGAAAACCAGTTCATTTTCCCTTGAGCAGTTGCTCCATGATGTGACCTAATTGATAAATCAGAGATATTTTACAAGCAAACCAGCCACCCTGTACCTCTTACAACCCCCTGGAAGCATTCAAGGAAGAAAAGCCAAGAGGAAACAAACATTCAGATCAGCAGGAACAAACTTAACAGAATTTGTGCACAAAGACTGCTGTTTCAGCTTTTCCTCTCTGCCCATAACACGTTTTTCCCAATGTGATTGTCTGTCTGTCTGCCTGCCTGCCTGCACGTACGTAGAAGGTGAAGATTAAAGGAATTAGAATTTTAATCTGCAGTGTCGCATGCTTACATTTTTAACCGTTTACCTGTTATTAGAGTTTCATTACTTGTAATAAATAATAGTTCTTATTAAGTATAGATACCTGGCCCATGCTTTCTATTTAACCGAGGTCTGAAAATCAGGTAAATTGGGAACTTCATTCATGTTAAAAATCTTTAACTTTTGTGACTACTCTGGGAAAAGCAGTGCTTGGTTTCCAGCATGCCTCCTCAATGACTCATGATGATTCATTATCATGGCTTATCACCCACTTCAATGCCTTATTCCCATACTATCCCCAGATCACTATGTCATTGGTAATCAGAAATCTGACAATGACTACTTTAAATTGACACAATGACTGGGTAAAGAAGTCCAGACTCACTAAGTTCTGAAAAATGACATCACTTCATCTCAGTCCTCAGTGGCTTCACCCATATTTTAAAATTTTGTCCCCAGATTCTAGCCAAGGATGTATGTGTCCCCTTAAATATTTTGTAGGCTTCAATGAGATCACATCTTATTCTTCGAAACTCCAGAAAACACAGATTTTGCTACTCTTCTACTGAAATCACCTTGTGAAGAGAAGCATGCTATTATGTTCCTAATTGCTTAGAGAGCCAGCATATTAGTCTTCAGTGGCATATTGACAAAGATACCGAGGTACATTTGCATACACATGCTTTTGAATCTCTTCCCATTTAAAGGAGGAAGTTCACAATCACAAAATTGTTGTGGCACAGGTAGTCATTTGGCCCCTCATGTTTGCACCAGTGTTTCAAATGACCAAACACCTAATGCCAATCTCCTGCCTTCGCACATTATTTTCATCCAAATAATCAATGCCCGAAATGAATCTAACCATATTACCAGCCAGCGCATTCTATACACTAACTATTCACTGTGAAAATGTTTCTTCTTACATCACCCTTGCTTCTTTTGCACTTCACTTCAAAATCTACACCCTCTCAATTTTGTTCCTTGTACATATAGGAACAGTTCCTCCCTATCTACACTATCCAGCCAACTCATGATTTTGAAAACCTGTAAAGCTCTCCTCTCAGCCTCCTTCTTTCCAAGGAGAACAGTTATGACCTTGCCTCCATGTGTAAATCTCCTTTTTGTTCACTATTTGGTTCTATTTCACCTTTAACCACCCTTTTGTTTTTATATGCCCATGGAAGCCGTTGGAAGTACCCTTTATGTTTGTTGCTAATCTTTTCCATAACTCCTCTTTTGCCCCTCTCATTTGCTTTTTCACATCTATGCTATTCGTCTTGATTCTCAATTGCATTTTCTGCCTTACGTTTGTCATCAACAGTTTTGTTCTCAAGTCAATTTCAAGCTCCTTTGTTCAACCAGGGAGCTCTAGTTGTCTGCCCTGGCTTTCCCATTTGAGGGAATGTAACTGTGCTTTGAAGGCTCAATTACAATTCTTCCTGTCAACCTCTTGTTCCAGTCAATCCTACCTAGTTCTATCCTTCCTTTGTTGAATGCAACTCTCCAGCAATTGATTCGCCTTACTCTGAACTGTTTTAAGTCACTCTCCACCACCATCTCGAGCCATATGATACAACAATCGCTACCGCATACATATTCACCCACTGACACTTGAAAATGAAGTGGGCCAGGTGGATCAAGGTCCAGGTCCAACATTATATCCTTTCTTGTTTGACTGGACAAGTACTGCTGTAGTAAACTCTCCTGAACACAATCTAGAAACACTTGTCTGTCACTGCCCTTTACACTACCTATAACTAAGTCTGTATTTGAAGTTCCCATTATATAATGCTGGTTCCCACTCTACGAGGCTGGTATTTTTCTCAAATTTGTCTGTAGATTTGTCCCTCTTCATCCTTTCTACTGGATGGTCGTCTCTGGACTGCATTGGGCCATGTAACTGTACCCTCCTTCTTCCTTAGCTCTATTTAAATAGAAATTTTCAATTTAATTTTTCTCACGGTAAATGAGACACTGAATTTTTAACAAAAGTCATATCTTTAGGGCAGTTATGAGAGACAGATAAATCAAAATGATTTGTGATTCCCCCACCTACCACATAAAGTGTTATGAGTGGGGAATGCAGCACAGGAGTTTATTCAAATCAACTGCAACATTTCAGAGGAGTAGAAGATTTTTAAAAAGCTTGAAATGTCTGGAGGTATAACAAAGGCATAGGGTTGTTGCCAAGTGAGCACCTGTGCAGGTAGTGTCGGCTGAATGGCCTCTCTCTATACTCAAAGTACTGTGCTTTATTTCTAGACAGGAATGAATAAAATCACATTTATACAGCTTGAGGTGGTGCACAAAATATGTGTCAAGATTGAGTTCATCAAGTATTGAGAAAGCTGATCAATGTGCTGAAATATTTATCTTTCCCACAGATGTAGCTGAAGACAATTCAAATCTGCAAATCATTGAGCAAAGCTTCACATTTGAAGTTTCTTTGATTTACTCACTGAAGAATACATGAAAGGATCCAAATTATTCCCACTTAACCATCCATTTTATAACTGGTTTAAAAGATGTGAATCAATGATTTTAAAAAAGCCTCCCTCAGTACAAGCACTAAAAAGTAACATCTGTAATAAATTTTAGCGATTATTAATGGTTTGTGAAATTGCATTTCATATAAACCCAACTTCTGTGATAATGCTGGTAACGGCAACATCAACAGAAGCTGCAGTAACATGTAGTGTGAAGGTTAGATGGCCCAATTTTTAGCTCACAAGGCTAGAACTGGAAGAAGAAACAGCAAAGCGAGTAAGTCAACAAATGATCTGAGCTTTCAATACTGAAACTCTTCCTGCATCAAGTTAGAGACCAACAAGATGGTGTTGGGAAAAGGCCATGGCAGACATGTACGGCTTGAAATTCTCTTCCTGTATTAATCACTTTGTTTACAATTACAAAAAATCCTAATTTTGTTTTCCTACTGCTGTATCAGTATTCATGCCAGCAAGTCTTCTCCTTGATTCTTTTACCTAGACAGCAGACCGAGCTGACATACACAGTTAGCAATGTCTCTTAAGATCAATTGACAACATATATTCAGTTAGTTGAACTTTAAATTAGAAGTAGAGCAAAACAGCATTACAAATTTCACTGTCTACTAGCTAGTTCAACAGTAACCTAGAGGAACAGCAAAGTTTATCAACTTTCCAAATTGGATAAAAATAGGAGGTGCAATTTAAGATGCTTAAAACCTATCTGAGCAAGATTTTGATAATGTTCACTAATACTGCTAGTGTAGTTGTAAACCATGTTATTTTTAAATAAGGCCTATAAATGTTCTATTATGCTAAAAATGTCATACAGGTCTAAGTTTTATTCAAGCAAGTCGTTCAAAAGGCATCGCTGTGATTCAATATCAGGAAGCATGAGGAGGAAAGGTGCTTTGGTTAAAAAAAAAGAAGTGAACTCAGTACTGTGGAAGAGCACAAGAATTGGAGAGGTGGATTAGCACAGAAATAAACATGCACCTCCAATTGATAAGGTAACAATAATAGGTTATCAAATTCTATGTATCAGAGGTATGTAATACAAAAAACTAACAGACAATGATGAACTTGTATATGCCACAAAATCTTTACAGCACTGGAAGTCATTTGGCATTTATCTGCATCAGCTCTTTGAATGAACAATTCATCAGATCGTCATGTTGAGGGTGAAGGCAAACACCTTTGAGTGCCGTCATTGAAACAGTCTCCACTACAGTCTCGGGAAGTATCCAGAGCCCAATAAAAGATAGTCACCACAGGGCTGCCTTCTCATTACAGACAGGACTGGTGGTGGGTTAATCATATGAACAAGTTGTCCAGCCATCTGAGTGACCAATCCCCAGATCCAAACGACACACTGCGTGAAAAAGCTTTCCTCATGTCTCCATTGTTTATTTCACTTATTACCTTAAACTGGTACCATCTCAATCTCAATAATTTCAATCAATCAGAAAGAATAGTAGTTTTCTTTCCATCTACTCTGTCCGGACTCAAGATTTTCAATATTTCTGTCAAACCTCCTCTTAGCCTTCTATACTCCAAGAAACTTAGCAACAATATATTTAGATTGGTAAAGGTGTCAAAGTTTCACACTCCTGGAACTATTTTGTGAACCTTTTCTACACTTGCCAAATTTTTTTAAATTCATTAATGGGATGAGGGGGATCACTGGCTATGCAGCATCTATTGCCCATCCCTAATTGCCCAGAGGGCAGTTCAGAGTCAACCACATTGTTGTGGGTCTGGAGTCACATGCAGGCTAGACCAGGTAAGGTTGGCGGTTTCCCTCCCTAAAAGGGCATTAATGAGCCAGATGGGTTTTTCCAACAATCGACAATGTATTTATGGTCATCATTAGATTCTTAATTCCAGATATTTTACTGAATTCAAATTACACCATCTGCCATGGCAGGATTTGAACCCAAGTCTTCAGAACCTTATCTGGGTCTCTGGATTAACAATCCAGCAATAATACCACAAGGCCATTGTCTTCACGTTTCCTAAGCAGCACAAAATTCCAGCTGAGACCAAACTAGCATTTATACAAGTTCAACATAACCTCAGTCGTTTTGCACGCTATGCCCTTATTGTAAAGCCCAAGTTATCCATGTTTCATCAACTGCTTTCTCAACTTGTGCTGTCATTTTCAATGGCTCATGCACAAACAAATCCATGGTCCTGGGCTCCTGAATTCCCTTAAGAATTGTATTATTTGCTTTCTATTGTCCCTCCACGTTCTTCTTACCAAAAATTAATCACTTTACACTTCTATGCAGTGAACTTCATTTGCGACCTGATTGCCCATTCCACTAAATTGCCTATGTCCTTGTGAAGTTTGACACACTCCTCCTATCTCACATTGCATCATCTACATCATGTGAAATTGTGCCCTCTATACAAAGGTCTAGGTTATTAATATACATGAGGAAGAGCAAAGATTTCAACACCAACCTGTGGAGAACTCTACTACAAAACTTCCTTCATGCTGAAAAATACTCATTTACTCTCAATTTCCTGAGAGACAACCAACTTTGTATTCATGCTGCTACTGTCTCTTCTATTCCATGAGCTTAAAAAAATGGTCACAACTCTGTTGCATGCTGTATCAAATGCTTTTTGAAAGCCTGCGTACACCGCATTTATGGCATTACCCTCATTAATCTGTGTTGCCTCTTCAAAGATTCTCCAGCATGCCATTAATGCGGTGTACACAGACTTTCAAAAAGCATTTGAAACAGCATGCAACAGAGTTGTGAACAAAATCTTATAGATCATATAATACAATAATATATTACTGATTGGAATGGCTATAGACATTGTTGACCACTTCTCATATTTTGACAGATACAAATGTTCAAAAGGTCACCAAAGAGATTCCAGCACAATTAGCAGTGCTAATGCAACCTTCCAAAAATGGCTCAACTGGGCTTGAACAAGAGAAGTCTCCATAAGGAGAGCCTGTTGTTGCTATCACCCTCTCCCGTAGCAATGCAGTTTGGATCATCTGCCAGAGGAACCTCACAGCACTGGAGAATTTCCAGCAGTGACTCTGCAAGATGTGGAAAGAAAGGCAGAGAAACATCAGCATCTAACTTATTCCTTCAATATCGCAGCTACAATCAGCAAAATCAATACCACTACACTGGACAGTGCATCTATATGGCAGGTACTTGGCTTTGGAAGTAGATTCTCAATCTCAAGGAGGACAAAGAAAATGTTTTACGGATATTTTGAAGGCCTGTCACGATGACAGCAAAATGACGTAGAAGTGTGCAGCTGTCCCTGAACCACACAGTTACTAAGGTATCACCACACAAGCTGCAATGTAATCAGAAACTGTATAAACTCTGCAGAGAAACAATGAAAGCAGAAGGCTGTAAAAGCGGTATTCAGGCTCCTGAACCCCGTTCGTATGGCAACAATGGTTCTCTGTACACAAAGATCAGTGGTTCAGAGACTGATTGTTCAGTCACAGAGCAAATACAAAAATTGAAGCTTGCCCTAAGTCATTCTGAGGAAATGATGGCAAAGCAGTATAGATGCAATTCTCTGAATTAAAAGCAGACAAAAAACTTAAGAAAAAAGTGTTTTACATAGTTTCTACTTCATTTCTCAGTGTCTAAATCAATACTTATGCACTCTCAAGGCTTTGGATAGTGAGAGGCCAGCTGGAGGACTGAGGCATGTGAACTCTCTTGTTCCCTTACTAACTGGCTTGTCTCAACTTAAAGACATTTCAGAATTTACTATTCATTCTTGCATGGCTGGATTTGATCACAGACTTGCCCTTAACTTTCTACCAACGGAATTAAAAATCTAAAAAAATGTTCAGAAGCAATTTAGACACAAGTTACAAATCCAAAGGACTCAACAACACCATAATGGTTCAAGTGATATTATGGAACATATCTGTGCGCATGAATTGTCTACAACTTTTCATTGTATAACAACAGTTACACACTACAGGCTAATATTAACTGAAGCTCACTGGGGTACCCTGAGGTTATTGTATAATGCAAGTTCTTATTCCTACCATAAACAGGTGTCAACTGTAAAATTAAGTTATGACTTCATACTATAGCAATGGTCTGAGAGCTATAGTTCATTCGTAGATTTTCAACCCAAATTACTTTACTCTCTTATTAAATGTCCCCATAGCTTTTAAAACTAATTAATATTTTAGTTCCCAATATCATTAGAGTTTGGTATCAAACCAAGTGGTCCCTATAATGAGATTTGTAATAAAACAAGACAATTTGCAAACCTTCAGATGAGGAAAAGATACATTATCAAAGATGATTTTCACTAAAAACTGCAGCTGCCCATTCCATCCTTTGTATTCAGTATTTTTCCAGAAGAGAAAAGATGATGTTTTACCTCAAAACAAAATACAAATATGTTGAAAATTCAGGTTCAAATGGTGCCTAAATGGGCAACTGTAGTAGGAAATGTGCATTAAAAGGAAGATGTTCCTTAATTCAAACAAAAAGAATGAAATATCCTGCAAAATGAGATGTTTCCCACTAAACTTACACATTCAGTTGAAAATAAATTATTATCCTGGCTGTGCCATTCCAGGTTTTACTGAAGATGGATAGTGCAACAATGGAAAAAGTTTGCAATTATCAGTTTAAAAGCTGCATGCAACTTCTCCTTATAACTCATTGCATATCATAATCTGTAACATTTTATTTCATGCTTTCCTTAAGCTTTTTGCATCCACCTAAACCAAGAATCCAACTGCTGTAGCACGAGACAGCACAGGACTTGTGCACATTCAACATCCATACTTTGTACTTTGATAACTGGCTTTTCTAAAAGTCAGATCACACTGTGGTATATTTGCATGGCCTGACAGCACATGAGCTAAGAAACTGATCAAATCTGTCCAATTTGTCTATGCTAGTGCTTATGCTCCATACAAGACTCCATTTCTCAACAACATTGACAACACTGCTTCGTATTTTGATTCAGTAGCCCAAAATATTAAGTATTCAGATTCTGAGATTGCATAAGAGCACAGCAATAACACTAGCACCAAGTTTGTACAGTTAATTACATCTATTACATACTTCAGTTTCCAGCTATGCATTACCCATGAAATTGAAATCAATAATGCCTTGAGCAGACACAAACACTTAGCTGACATTTCAGTGGCTTCAAACAGGTCTAATCGCATTAATAATTTTAAATGTTTCCAATTTTGAATCTGTACTTAAAAGGTCATTAGTTTTAATGTCATACACAATGCCGGACATTATCAAGAGAAAGCATCCTTGAATACAGTTTTAGTCATTATTCAAAATATTGTTTTAATCATGGAAGGATTTTATGCATTGCCTGTTGAGGATAAACGTGGAGCTGCATTTATTGACTGCAGCTCTCTCACTCTCTCAAACTTCTGGTTTAAATTCTTGTTAAAGTGATTTTCTTGTCAATTCAGAAAGCAAGAAGCTTTATTATTATTATTCAGTACAATTGTTTATAAACCAAGTTACAAGATGCATACAACATACATTACATCCCTGCATTCTGTACAATCCATTATAATCAGATACGATGTAAAATAGTTAATCTATAAACTGACCTCCCATTTTAGAATGCAATTCCTCACTTAGTAGTTTAAGCACAGACACTCACAGGGTTGTGCGGTTACTGAAGTTGGAATGAAGCAATACTGACATGAGCTCCTGCTGCAGATTAGTAAGTAATGCAAATGCTTTAAGTGTTCTAATTTAAGTTGAAAACTTAAAGTTCAATTTTTGCTAGTATTTCAGGAAAGATGTTGAACATCGATTCCACGATCATACATCCTCCCAACAGGATAAAGGATCAAGTTTAACTTATAAGGAGGTCTGGCTGCATTTGTAGAGAAGGATGACATTTCAAGTCCAAATACTCTTCTTCAGAACTGAAGAATCATCAGTGAACTCAAAATAAAAACTCTGTTTCTCTCCACAGATGCTGCCAGACCTAGAGTTTCTCAAGTCATTTGTTTTTACTGTGGGAACGTAGATCAGAAATATTTTGCTTATATTAGCTTATCCTATGACTGCAATTCGAACTCAGCTCTTCAGTGGAGACAAGGCAGTTTGGAGCTTGGTTACTCAATGGTCATAGATTATACACACAATTCTGAAGTTGAAAACCTGCTACAGTCTCGCATCTTCCAGCTGTTCATAACACTGACCTCTCACTTCTCCATCTGTTACGAAACAGAGGTCGATGAAACACTCAGAGGCTCACCTCGCCTCAATCTGTTAAAGGAAGTGTGAAAAGTGGTATGACCTGCCTCACCTCCGCAATCTGTTATAAAGGGGAAATTAAATGAAATGAACTCCTGATAGTCACTCTATAATCAAGAAGTAACTGCTTATTTATTTAACCCTAACACAGTGAACAAATTAACAGAACTACTAACAAACCAAACAATTCCCCATTAACTACCATCTGTTCCCAACTAGAACAAATTTCTAATGGCTTGCTGTTCCCATAGATACAAGTCCCACTTATATAAACCAAATTAATAGATAACTTAAAATTTCATCTCAAATTTACAGGCAGGCCGTGTCTTCCGGAATGTTCTGTGCCTTCTCTGCCGTTCTTCAGTCAGGAATGCCTTTTTCCAAATTTGTGTGTCAGGAATATTAGCTAAGAGTGCCACTGTACCTTTGGTCAGATAATGGTTCTCTTAGAGGTTAGATAATTCCGTGATAGCCAGTGATTTTCTCTTTAGGGCTGCTGGTTGTTAACTCTAACAGATGGCAGTTGCTCTCACCCAGATTTTCATACATCCCCTTCCTTTATACCCTTGATGACCTGAGAATTTCTTACAATAGGATTGGTCCTAGGTTGTCAAAACCATCAGATTTAAATTTAATTGGTTTTTTTAATCTCCAAGTGCCTGGTTTAAATTAATTGGCTCATATTTAAACTGTTTGCCTTAATAACAAAACAACACTACTGCCTGGGTTTCTAACAGTCAGTCTTTTGATACAAATGTTTCAATTTCAGGAACTCTGTGCCTGCAGCGGGCTGCAGACTTTTTTTTTAAAAACTCCAAGCCTAGAAAAAGCATATCATATTTTAAAGGGACCACACCCTCTTCACCACCCCCTCTCCCCGCTTATCATTTTACAAACATCAAATTCTAACGTCCTGCCTTCTAATCCACAAGTACTCTACCCAACTTTGCAACAACTACTGTAAGTATTACACAGAAACTAGCTTGTGTTTCAGATAAAAGAATACACTTTGACATACATACATATACAGCTCCACATTTGAGTTTTTAAAAGTGTCATAGCTTCTAACAGTCCCTTGTTCAGCAGGCCACATTGCCAGATATGACAGGCAGTAGTAGACAGCAGGCAGCATTTTCACAACTTCAACTTCAAAATCAAAATGGCCACACTATTTTAAGACAGTAGAATGGGAGCTAATTCATAAACATGACACCAAATCTCCACAGACGAGTAAAGCATTGGTGCAGGCCCTCCTGCACCAATCATGATGCCATTGTAAACTCATCCCATCTGCTTGCACACAGTCCATATCCATGAATTCTTTGCCTGTTCATGTGTCTTAATGCTACTTAAGCATTGCTATTGCATCTGCTTTTACCATCTTGCCTGACGGGTTCCAGGCACCTACCACTCAATGCATAAAACTTGCCTCGCACGTCTTTCAACTTTCCCCTTCTCACCTTAAACCCATGTCCCCTAGTATATGACATTTTCACCCTGGTTAAAAGACAGAGTATCCACTATGCCTCTCAATTTATATACTTCTATCAAGTCACTCCTCCGCCTCCGATGCTCAAGCAAAAGCCATCCAAATTTGTCCAACCTTTTCCCATCGCTAGGACATTCCAATCCAAACAACATCGTGGTAACCTCTTTCGAACCCTCTCCAAAGCCTCCACATCCTTCCTATATTGTGGTGACCGGAACTGCACACGATACTCCAAATGTGGCCTAACTAAAAAGTTTTATACAGCTGCAATATAACTTGCCAGCTTTATACTCAGTGCCCTGACTGATCAATGCATGCATGCCATATGCCTTCTTTATCACCTTATCAGCGGTGTTGCCACATTCAGAGACCTAAAGACTTTTACTCCAACAGACCTCTGCATATCAATGCTCCTAAGGTCCAGCTATTTACTGTACACTTTCTTCTTGCATTTGACCTCCCAAAATGCATCAATTCATTTGTCTGGATTAAGCTCTATTCGCCATTTCTCTGCCCAAATTTCCAACTGATCTATATCATGCTGTATCCTTTGACAATCTTCCCACTATCTGCAACTCAACCAATTTTCATGTCATTTGAAAAAAAAACTTAATCAGACCACCTAAATTTTCATCCAAATCATTTATATATATCATAAACACCCACAAGTCCCATGGCTGATCCTGTGGAATACCACTGGTCATTGACCTCTGATCAGAAAAACACCCTTCCACAACTACCCTCTGTCTTCTTTGAGCAAGTTAATTTTATAGCCAGCTTACTCACCCACCGTAGATCCCATGTGACTTAATCTTCCAGACCAGCCTATTAGGAGGGAACTTGTCAAATATTTTAATGAAATCCATGTAGATAACATCCACTACCCTAACCTCAATCATCTTCACTTCCTCAAAAACACAAATTTCAGTCAGAGCCTCCTCTTTATTTTTGAATTTCCCTTAAAGTTGAATGATATTTACTGTACTTTACAAATCTTTTACTACTAGTATTTTCCTTGCTGCTCCCCCAGCTGGAATAGCTTCCAGTTTGACAGTCCCTCACCTCTGAAATTTAGCTCTTTTCTCGATGTTTCAACTAAGGCTGCAATGAGATCTGAAGCCAAATGGACCTGGTGGGAATCAGAGCATCAATGTCGTATATTGGCAATCACTGACCTAACAGGTAAAGAGTAATGCATTCTTCTCATTATCTAGTGACAATGGTGCTGTGACTTCATTAAAATGGACTTACATTTTCCAAAAAAAACTAGGAGTTTGCTTAAGTATTTAGCAGTCTATGAACTCAGGAAACATGCACAATAACCAACAGCAATTTACAGATGTATTGGCATATAGATTTATTTTGAAGACAGTTATTTCTACATACAATGATATGATGTGAAGGACTAATTAACTGGTAGGATCCATACTCTCAGATTTTATCATTAACACAATTAGAACCCATTGAGCTGGTGCTGGTGCTGAAAAGAAACAAATAAGCCCCCTTTCTACACACTGAGAAAGCACAGCTTTCAATAATCTTATTCACGATATGAACTCATTTTCCCATGGTCTTAATTAAGTAGTTGAGTTATTCAAAGTTAATCCTATGACTGGAGTACAGTAGAACAGTGACTTGCTTCCACTGATCACTTTTGCAAACTGAATGAGAAATAAAAACTTAACTCCCAAAAGAATGGAAAACTTGCACAGGATTCCCACCCTTCACCACTCTTTGGGACCTCATTTAAAGTGACTTAACAGCCTTCCTCGGTGTTAATAGCCTGCAGCCAAATTCACAGCAGAACCATCAATTCAGAGTGCTAGAGGGACAAGATAATACCATGGAAAAGCCTCAGTAAGGAGGAGCCAACACAAACAGACAGACAGACAGACATAAGAGGCAAGTTTTGTTCATACTCTCCCACTCATCGGTAACAGAACACAGAAAACTAACCTGACTCATTTCTCATTTTTATAGCCTTGTAGCCCACACATCATCAATTAAAGCACAAAACCCAAATAATTTGTTTCTCAAAAATCAAGGTTGAGCAGGGGTTCATCATTACTAAATGAATGCCCCTAATTTTGGAAAACTAGTTAGCCCATTAGGACAGGTCACAAAGATAATACAAAACAAAAATGTCCGCAATTCTGAAGACGATGCTCTGCTTTCATTGCTCAGCACTTTGTTTCAGCAGTGCAGGAAGTTTTAAACAAAAGAAAACATATGTCAGGTGCACCATCAGACAATACTAGATGACTGAAATGGGGAAAGAAAGAACAAACTTCAGTCCTCAACTCGGAACCTTCATCTTAGCCAGTGCAAGAATTACTCCAAAATAAAAGCTAATAACAAAGGATCGGTTAAGCACTGGATAATAAACAAACACGTTAACTGAGCTAAGAAGGAAATTAGTATTGCATGCAGAAGGTAACAATCGCCTGCATGGAGAAACCTTTGACCTTTGACTTTCAACAAATTCAACAGACAACCTCAAACTACTTCACAAGACAACATCGGATAAATATAAACTATTTCAAATTGCTTAGTATCCACAAATCGATGACTGGAGCATCATAATAGAAATACACTCTGTCTGACAAGCACAAAGGACAAAATGACAACCTTCTCTGGAGTCAAACCACAATAAATTAATCAAGCTGAAACAAAAGATGATGACAATAATTCCTGGCTAGAAACAGCACACTTGAAGGCATTAAAAATACAATCTACTGAATGCTGCAAAATAAATGCACTACCCCAACTAAATCCAACACAGTGCACACTTATTCTAATCACATTCATTTTTAATTTTTTCTCCATGCTACATTTTCATATTCAAATCTATTTAAACACTAATTGTTCTTGTGCATTACTTGCTGAATTTGAAAAAGAAATAGTAGCTGGGAGACAGGCAAGTTCAAACCCTATGACATTGATTTTCAAACTTGGTTTTGCTGTGCCAAGGGCATATTCTTGCACTCAAACAGATGAAAAATTAAAGAATAAATGTCTCTACACTAGATTTCTCTCAATAGCTGTTTGTTCATTTTTTAAAAAAGAAATGCATACTGAACACCCAATTTTTGAATATCTGACAAAGTTAAGGACCATATCTCTGTTGGGTGTAAATTGGTGGAGGTTGAATTCGAGAAAAAAGGACCTCAGCACTTTTATTTATGGTTGACAAGACAGACTGAAAATCGATGGAAAATAGGGGAAAAAATTACATATGCTGCTTCAAAATTAGCTGCACAAATAACTAAATTAGCAATAGGAAAGCAGCCACTATATTTGGCAACAAAAACAGAAGTTTCTGGAAAAGCCCAGCAAGTCTGGCAGCATCTGAAGAGAAATCACAGTTAACATTTTGGGTCCAGTGACCCTTCCTCAGAATAGCATACTTGCAATTTGAATGATGCACATTTTGCAAGTAAGAGATACACATGGAACATAACTTGACTGTGTGGAGTTTGCACATTCTCCCAGTGTCTGCGTGGGGTTCCTCCGGGTGCTCCAGTTTCCTCCCACAGTCCAACAGTGTGCAGGTTAGGTGGATTGGCCATGCTAAATTGCCCATATAGTGTTCAGGGATGCGTAGACTAGATGGGTTATGAGGGATGGGTCTGGGTGGGATGCTCTGAGGGTCAGTGTGGACTTGTTCGGCTGAAGGGCCTGTTTCCACACTGTAGGGATTCTATGATAACTCAATAAAGCTGTTTAGATTACATTTCAACTCATTCAAGTACTGAGAATTATTTTGCAATGTTCACTTTTAAATTGAGCAAGGCACTGTTGGTATTTTAAAAAGAGAGATATTTTATTAAGCACATTATCAGGTTAACACACCAATAATTCATAGGCTTTTAAGGAGATTTTTTTGATAATAAAAACATACTATTGGCTGCAAATTTACATATCCCTAAATGAATTCTTACTGAAGAATATGTCATTTAATTATATGAAGCCAAGTCATACCACACATCATCCCCTTATTTTCCGAAATAAAACTTTGACAACATTAATGTGGCTATAGTGAGGTGGAGACAAGTAGTATTGAAACCTTGTTTTACAAATGAATTGGGAAAAGTAGGCCATTAGGCTCCCCAAGCTGCATCACCATTTAGTAAGCTGATCTGTTTGCGTTTTGAATTCCACATTGCTGGGCTTCATATAATTAAATTATGTTTCCTCAGTAAGAATTCATCTCGGGATAACTTTTGATTCCTCTGCCTTAAAACATTCAATGATCCAGCTTCCACCACCTTCTGAAGCAAAGAGTACCAAAGGTGCGCAATTGTTAGAAACAAAATTTCTCATCTGTCTAAAAAGGTGAACCATTATTTTTAAAACAGTGCCTCCTAGTTTTAGATACAACAGGAAACACCCTTTCCACATCCATCCTATCAAGCCTATTCAGAATCTTATAAGCTTCAATCAAGTCACATCTCACTCTTGTAAACCTCTTGACACAAACTCAGTATGTCCAAACTTTCCTAAGACAACCCACTCATTCCAGGCATCAATCCAGTAAGGCACCTCTAAACCATCTTGAATATATTCCCATCCTTTCTGATGGAAGGAAACCAAGGCCATATTATTCAATGTGGTCTCACCAATGCCCTGCGTAACTGAAGCATAACATCCTTACTTTTGTATGTCAAGGTTATTCTTCAATCTCCAAATTACACAAATTCAAATGGCACTATTCTGAAACTGCTGCAATTTCAAAACGTACACACACAGTACTGAATATTTAGTGTTATTTCATCAACATTGCAATGTAAAGAACTGTTAATTGGCTGAGATTGACATTTAACGACAACCTTGCCCAAAGGGGCAACTGTTTCTTTAAAAAGATTCCAATATGGTTCAATTTTAATCTGTCAGCTTTTCCTCAAGCAGCAATCATTCACACTAGCGAAACCACAAGCACCACATGGATGCACAGATAAAAAGAATTTTAATTTCAATCTCACTGAGAACACTAATGCTTTTAGAAGGAAGAAAATTCACACTCAACAAAATCAGCAGTATGCTTATTCAATTGAAATTGCAATTTTTCATTTATATCTTTTTTACATTAACCCAATAAACACAGTTCATTTTTCTCTCACTGGAGGCTGCTGATTTTCTGTGCTGTTGCTAAGAACTTCAGCCATTAGCTGGGTTCCTAGGTAAACTACATGCACCATCAACAAAAGTGACACCCAATCTATGGAGTTCATATTTTCTCCAGATTATCTATGCTGGTTGACAAGCTGGTAATGGAAAAATCACACGAAGCAAATGGTTCCTCTAATAACAATAAATTTCCTATAAAATTATGAAGGGTACAAAACGTTTCCTTGCATCTATTTTGTCATGAATTCTAATTAGCGTTTCGCAAACCTGAGTGTGCTAGGTCATCACGAGAAGAGTGGCAAGATGTGATTGATAATAGAGTACAAGTCAGCCCTTGCTGCCAGCGTTCTTTTCTCTTAAATTAATGGCCATCCCACCTGCCCTAATCATACAGCCCAAATGATATTCCCTTCTTATTTCAATTTTCTGCAGGCATGGAAAACTGGAAAGATCAGTCATTTATCTTGTAATAGCTGGATAATAGATCTATCACAATGAAACATCTGCACAAACTCGCTGGATTTTTTTTTCACAACAGTGAACAGTTATTATCAAATAATGCTCATGAACTATGACTTAGCATATCTGACTGAATAATCAGATGTTAACTAACATATTACGCACAAAGACAGACATGCATGTGCACACTCGTTACAGTTAGTACTTCAGTATGCCTTGCGAACTTTAGATGTGTTCGTAATTGCCACTTTCAGTATATTCTACATGACATCATTATATTGTAAGAAACATCATTGATTTTAAAATGATATTAGTGCAAGATTAATTCTCAATTGAAACAATACATAAATCAATTCATTTTAGCCCTTTATTCCAAATAGATTGAATAAAAATGTTTAAGATGTGTTCCTGAGATAGGTTATGAACAGAGGTAAATTTGCTTGTAATCTAGATTAAATCAACCATGATTGGAAAGGTAGATATCACAACTGCTAAGTGCCAATTTATTTGCAAATATTATCACCACACTACAAGATTCTCTTAGCCTTCACACACAGATCATTTAAGTAGATGGAACGGCAGCGTGCTTTTTTTAAAGTTGTACTACTTGGTATAGAGTAATGTTCAACCATTAAAAAACTGATATTGGCTAATTTGATGGATATTTTCTAATCAAACTGTTGAGAGAAATTATAGACATCTCACAAGCACATAGGACTTGAACCCAGACATTCTGGCTCATAGATAGGGACACTGCTATTGCATGGCAATGAAATGTATTTTCAGCAGCCCTTCACTCTTTACACACTGTTTCAACTGGTCGATTTGACCATGTCTTCCAGACTGAAGCAAATAGTTGATCCAAAACACCACTGGTGGAAAATCCACATGCATAAACATGACAAGAGAAGGGAAGAGTTCAGTCAAGTTGCATTCAATGCTGGACAGCTGCTAAAATAGCCATAGCCAAGATTTACATGTGGGAAACAACCAGGTAATACAGGAATTAGAAGCCTGTCAGTGCCTACAAAATATGCCTCACAAAAAGTTTCAGATAAAAGAGCCGAAGCCAAAATATTCTCAAAATGTGCTCATTTGTAGAAAATCAAATAATAAACTCAGTTACAGTGGCGCAACGGTAATGTCACCGAACTGGCAAGGCTAGCATTCTTAGAACATGGATTCAAATCTGGCCATAGCAAATGGTGAAAGCCAAATTCAGTAAAAATTTAAGAGGGGGAGAGGGAAGCTAGCCCCTAATGGCAACCATGCAACTACACAACCACTGTCGATTACTATAAAAGTCCATCTGGCTCACTAACGTCCCTGACAGAAGAAACATTACTATCCTTATCTAGTCTAGCCTACACGTGACACTAAAGCTACAGCAATGGTGGTTGACTCTTAACTGTCATCTGGGCAATTAGAAGTGGGCAATAAATTCTTGCCTAGTCAGAAGACTCTCATCCCACGATCCACAAGCTCTCAAGTCTCTTTACTATTGATAAACTGTTATTTAAGGATAGCCGAAAAATATTTGGTAATTCAACAAAAACTTGAACCATAAAGTTAAAGGGATTTTATCTCAATTAACTTGTGGAATTCAGATTTACTGACTTTTTAGAATTTAAATTGATTTGAAGTAAAATTACGACTACAGTTACCAATTTAAAGTTAGGTACATTTTAGAACACTTTATTGCAAATTAGGATTTCATTAACATTTGGAAGACATTTTGATTTCCCTTACATTAATTAAATAAATGATGAAACAATAAGCCAATACTTTGTACTACAAGGTTCTAGAAGTGCACAGATCCAACCCTGATTATTCTGCTCAACCAATGCACCTTTAAAATGGTAACTGCAGTCAGTTATTATTTCATTTCAAATTAATTTAAATTCTAAACTGTCAATAAATTTGGTACAGTAATATCATTACAGAACTTACAAAACTAAGCAGATCTGTGCATTTGTTTTTAGTTTAGTTTTACAAGTACATTTCAATAAGTAGCAGACTAGATAAACGGAAGTAGTGGAAACAGGGTCTGAAAGTAAGGGGTCGGTAAAGCAAATTGGGGGTAATATGCTTACATGGATTGAGAAATAGTTAACAGATAAAAACAGAAAATAGGAGCTTAAAGTCAGAGGTATACAGCATGGAAACAGACCCTTTGGTCCAACCTGCCCATACCAAACAAGTTATGACCTACCTTCATAACTTAGTAGTTGTGTCACTTGACAAGGAAACCCATCTCCCTACTCCCCAGAGCCTGCTCACCACATACAAGGCACAAGTCAGGAGTGTGATGGAATATTCCACACTATCCTGGATGAGTGCAGCTGCACATCATCCAGGACAAAGCAGCCTGCTTGACTGGAACCTTAGAGACATTCATCCTCTTCACCACCAACACAGCAGCAGTAGTGTGCACCACTTACAAGATGGGCTGTAACAACTGACTGAGGGTCCTCTGACAACACTTTTCAAACCTGTGACTATTACCATCTAGAAGCACAAAGGCATGGAACTTGGGAATGCCAACATCTGCAAATTCCCCTCCAAGCCACATACAATCCTGAGGTGGAAACATAAGACATGTTCCTTTACTGTTGCTGGGCCAAATTCCTATCCCTAACAGAATTGTGGGCATAGTTTCACCATAATGGAATACAGCAGTTCAAGACGACCAGGTGCATGGATTGGTGGTGGTGGTAGTGGTGGGGAGGTGGGAAGAGATCTTAACAGATTGCGGAGGTAAAGCTAAAAGATAAACAGCTACAAGTCTCTTTCTTGAAATAAGGTCATGAACACCTTTAAAAAATACTGAACACAATTAAATCTCAGGCACTGAAGATGAAATGAGTAACAAATAAAATCTGTTTGCTAGAGGACTGTTATCAGAGGCTCCTCTCCGTATGTCTGTTGAAGCCAGGCTGACGGAGGCTGTCAGACAGTGCCTCACAGTTAACTTTCACACTGAGCTTCTTAGGGATCCCTGATAGTTGGGTCACTCAGTGCCATCAATACCTTCAAAATAAGCAGTCTCTGGCTCAACCTTTTCTTTCACCTCTGAGGTTGCACCAATTTTTTCAACTGTCATTTCCCTGCCACTCCTTTCAGTCTCTTGTTTCTCATCTTGCCAGACTGTCTCATGGGTCACCATAGAATAAAGTGCTTGGGCCACAGTTACTCTCAATCTATCATCAAGGATGTGGACATGGGGACCAAATATATTATTGCCAAGCTTGATGATGACAAAACTAAATGGGAATGAGATTTCCAAGGAGGATCGAAACAGGATTCAGGAGATTCAGACAGATTAAGTGAATGGGCAAAATAAAGATTAAATGCCCTACATTGAGAAAATGTGAAGTTATTCACTTTGGTAGGAATGAATAGTATTGCTTAAATGGTGAGATTAGAAGTATTGATGCCCAAAGTGACCTGGGTGTCCTTGCTCAGGAGTCAATAAAGGCCAACATGCAAGCGCAGCATGCAACTATTGCAAGAAGATTTCATTACAGCCTTGGTGAAACAGTGTAGAGTACCATATTATTCATTCAAATTAGGGATGACGCTTGCTGGGCCAGCATTTATTGTCCATTTCTAGTTACCCTTGAGAAATTTGTACTGAGCAGCCTTCAACCACAGCTGTCAGATTGGTGTAGGTATACCCATCATGCCATTAGGAAGGGAGTTCAAGGATTTTGACCCAGTGACATAGTAATGGTGATATATTTCCAAGATAAGACAGTGAACAGCTTTGAAGGAAACTTGCAAGTGGTGTTGTTGCCATTTATTTACTGACCTCATTCTTCAAGATGGTAGAGGTTGTCAGATAGTGCAGTCTAAAGAACCTTGATGGATTTCTGCAATATACTTTGTGTGGCATCCACAATGCTGCTGTGCATCAATTATGGAGGGACTGAATGTTTGTGGATGTGATGCCGATAGAGCAGGTTGTTTTGTCCTGCATGGTGTCAAGCTTCTGGAGCATTATTGGAGCTGCATTCATCCAGATAATTGGTGAATATTCCTTCAAACTCCTGACTTGTGCTTTATAGATGGTGGATAGGCATGGGGGATTTAAAAGGCAGGTTATGCACTACACGATTCCTAGTCTCTGGACTGTTCATGTAGCCATAGAATTTATATGGCTAGTCCAGTACTGTTTCTGGTCAAAAGTCACCCCAAGATGGTGATAGTAATACCATTGAATATCAAGGGACAATGGTTAGATTCTTCCTTGGTGGAGATGGTCATTGCCCGTGTCTGTATCTTGCAAACGTTACTTGTCACTTGTCAGCCCAAACCTGGATATTGTCCAGGTCTTGGCGTATTTGGACGTAGACTTCTTCCATGCTTGTGGAGACAAATGGTGCTGAATCATATGCAAACAGCCCACTTCTGACCTTATGATGTAGGGAAGATCATTGATGAAGCTGAAGACAGTTGGACCGAAGAAAATACCCTGATGTGGTCATGGGTTTCCTAAAGAACAAAACACTTGCCACAAAAGGAAGCTCAAATGAAGGTTCACCACACTGATTGCTGGGATAGCAGAACTGTCCTATGCAGAGAGATTGAGGAGACTGGGCCTGTATTTTCTGGCGTTTCAAAGAATGACAGGTGATCTCATTGAACAGTGCAGGAAGGATGTTTCGCCTGGCTTTTCTTGGAGGGTGCAAGGTCTAGAACCATTAACAGACTTTCAAAACAAGGGGTAGGCCACTTATGACTTAGATTAAAAAAAAAAATCTGCACCTCGAAGATGCTAAAACTTTGGATTTATTGAGCCCAAAAGGGATTTGGAAGCTCAGATGATTTTAGATTTCTAAATATTAATGATATTAGGGAACTTTGCAATTTTTTTGCACAATTCCCATGAGGTCACAGATCAACCACAAACTAGTAGAATAGTGGAGCAGGCTTGAGAAGCTGAATAGCCCACTCCTACAATTATATAACAAGTATAGGACTTAGAAAAAGCTAATTGAAGCCCAATAATCAAGAGCTTAAAACTTACTTGTCAACACATTACACATCTGCTATTTGGTAAGTGTTATTTCTATTATAAAAACAGTGCCAATGATAAAGTTTGTGTTTCGCAAGTCTACAGGACAAAAATGATTGTGAATTTATTGTCTAGCCCTGTATCCAATGACAGATGACTCAGAGCACGTGTTTTCATTTAGGGATTATATCGTATTGTGAGGTAAAGGAGGATAGGAAACCAAAATAAAAAAGAAACAAATGCAACAATCACTATATCCTCCCTTCAGCATTTGGTTCATTTTGTACACAATAATTGCAGTGACTGATCTCATTCCTCCACCTAAAAATGCTGGTACACTTCAACAGCCTCAATGATCTGCATAGTATCTGATATGTTAACAGGCACACAGTGTTGAAATAACAGTTTACAAAGACAGATGAAAATTACACTGTCACACAGTTCAAACTAAAGAAAATAGGCTACATTAAACTACTTTCAAATGTCAGGTTAGTTTGGGCTTCCACTGTCAAATCCCGTTAATACAAAAATAACACTAACACTGCTAAATGGCTTTGTCTGGTCTGTCAGGGTCCAAAGGGAAAAAAACACAAGATTCTCATAATTAAGGACTTCAGTTTATTTCACTGGTTTAGCTTCAGAACTTCAACCAACAGATTATCATCAGCAACCAAATAGCACATAAGGTGCCGGGATATCCACTAGCAATTTTAAATGTTTGTCAAACACTTCTCAACTTAATGCCTTCTACTAAAACAGACTCATACTCCAACAATACTGATACCAAAAGGAACTTAATTTCAAAGTTACTTTGTAAAACAAAGAATATATATAGTACTGAGATAACAAGGTGTAGAGCTGGATGAACACAGCAGGCCAAGCAGCATCAGAGGAGCAGGAAAGCTGACGTTTTGGGTCTGGACCTAGTACTGGCAACTGGACTGAAGGGTGTCTCCCCCGTTTACTTCTACTACATCACTGCTCCTCCCCCGATCGTCCGCCATCAGGTTGGTGTTTGCAAATAATTCAATTACTAGTGCTACCATATATAGCAAGAAATAAAATTTTAGTAAGTTACCACTCTCAGTTTAAAATTAAGAGAATTGACAACCATTCGAACAATTATCCCCATCACATCAGCAAGGCTTATTCTGCAATATGGTCACAACCTGGAGATACTATCCATTTGAGTACCAGAAAACATCTCTGCAAGTGACATCAACTTAACGTCAAAAGATGATAAGCAGATGACGAGCAAAACATCAAAGTTGCTGCCATGTCCACAGAAAGTGTCCAAAATAACATTCACACACCAAATTCAGAAGCTAGGAATACTGCAGTGAGTAACTCACCTCCTGACTCCTCAAAGCCTGAGATTATCTACAAGGCACAAGTCAGGAGTGTGATGGAATACTCCCCACTTGCCTGGATGAGCGCAGCCCCAACACCACTCAAGAAGCTTGACGCCATCTAGGATAAAGCAGCCCCCTTGATTGGCATTACACCCACAAGCATTCACTCCCTCCACCACCAACACTCAGTAGCAGCAGTGTGCACTGCAGAAACTCAAAGATCCTCAGATAGCACCTTCCAAACCCACGACCACTTCCTTCTAGAAGGACAAGGGCAGCAGACAAATGGGAACACCACCACCTCCTAGTTCCCTTCCAAGTCACTCACCATCCTGACTTGGAAATATATCACTGTTCCTTCGCTGTCGCTGGGTCAAAATCCTGGAATTCCCTTCCCAATGGCGTCATGGGCCAACCTACAGCAGGAGGACTGCAGCGGTTCAAGAAGGCAGCTCACCACAACCTTCTTGTGGGCAACTAGGGATGGGCAACAAATGCTGACCAGCCAGCGACACCCACATCCCACAAATGAATACAAAAAAGAAAGTGTTTGAGATACGAATGGTATTGAAATTTATGCTTTATAGAGAAGAGTTTAAGAATGATCTCACTGTCTTGTGTATTGTATTATGTGGCATTGGTCACACCTGAAAATTTACACCATAACTATAATATAAATCAGACAACTACAAGAGCACAATGTCAACAGTTAACAATTGAACAGAAGCAGAATTTTGGGAAAAAAGAAGGTGAAAAGGGTGACATTTCAACTGATTCACCAAGCAAGGTCATGACAAAGGAATTTCACAATGCAACTGAATGCTAGACTGAGTACATTAAAATACTAGAGGGACAAATCCAATAGACCAAACAGCTTTTCTCATCCTTCACTTTCTCCCACGTTCATATTGATAGTTTAAAAATAGCAGACATACTTTTCTTTGCACTCTCCAGTGATTGTAAACAGGGATCAGTACATAGCACAGAACATGAATGACTGCACAATGATATCTTCCTTTAGAGGAACTGACAAGTGAAATGAACAAAGCAATATCCATGGAAAATAATGGAAATCAAATTTTCCTCCGTGCACGTGCAGAATCAGAAGAGAAGAAATCACCAGAGAGTTTAAACACAATGAAGAATTCGCACAGCAGGTTGGAGAACATGTGGATTAGTTTTATGCCATAGCTGGAAAAACATCGGAGCAACTTTTCAGTGGCAATCAGAAAATCATGGGTGCAAGGAAAAACAAAACTGTTTTCTAACGCCAAAGTAATGGTTGTAACAGCTGATAGAATAAATCACAAAAACTCTGAAGTATAAAGTGTTTTTTAAAAAGAAAATGGACATTGTGGATTTCTTAAAATAACTGCTGCAGATCACCAAACTTTTCCAGCATTAGGTTTGTCAACTTCTCGAAGTGTCTGCAAGTGAATTGCAAGGGACATGCCTATACACAGCCCCCATATGTAAATTCACATCTGCCATTTGTTATAGAGTCATACAGCACAGAAACAGACCCTTCGGTCCAACCACTCCATGCCAAACATAATCCCAAACTCAAATAGTCCCACTTGCCTGCATTTAGCACATATTCCTCCAAACTTTTCCTTTTCATGCATTTATCTTTTAAACCTTGTAACTCTGCCTGCATCCACCACTTCCTCAGGAAGTTCATTCTACACACGAACCACCTTCTAATGTAAAAATTTGTCCCCTCATTTATTTTTTAAATCTATCCTCTCACCTTAAAAATATGCCCCCTAGTCTTGAAATTCCCATTCTAGGGAAAAGACACCTACCATTAACCCTATCTTTACTCCTTGTGATTTTATAAACCTCTATGGTCTCTATAAGGTCGCCTCTCAATCTGCTACCATAACTTGGAAAAGTCCTATCTCTTTCTCAAGGAAAGGGTGAAATGACAGGATTTCACAATTTATGTGATTACATGCCTTCGCAGTTGACTATTTGTTATTCTGAAGAATTTTGTGAAATTTCTGTCTTCGCTACCTGAACTTGAACTTGTGTGTGAGAGAACACCTCATGTTGGACTTAAAAAAAGTCATATGATGTTAAATATGTTGTTTGTTTTCAATGTTCAGAGAAGTGAAGCTCCTTTTTCTTACTGTATTGGTCTATGTAAGGTGTTTATGTGGTAGTGACAAGCTTTCCCAGTTGAGATGGGAACAAATAATCCTATTGGTTTAAAACAAAATCAGAAAAGCTGCTGCTGATTACTTCATCATTTAAAAAAAAATTAACAAACGAGGTTTGGAGAAACTTCAACCTCATCAGAATTAAGCCACTCTGATTACAGAAAGAAGAATGAATGTGAGCGTTCAGTTTGTTTCTCACGCCCATAACAAAAAGTCAAAACTTAAACAGCAGAATAAAGGTGTGGTTGCTCCAA
Source organism: Rhincodon typus (assembly GCF_021869965.1). Classification (NCBI taxonomy): domain Eukaryota; kingdom Metazoa; phylum Chordata; class Chondrichthyes; order Orectolobiformes; family Rhincodontidae; genus Rhincodon; species Rhincodon typus. Next base: position 100,121,731 of record NC_063334.1, read on the forward strand.
ATTTGGGTGGTTTGGACAGTCATGAGAAATATTGGCAAGTATCTACAGAGCAACTGAGAACATAGCAGCATTGGAACAAAATGCTGGAGAAACTCAGCAGGTCTGGCAGCATGAAGTGAAAGCAGAGTTAACTTTTCAAATTCATTTCAATGTTCGAGCATTAGCTGTATTCCTCAATATTTTCTCAGTTTCAGAGACAAGATATTTGAGACTTGGACTGGTGAAAACAACACTTTTCTGTTAATTGCTAGTTATTCTAATGTACAAGATAAAGTCCTTGCATTTTGAAAACAGGTTTTTAATCAATATAATAAACTAGAAACTAATCCTCAAATGGCACAATAGTAAAAAAAAAAAGTGACTTTCATAATTGATTTGAAATTCAATTGCCATCCAGCAATGCTGAAACAAATTGCGGGGAAAGAAAGTAAACAAATTGGGGAAAAAAAGTTAACAACTTGTTCACTAAAAACTTTAATCAGAATACAGTTTTGGGGGCAATTTGGATTTGACATGAGTTAACTTCTAAATCCACATGAATTTCCACCTGGGATTGCAATGAGGCAGACAGTTTTAGTTGATTTCATAAGCAATAATCATTTAAGATTCCATTTCCGATTATTTTTATTCAAGAAATTAAAAGGAAATTATGCAAACTGCATGAACATACTCAGATGCTCATGCAGCAGATAAACAGTCTCTGTGAAAATGCAATATGGGTGAACCAGCATTAACCCTGAAGCCTTATTTGGAAACAAAATGTCAAATTGATCCCGAACCATGCTAAGAAAGACAAAAGAATGGAGTTGAGACAAGGTGGGAAAGCACAGGCTTCAGAGAGGAGATAGGTTGGCATCTGAGAAGCTGTGAAGTGGTGAGATCAGAGGCAACAGGCACCTTTTAGAGCATGTCTAAAGCAAACCATTTCAGAATTCAAATGATATACTGTCTACATGATTCGCTGTATATAAATATCTGATAAATCCTCATTAAGTTAGAGTGCAGCCTCAGAATCTTTTCCTGGGGTGGACTCTGCCAACATTAGCTCAATAAGCGACAGTGGACTGTTTCAAGGCTCCCGAGATTCTTTTCTAATCTTCCACATAACAGCTACGTACTGGAACGCTGACACAGCTTAATATTGAAAAAAAATGTACTTATGCAAGTTAGTTGTATCCAATAGGTGAAATCTAAAAATATCTACACGTATTATGATATGCTTCAAAGTAGCCAGGTTCATTGACGACACATGGAACAATTTGGGTTTGTGAATAGTTTAAATGATATTAACAAATTCTACACACAGCAAGTAGAAGCAGTTATAAATTAAACATCCGACTTGGAAAATTCACAGTTTCCTTTGGTATTCAGATATTTGAAATGTTCACTGATTCCTTGATAGATAAGCCCGCAGACGGAAGGTACCAAGACCAAGATCAGCAATACTGCCAACTGCAAACAGGAGTATTAAAGTTAGTCTTGACATCTCCAGGAAGTAATTGGGTTGGGTTGGGTTGTGGGGGGCGGGGGTGGAAATGTGCTGACTGGAAACAGAAGGCAACGAACAGAATCAGTTTGATGAGATGTCAAAAAGCTACAAGTACCCAATTGAGTCAATCAACCACTGCTTTAGAATAAAAGGGAACAATGATATCCTTCCAAAAATCACAATTTCCATATTTTAATTTTTCTAAACCATTCATTCATTTGAAGTGCACACCACTCAAGGCCAGCATCTACTGCTCACCATTAATAAGTCTTGGAAAGATGTGGTGTACCCCTCCTTTGAATGACGGAAGTCTGTTCAGAGGTGTTGACAGGGCAATTCTCCAGGACATTAAACCAGTGATAATGAAGAAATAGGGATACATTTCCTGGTCAAGATAAACTCAGATGTTTACAGCACAAAGTGGTCTTGGCACATAGCCCTGGAAGCCACGCCAACACAAATGATTATTTAAATACTAATTAAATATAATGGGAGTTTCTAACTCAACCACTAATTCAAGCAACGATTCTGAGACTACCATCATCCTCAGTGAAAATATTTCTCAATTCTCCTCCATCTTCTCCCTCTTACCTTAAAGCTACATCCCTTGATTATTGACCTATTGATGAACAAAGTACCTTCCCATTCACTGTCTATGACCGGCATAATTTTATACGTCTTGATCAAATCACCTCTCAAACGTCACTAATCCAAAGGAATCCACCCCCGGCCTAAATTGATTTTTCCTCATAACTCAGATCTTCCAGGCCGGGCAGTATCCTGATAAATCTCAACTGCAACCTTAAGTCCAATCGCATCTCACCCATGTGATGACCAGAACTACATACAATATTCCAGTTGTGGCACTACCAATGTTAGCGTGGTTTGAGTTGGAGGAAAATTTGTAGGTGTGTTCAAAAGCTTGTTGCCATTTTTCTGACAGGTCATTATTATCCAAGAAGCTTTGAAGAGTTGTTGCAGTGCTTGGACTCGTGTTAAAGTGAGTGGATATTTGAGAGGTGGATGGGGTGCTGGTCAACTAGCCTGGGTTCTCCTGGAAGGTCAAGTTTCTCGAATGGTATCGTTGAAGCTGCACACCCAGGCAAATGGAAAGTATTAAGGCACAGTTCAGGGTTGTAATTTAAAAGATGGCAGAGGCGCTTTGGGGAATCAGGTAGTCAGTCATTCATTCAGTTGCTGACCTGCCGTTATAGCAGGATCTCGCATTGATAATACTGTTCTGTATCAAGAGAAGAGAGATTTTCTTGTTGCAGACCATTGTCATCTAGCATTAGTGGCATAAACATTACTTTGGGTTTGTGATGCAATTTTGCAAATTAAAACTGAAGTATATAACAATTAGGCTCTAGTTCTATCCTTTACTATCTGGCTTTCTGCAATACAGCACTGGTGAAAGGAACATTGAAGAAGCAATTGAAGATGGTTGGGCCTGAGATACTACTCTCAGGAATGTCTGCTATGATGTCCTAGGGCTGAGGTGATCGGCCTTCAACAACCACAACCATCTTCCTTTATTTTTGGTACAACTCCACGTTCTCATGGACTTAACTTTCCTGGAGTTCCTTACTGCCACACTCAACCATAGGCTGCCTTAATGTCAAGGACAACCACTCACTTCACCTCTGGTGCCTTGGTTTGGAGCAGGATCGTAGGGAGTCTTAGACCCAGGTATTTCTGTAGGATGTAACCTGTGCATTGGTGAGCTGATTACTGATAAGTACATACCACCTGTATGTAAATTAATACCACAGGCAGTGACCAGATTGGATTAGTTTTGCAGACAGTTCATACCTTGAGAATTTTCTATTTTGTAGGGATAATGATAACTGAACTGGCAAGAGAAACAGCTAGTTCTGGAGCACAAGCCTTCAGCATCACAACCCGAATAATTCTGGTGCAGATAGCCTTTTCTGGAAGGGTGTGTGCTGTTCCTTAAAAATCAAATTAAGTATCTCCATTTGGCTTCCAATATAGTGAGCACCCCGGAATGTGGCAGATTTAAATTTCTGCACTTCTGGATAGAATTTACTTCTATTATTTTAGCATTGTCTTACAGAATTGTGCCATCAAGGATGGGAGTCTTCATGGGGCCTCTTACGCCAATTAAATTGTTTAATGCCTCACTACTTTGCACAACTGGTTGTGGAAGAATTAGACTTTTAATTTGATCCTTTGGTTATGGGATAATTTACTGGTTTCACTGTTTGGCATGTATACAATCCAGTGTTGCAGTTTAACCAGCTGTCACCTCATTTTTAGGTGTGCCTGATGCTACTTCTGGCAAGCTGTTCTATACTTGTCATTGAACCAAGGTTGGTATTCTGGACTGATAATAATGCTATACTTAGCAACGTGCTGGGCCACGATGTTGACTCGAGATTAAATACTCTTCTGCTGCTGTGGATGGCTTTAAGCACCTCATGAATAATCAGTTTTCAGCTGCTGGATACCTTCTGAATCCCATTTAACATGGTTGCAGTGCTATTAATGAGGATGGAGGGTGTCTTCAACAAAGTGGGACTGTACTGATCAGTCCTACCTATCTAATAATAGGTAGATGCATCATGACAGATATTGGTGAATTTTTTTCTCCCCCTCCTTGCACCACCTGCTGCAAAAGCATTCTGTTAGACACAGTCTTCTGGACTTGACCAGCAATTGGAAATGGTGGCACCCAGTCAAGCTTGGAGTTGGGTATTGAAGTTCCCTACCAAAGATGACATTTTCTACTTGTTATCTTCAATTCCTTTTTCCAGATGATATTCAGAGAAGAATATGAACTTCTCAGATGAGGGAAGGCAGGAGGCCACGATTTCCTGTTTCATCTAATGCAATGGACTTCATGAGATCTAAAGTCAATATTAATTGCATCCAAGACCATTCTTTCCTGGTATATACCCCTGTTATGACTTCTTGTGGTGGAACAGGGAATGCCCACGAATGATGATTGCCAAATCTCGCACGAGATGAAAATATTGGTTGTGACTCAACTAAGCAATAGGGCAGCCTGCCAAATTGTGGTACAGATCTCCAAATATCAGTGAACAGGACTTTACTGGATTTATTCAGGTGGGTGAACCTCTCCCACACATTTGCAAGATATTGTCAGATGGGACAACTGGTTAAATACAGCGAGCTTGATACAACTGAGTGGCTTACTGAATCATTTTAGGGACAGTTTAAAGAAACTCGGAGATAGCAAGAACTGCAGGTGCTGGAGTCAGAGACAACAGTGTTTTTGGGAAGGAGATAGAAACAGGCAGTGCGGAGTTGGGAATGATGAGATTGGAGGCTGTGGGTGGGAGGTCACCCGATTTTTTGGTAAGGAGAAATCTACAAACCTGGCTGCCCTGGCCAAACCATGGTCTCTGCCTGCTCCTACCTCACTGAACTCATCTCCGCTTACATAGAACATAGAACAGTACAGTACAGTACAGGTCCTTCAGTCCACGATGTTGTGCCAACCCATCATCCTACTCCAAGATCAAACTACCCGACATTTTACTATCATCCATGTGCCTATCCAAGAGTCGCTTGTGTGTCCCTAATGTATCAGACTCCACTACCACCGCTGGTAGCGCATTCCATGCACCCACCACTCTCTGTATAAAGAACCTACCTCTGACATCTCCCTTATACCTTCCTCCAATCACCTTAAAATTATGCCCCCTTGTAATAGTCATTTCTACCCTGGGAAAAAGACTCTGGCTATCCACTCTATCTATGCCTCTCATCATCTTGTACACCTCTATCAAGTCACCTCTCATCCTTCTTCACTCCAACGAAAAAAGCCCTAGCTCCCTCAACCTTTCCTCATAAGACCTGCCCTCCAGTCCAGGCAGCACCCTGGTAAATCTCCTTTGCACCCTCTCTAAAGCTTCCACGTCCTTCCTATAATGAGGTGACCAGAATTGAACACAATATTCCTAGTGTGGTGTAACCAGGGTTTTATAGAGCTGCAGCATAACCTCAAGGCTCTAACTCAATTCCTATGCCAATGAAAGACAACATGCCATATGCCTTCTCCACAACCCTATCAACTTAGGTAGCAATTTTGAGGGATCAACGGACGTGGATCCCAAGATCCCTCCGTTCCTCCACCCTGCCGAGAATCCTGTCATTAACCCTGCATTCTGAATTCAAATTCAACCTTCCAAAATGAATCACTTCACACTTGTCTGGGTTGAATTCCATCTGCCACTTCTTTGCCCAGCTCTGCATCCTGTCATTGTCCTGTTGCAACCTACTTCAGCCCTCCACACTATCCACAACTCCACCAACCTTTGTGTCATCTGCAAACTTACTCACCCACCCTTCCACTTCCTCATCCAAGTCATTCACAAAGACCACAAAGAGCAGAGGTCCCAGAACAGATCCCTGCGGAACACCACTGGTCACCGAGCTGAATACTTTCCATCTAATACCACCCTGTCGTCTTTTGGACAGCCAATTCTGTATCCAGACAGCCAAATTTCCCTGAATCCCAGGCCTCCCAACTTTCTGAACAAGCTTACCATGGGGAACCTTATCAAATGCCTTGCTAAAATCCATACACAACACACCTACTGCTCGACCTTCATCAATGTCACATCCTCAAGGAATTCAATAAGGCTTGTGAAGCCTCTCAGAATCCTCTCCAATAATTTGCCCACCACAGAAGACAGACTGACTGGTCTGTAATTCCGAGGATTATCCCTATTCCCTTTCTTGAACAACGGAATAAGATATGCCACCCTCCAATCATCTGGTACGACTCCAGTGGACAGTGAGGATGCAAAGATAATCGCCGAAGGCGCAGCAATCTCTTCCCTCATTTCCCGTAGAAACCTTGGGTATACCCGTCCGGCCCAGGGGACTTATCTATCCTCATGTTTTTTAAAATTTCTAGCACGGCCTCCTTCCTAACATCAACCTGTTCGAGCATATCAGCCTGTTTCATGCTGTCCTCACAAATGTCAAGGTCCCTGTCACCGGTGAATAACCTTGACTGTCTCCACTCCCACCCCGCTCCCCGGTCCAGGAACTGCCAACCCACGTCCTCCAACTCCAAGACTTCCAGTTCCTTGGCCCCCAACACCTCATCTTCACTATGGATATCCAATCCTGTACACTTGTATGCCCCACGCAGATGTCCTCTGCTTCTTCCTGTCCCGCAGGCCCAACCTGTCCCCCTCCATTGACACCCTCATCTGCTTAACAGAACCTGTCCTTATCCTGAACAACATCAACTTTAACTCCTCCCACTTCCTACAAACTAAAGGGATGGCCATGGGCAGCTTCCTCGGACCGACCTATGCCTGCCTTTTCATAGGAAACGTGGAACAGTCCCTTTTCCACTGTTAAGTTGGCACCATCCCCCACCTCTTCCTCTGTTACACTGACGACTATCAGCACCGCCTCTGCTCCCACGAGGAGCTTAAAAAAGTTCACCAACTTCACTAACATCTTACACCCCAAGCTTACATTCACATGGACCATCTTGATATCTCCCTCCCCATCTCTGGTAACCGCCTTAACACCACTATCTACTTCAAGCCCACTGACTCCCAGCGCTACCTGGACTACGCCTCCTCTCACCCACCCTCCTGCAAGAATGCAATCCCTTTCTCCCAATTCCTCCGCCTCTGCCACGTCTGCTCCCAAGATGGAGCTTTCCACTCCCAGGCATCCCAGATGACCTCCTATTTCAAGGACCGCAACTTCCCCCATTTGGTGATCAAAAATACCCTCAACCGCATTTCTTGCATTTCCGCACTTCTGCCCTCAAACCCCCTTACCTCCAAAAGTCAGACAGAATCCTCCTGGTCCTCACATACCACCCAACCAACCTCTGGATCCAGCATATCATTCTTTGCCACTTCCGCCAGCTACAACCCAACTCCACAACCAAAGAGATATTTCCTTCCCCACAACTCCCTCATTTGCTCTTCACCCCCCATTAACTCCAACACATCTGGCACCATTCCCCGCAAACACAGCAAGTGTTATACCTGCCCCTATACCTCCCCCTCAACTCCATTCAAGGCCCAAAACAAACCTTTCACATCTGACAGGGGTTCACCTGTATATCATCCAACTTGGTCTACTGTATCCGTTGCTCCTGATGTGGCCTCCTCTACATCAGTGAGACCAAAACTGTTTCATGGAGCATCTGCACTCTGTATGTGATAAACACCACCACCTTCTGGTCGCCAGTCATTTTAACTCTCCCTCCTTCTCCCTGGGTGACATGTCCATCCTGGGTCTCCTCCAGTGCCACAATGATACTACCCGCAAACTGGAGGAGCAGCACCTTATATTCCGCCTCGGGAGCCTACAGCCTAACAGTAGATGTTTATTTTGAGGTTTACAAGCATAGGCTGCAGTTATACACTCCACTTTCTGCCTACTACAAACAACCAAAAAGGAACACACCATTTGATTCAATCAGCTGTTCACTGAAGTATTGCCTATACACCTGGCGTCACAGGAGCACTGAAATTTACACAAGACAACAGAGTGTGGAGCTGGAGGAACACAGCAGGCCAGACAGCAGAGGAGCAGGAAAGTTGCTGTTTCGGGTCAGGATCCTTCTTCAGAGCTTTCCTGCTCCTCTGATACAGCCTGGCCTTCTGTGTTCCTCCAGCTCCACACTGTGTTATCTCTGACTTCAGCAATGGCAGATCTTAATATTTCTGAAATTTACTCAAGTCTTGTTCAAGTGTTGAAAGCAGAACATATTTTTGGACCGATGGCAGTACCCAGTTAGTGGAAAATACCAGAGTCATAGTCATTGCACAGTGGACGTGTCAAACAGTACATAATCTGTTGTTTAAATTTTTAAGCTACTTGCCAGTCCAAGGTAACCGAGTAGACAGGCACTACTCAGGTCTGAAAATGTCAGTCTTTGGCCCATTTGAGCATTCCTTCTCCTGCAATATAAATTGTTGTGATCTTTTGAAATATGTTATTCTTGCATTTGTCCTGATGAGTGCACCATTTTTTCCCATAAGAGAAGTTTTGTTCTGACTGTTCATTCTGTACTTTGGAGTTTAAGTTGCCTTTAAAAGTGTTCAGCAAATGTCACTTAGTTCATAATATTATATTATGTTATATTAGCAGTCTTAAAATTCGCAATCTTGCCAAGTGACCTTTCGACTGGTCAGTAGAAAACCAAATACCTTTTAATAAGTCGTTGGCCTCTGAAGATGGTGTACCAGTTTAAGTTGCAAAAGTGGTTTATTAAAAATGCGGCAAAATATACTGTTATAACATAGGTAATTTAGTGATATAGATAGTTAGTCCATCAGCTAGTTTAAACCAAATGCAAAGAAGCCTTGCGATGAATCAATTTTATATGTGCCTCAGTTGGTTCAGGCAAAAAATAATTATACTGATAAATAGAATTCAAGTTCAAAACCTGGTTTGCAATGGCTGACCTTCAACTGGTGGTATCAAAGTAATGCAATTGACATCAGCAATCTACCTTAGAGACAGAAGCTGCCCAAGGTTTTTGTCCTCAACTGCTACCCTGGTGACCATACACTGGAACTTCACATCAGGACAAGATCAGACACAGTATAATGTCCTTGAACACTGGAAATGAAGCATTTTGGAACAAATATCCCAACTCCAAAATTTATTCATTTAACCTTCAATTTGTCTTAACTTGTCTGCAATGAAATCACAATGTGTCAAAGTCAGATAACTAAAATTTTTACTGTGTCAAAGTCAGTGCATCGTACCAACAGAAAATCAAATCCCATTGAGCAATGCCTGAGATAAGATTAACTTTCACAGACTACTCCAAATTGTTGAACTTGGAGAAGGGTTTTATTGGATCAGCTGCCTTGTGAAACAACTTGCAATTACATGGTACAAACACTAGGTGCCTAAAAAGGAAAAGTTCATACAGATTTCAAGTTTAAAAGAATAAGGCAGAAAGATTGGAGGTATTTCCCAACGAGACACCAATAGTATTCTAGATGTGTAATCTGCCCAAGCTATGATCTGGCTGCTGTCAGCACAGGCGGTGTTTGGCAAATGCACAATATCAGGGTCTCTTTAGAAAATCCTCAGAATTTTATTCATTTTCTTGTAAAAAGTTTGTAATCTGTCCAAAAGACAGACTCAGAGTTTTCATATAAAAGACTGATACTATAATTGCCCACTTAGTTTATCTCCTGTCAGCTGCAATGTCACATGCCATCATGCAAATCACAAAGCTCCATTTGACTCAAATTTTGAGCTTCAGTGATTGAATTTAAGAGATTTTGCTGTTTCTTGACAACTTGTTTTTTGCCGTCACCACTCATGGTTCAAGAAAATATGGTGACCAGCACCAGGTCCACTTTGGAACTAATAAAGTGAAGGGTACCCACATGACCTGTACTCTGGTGTGAAGCAAATGTATTCAACAGGCTGAGAAAATAGGTGAAGAGTTATTGATAATTGAGTGATTCAGTACCTGAGAAACTTACGGTCAAAAACAAAGATTGCTACCCTTTTCATCAGGAACATTGTCTAAATATATTCTTTCATACAAAAAAAGCAATTTAGTTTATGATTTGTAAAATCTTGCACTATTTCTCACAGTACACTACACAAAACTCATTAACCAGCAAAAAAAAAAGGCAAGCTATTTCAAGGGTTTCAGTAAGAGGTAAAGCCATCTGCCACTACACTGTAGCAATATTAGTGATGCTAACAAGGTTCTCCCCTCAAGCTAAAAAGACATTCTGCCTATCGGACAAGCAAGTAATAATGAATATCAGCATAGACCTAATGTTAGTTATTTAAGCCACACATCCAAATGACTGGCAGAACAAATTAAATAGCACAGCTCTTTGGCTGTTGGCACAGACAAAGGCACCAACCATATCCAACTAATCTGTAAAAACCGAAAGAACTGCAGATGTGTAAATCAGGAGTAAAAGCAAAGTTGCTGGAAAAGCTCAGCAGGTCTGGCATCTGATTTTTTTCTTCATAGATGCTAATGTTTCAGGTCCGGTGACCCTTCCTCAGAACGGATGGTGGCTGGGAAAAGGTCAGTTTATACAGTTATATACTATAAACTGACCTTTTCCCAGCCACCATCCATTCTGACGAAGAGTCACCGGACCCAAAACCTTAGCATCTGTGAAGAAAAAAAATCAGAGATGCCAGACCTGCTGAGCTTTTCCAGCAACTTTGCTTTTGTTCCCAACTCGTCTGTGTTTGCAAAATTCAAAAGTGTCCAACATTAGATGTGATTTCATGACTGGACAGCATTTGCTAAATAATATTGTGAGGGGGCAAGAGTTACATTCACAACCAATTTAAGATCATTAGTCAGGCTTGCAGTATGGTACAAAAACCACCACAGAATTAAGCCATTCTCAACTGCGATGCCCATGAAACTAATCACTGACTGTCAGAAAGACCCATCTGTCATCCTTACTTGTGCTAGCTTATACGCAACTCCAGATCACCAAGAACATGACTGACTCAAGACTGCCCTCTGTAATGGCTGGTTGAGCATTGGGTCAAGGGCATTTCAAGACGGGCAGCAAATGCTAAAATTGCCAGCAATGCCCATATCTCAAAATAACAAAACTGAATCAAAATATATGCTTCTGAACAAGAAAGAACAAAGAACAAAGAACAAAAAGTTACAGCACAGGAACAGGCCCTTCGGCCCTCCAAGCCTGCGCCGATCCAGATCCTCTATCTAAACCTGTCGTCTATTTTCCAAGGATCTGTATCCCTCTGCTCCCTGCCCATTCATGTATCTGTCTAGATACATCTTAAATGACGCTATCGTGCCCGCCTCTACCACCTCCACTGGCAACACATTCCAGGCACCCACCACCCTCTGCGTAAAGAACTTTCCACGCATATCTCCCTTAAACTTTTCCCCTCTCACCTTGAAATCTTGACCCCTAGTAACGGAGTTCCCCCACTCTGGGAAAAAGCTTCTTGCTATCCACCCTGTCTACACCTCTCATGATGTTGTAGACCTCAATCAGGTCCCCCCTCAACCTCCGTCTTCCTAATGTAAATAATCCTAATCTACTCAACCTCTCTTCATAGCTAGCGCCCTCCATACCAGGCAACATCCTGGTGAACCTCCTCTCCAAAACATCCACATCCTTTTTAGTAATGTGGTGACCAGAACTGTACGCAGTATTCCAAATGTGGTCGAACCAAAGTCCTATACAACTGTAACATGACCTGCCAACTCTTGTACTCAATACCCCGCCCGATGAACGAAAGCATGCCATATGCCTTCTTGACCACTCTATCGACCTGTGTTGCCACCTTCAGGGTACAATGGACCTGAACACCCAGATCTCTGTGCATCAATTTTCCCCAGGGCTTTTCCATTTACCGTGTAGTTCGCTCTCGAATTGGATCTTCCAAAATACATCACCTCGCATTTGCCTGGATTGAACTCCATCTGCTACTTCTCCTCCCAACTCTCCAATCTATATTCTGCTGCATTCTCCGACAGTCCCCTTCACTATCTGCTACTCCACCAATCTGTAAACTTGCTAATCAGACCATCTATACCTTCCTCCAGATCATTTATGTATATCACAAATGACAGTGGTCCCAACACGGATCCCTGTGGAACACCACTGGCCACAGTTCTCCATTTTGAGAAACTCCCTTCTACTACAACTGTCTCCTGTTGCCCAGCCAGTTCTCTATCCATCTAGCTAGTACACCCTGGACCCCATGCGACTTCACTTTCTCTGTCAGCCTACCACGGGGAACCTTATCAAACACCTTACTGAAGTCCACGTATATGACATCCACAGCCCTTCCCTCATCTATCAACTTCCTCAAAAGAATTCTATCATCAAGTTGGTAAGACATGACCTTCCCTGCACAAAACCATGCTGCCTATCACTAATAAACCCATTTTCTTCCAAATGTAAATAGATCCTATCCCTCAGTATCTTCTCTAGCAGCTTCCCTACCACTGACATCAGGATCAATGGTCTATAATTACCTGGATTATCCTTGCTACCCTTCTTAAACAAGGGGACAACATTAGCAATTCTCCAGTCGTCCGGGACCTCACCCGTGCTCAAGGACGCTGCAAAGATATCTGTTAAGGCCCCAGCTATTTCCTCTCTCGCTTCCCTCAGTAACCTGGGATAGATCCCATCCGGACCTGGGGACTTGTCCACCCTAATGCCTTTTAGAATACCCAACACATCCCCCCTCCTTATGCTGACTTGACCTAGAGTAGTCAAACATCTATCCCTAACCTGAATCATAAGTTGATAAGAATTGACGAATTTTACACATACGTCGACATTCTAAAGCTGAAACAAGAGTGAAGGAAGCTAGTAAGATTTACAAGGGGTGGGGCCAGAGACATATTTATTAAAAACTGATAAACCATCTAAAACCTGCACAAAACTTTGAATAGCAATTGGGACACATTCAAAAGTCAAATTTTTTTTTTTTATTTTTTAAATTTGTCATGCACAGCCTAAACACCTGGCAGAAACATTTCTCAACATTTTATAACCTTGAAAGAACGTGACAATGTAAACCGCATGACTCACCGTACTTTTATCTTTCAGTAGCTTTTCTATGATCTCGATCAATGGTTCTTTTTGCTCTGCATCTAGACTTTGGTTGAAACAAAAATAAAAATTAGCTTCAAATAATAAACTTGATTTTTAAAAGGGTTTGATGAGTGTGGTAATCTGAAGCACCGAATTTAAGAACAAATACTCCTTTAATTTCATTTGAGAGATGTCAGCATGACAGGCAAGGCCAGCATTTATTGCACATCACAATTATTCATCACAAAACGGTGGAGAGATGCCACCTTCTTCAACTGCTTCAAAGCAGGTAATTAAAGTACATCTACAGTGCTACTAAAGAGGAAATTCCATGATTTTTTCCCTACATACACAGTGAAGGAAAGGCAACATCATTTCAAATCAAGGTAGGGAGAGACCGAAAGAATTTTACATGGGTCTGTTTTTGTCCTTCTAGGTGGTCAAAGTTTTGGGGATTCAAGTTGCAGTTTAAGTGGCCTGGGAGAGTTGCAACAGTGCATTTGAGAGCTTATATACACACATTTCTGCCACGATAGCAGAGGTGGAGGAAATGTTTAAGTTGGTGGATGGGGTGTTGATCAAGCAAGCTGCTTTAGTCTGAACAACGTCAAGTTTCTTAAAAGTTGTTAAAGTGTTCTCTCATTCAGGCAACTGGACAGTAATCCGTTACATTCCAGATATGAGCTTTGTAGATGGTGGACAGGTTTTCAGAAGTCAAGAGTCATCACCATAGAATTCCTTGCCCCTAACCTGCACCTATGGCCACGGCATTTCTACAGCTTACTCAGTCAAGCTCAAGATCAATGGTGACCTGCAGGATGTTGAGATGGATTTGCATTATCTGAAGCTTTCCACATGTCTCCACACGCTTTAACGCCAATTAAGAATTTTTGTATGTTTCGACTCTGATGACTCTTCATTGGAACTGAGTTCTGAAGAAGAGTCACCAGACTTGAAACATTAACTCTGCTTTCTTCTCAGATGCTCCCAGACCTGCGGAATTTCTCCAGCAATTCGTTTTTGTTTCAGATCTCCAGCATCCATGGTCCTTGTTTTAGTTCAGAATTGTTGACATTTAACTGCTCTTAAGATACGAAATGCAGTAGCCAACCCGCACAAGTTCCATCACTCCATGGCGTCGTAGAATGTAGAGATTGCGGATAGCAAAAATCAATATTAGAAAGTGAAATTTTCCTAAATGGTGTCTCATTTACCACAAAATGACTCACCTATAAAGTTTCTGAATGGCATGGGCAGCAGTTTTCCGGACATATGGAGACAGGTCACTGGCAGCTTCCTTAATAGACAGCATCATTATTGGAACAATGATTGACACTCTAATACTGGAAAGAACTCGTAAAGCACTTGCCCGAATCAACTGATTGGGATCCTAGAATGAATTCAAGAATAAATAATAAAGCAAATTACTTACAGCCTTTTCTCTCCCTTGTAATCACATTTCACATTTCATTCATTCATGGGAATGGAGGATGTTGCTGGCCAGATCTGCATTTATTGCCCAGCAGGCAGTTAAGAGTCACCCACATAGCTGTGGGGCTGGAATCACATGCATGTTTAAACAGGAAATGATGGCAGTTTCGTTCTCTAAAGGACATTAGTGAACCAGATGTGTTCTACTGACAATTAACAATGGATTCATGGTCACCATTAGACTCCTAATTCAAGATTTTTTCTTCAGTTTAAATTTCATCATTTGCCATGGCAGGATTCAGAACCAGATCCCCAGAACATTACTTGGATTTCTGAATTAATAGTCCAGTAATAATCCCACCAGACTGTTGCCCAAGGTTCTCAAAAGGTTCACCTGACGCTAAATCTTGAAGCATCACGGCATTGATAAACCTGCAACTGAAGTGTCCATCAAAATAAAAACCGAAAGAACTGCAGATGCTGTAAATCAGGAACAAAAACAAAAGTTGCTGGAAAAGCTCAGCCGGTCAGGCAGCTCCTGTGAAGGAGAAAACAGAGTTAACGTTTCGGGTCCGGTGACCCTTCCTCGGAACTGATGGTGGCTGGGAAAATGTCAGTTTATATGCAGAAAATAGGGAGGTGGGTGGGATAGGGAGTAAACGATAGGATAGAGCCCGAAGATAGAGAAAGACAGTTGGACAGACAAAGGAGTGGCTAATGATCAGGCTGGGAGGGTGAATTAGTTGTTGATGGGAGCTGTTAGTGACTAACAACAGGGGGTGTGTACAGGCAGGCTATGTGGTCACAAGGCCTGGTGTGTGGGGTGGGGGGCAGAGACATGGGAGTGTTTAGGCCCTAACATTATTGAACTCAATATTGAGTCCGGAGGGCTGTAGGGTCCCCAAGAGGAAAATGAGGTATTGTTCCTTCAGTTTGCGCTGGGCTTCACTGGAACACTGCAGCAAGCCAGAGACAGAGGAGATGTTAGCCAGGGAGCAGGGTGGTGTGTTGAAGTGGCAGGCAACAGGTAGTTCAGGGTCTTTTTTTCTGAGCAGAACGTAGATGTTCTGCGAAGCGGTCGCCAAGTCTATGCTTCATTTCCCCAATGGAGAGGAGACCACATTTTGGAGCAGCGAATGCAGTAAACTAGATTCTGGAAAGTGCAAGTGAAGTGCTGCTTCACCTGGGAGGAATGTTTGGGCCCTTGGATACTGGGGAGGGAGGAGGTAAATGGGCAGGTGTTGCACCTTCGCCTGTTACAGGGGAAGGTGCCATAGGGCTGTGGGGAGGTGTTGGGGGTGAAGGAAGTGTGGACCAGGGTGTCCCAGAGGGAACAGTCCCTGCGGAAGGTGGACAAGGGAGGGGAGGGGAGGGGAATGTGTGTCTGGTGGTGGCATCTTGCTGGAGGTGGTGGAAATCGCGCCTGATGATCTTCTGGATGTGGATGTTGGTGGGATGGTAGGTGAGGATAAGGGCAACCCTATTGCTGTTGTGGGAGGGAAGAGAAGGGGCAAGGGCGGAAGTGCGGGAGATGGGTCGGACCCGGTTGAGCGCCCTGTTGACAACGGAGCCGGGGATTCCTCAGTTGAGGAAGAAGGTGGACATTTCGGAGGCTCCCTTGTCAAAGTTGGCCTCATCTGAACATATGCGATGGAGACGGAGGAACTGAGAGAATGGGATGGAGTCTTTACAGTAAGTGAGGTGTGAGGATGTATAGTCCAGATGGCTGTGGGAGTCAGTGGGTTTGTAACGGATATCAGTGGCCAGTCTATCCCCAGAAATGGAAACAGAAATGTCGAGGAAGGGAAGGGAGGAGTCAGAGATAGTCCAGGTGAAAGTGAGGGCAGGGTGGAAATTGGAGGCCAAATTGATGAAGTTTTCCAATTCCAGACGAGAGAGGGAAGCAGCACCGATGATATCGTCAATGTATCGGAGGAAGCGTTGTGGGTGGGGGCCAGAATAAGAGTGGAACAAGGAATGTTCCACGTACTCCACAAAGACACAGGCATAACTAGGGCCCATGCGGGTACCCATGGCAACCCCTCTTACCTGAAGAAAATGAGAGGAGTTGAAAGAGAAGTTGGTGAGGGTGAGGACAAGCTCGGCCAAGCAGAGGAGGGTGGTGGTGGGTGGGGATGGTTCAAGTCTTTGCTCCAGGAAGAAGCAGAGAGCCCTAAGACCCTCCTGGTAGGGAATGGACGTGTAAAGGGATTGCACATCCATGGTAAAGAGGTGGTGGCTGGAGCTGGTAAACTGGAAGTTTTGAAACCGGCATTAGGCGTCAGATGAATCATGGATGTACGTGGGTAGGGATTGGACCGGGGGGAGAAGACTGAGTCAAGGTAGGAAGAGCTGAGTTCTGTGGGGCACGAGCAGGCTGAAACAATGGGTCTACTTGGACAGTCTTGTTTGGGGATTTTTGGCAGGAGGTAGAAACGAGCTGTGTGGGGTTGGGGGACTATTAGCTCAGAAGCAGAGGGGAGGAGATCACCGGATGAAATTAGATCCATAACTGTCGTGGATACAATGGCCTGATGTGCCATGGTGGTGTCATGGTCCAGGCGAAGGTAGGAGGAGGTAGCTGAGAGCTGGCGCTCAGCCTCTGCAATGTAGAGATCAGTACGCCAGTCAACAACAGCACCACCCTTATCGGCAGGCTTAGTAACAATGTTAGGGTTAGATCTGAGTGCACGGAGTGCAGTCAGTTTGGAGGGAGATAAGTTGGATTTGTTGACGGGGCAGTGAAATTGAGGCGACTAATGTCATGTCGACAGTTCTCAACAAAAAGATAGAGCGCAGGTAAAAGGCCAGAGAGAGGGATCCAGGTGGAGGGAGAACGTTGGAGTTGGGCAAAGGGGTATGTGGGACGGGGAGAGGAGTCCTGTCCAAAGAAATGAGGATGGAGGCGAAGACAGCAGAAGAGGAGTTCGGCATCGTGTCTTGCCCGAAATTCATTAAGGTGGGGACGCAGAGGGATAAAGCTGAGGCCTTTGCTGAGTACAGAGCGTTCAGTATCAGAGAGCAGAAGGTTAGGAGGGATGGTGAATACCTGACAGGAGGTGGGGGGATTTGGGGAGGGGATAGAGTCAGTCAGAGGGGAAAAAGTGAGGAGAGGAAGGTTCCAGAGGGCTATGGGTATTTTTGAGTTGTTGCATCTTGTGGGCCTTGATGCCTGAAAGGAAAAGAAAAAGTTTGTTAGCATGTCGAATGAGCCAGAGGATGAAGTGGAACTGCGAAGTGGTGCAGCCCTGAGCCAGCACGTTGCAATGCTGTTGGAGAGAAATGTTGAGAGCGTGCACGTGACGCCGCACGGCACCACATGAAGTGTCCATCATTCTTGTGTATCATCTTAAAAAAACAAAGGACTTTGTTAACAAGTTTCAGGATAGTCAAACTCACTGCTGTTGTCAGCACAATGGTTAATCATCATGAGCTAATTTATTTCCATTTCCCCTTCTGTACTGGACTTCTGAGCCTCAACAATCAACTAAAGATTTAGTCATCAGAGGGGTTTCTGGAAAAGGCATGCCTGGAAAAGGCATGCATGAGTGGAAAGAAGGGTGTACCTGAATATCTGAAGTATAGGTTGCATTGTGCAATTTGTAAAAAGGGGACAGTATTGCACCATACTGAAAATGGGTGTATTGTGGGTGGAATTCTTTTTAATAGAGCTGCATGACATTCATGCAGTCACCACGAGAGCACCAAAGTGGTTTTATTTGCTGGAATGCCTTAGGAAGACGACTTTTACTCGAGTATGATGGGTAGATTTTCTTTGGTGAAACATTATTTTGGTAGAAAATAGAAATGGAGGGAGAAATATTTCAATAATATTATTGAAAAAAATTAACAGAATCAAAGGAAAACACATCTGAAACAAAATAGCTATCTGTAATCACAAACTGAGAAGTACAATATTCTATGATTCTATATTTACAAATCAAATTACTGGGATAGTTATGATTTATCCACGAATTGCATGAACATTTAGCAGTACTAACCTTCAGCGCACGCTGAAATGTGCTGATCGATAATAAGGCCAAATCTTGCTGCTCTTCTGCATAGCGAACAAGGTAAACATATACCAGCTTCTTCAACTGTAAAAGGGAAGGAGCAAAATCATAAACAGTTAGTGAATGATTTGTTCAAATAAATTGGGAGCTGTTCATAATGCAGAGCAGATTAATAACAAGACTTTTTTTTAAACAAACGGAACAACCAAGGAAACTTGCTAATGACAATTATACCTCTTTTCCCTGTGCAGTGCATGTCTAGAAGTTTGGATTTATTAATTGATCTCACACAGCATCACTTAAAAACCTTGGAAAATGTACACATTCCCCTTGTGCCACACTCACCACTTCCACTAAGGCCCCAATTCTGAGTGAAGCATCTATTCCTCAGCCATAAACCTGTCATTCTCAAAATACAGATATCTGGGAAGAGAAAAGCTAAAGACTGGAGGTGGTAAAACCCAAAACCAAGTCATCCTCAACACTTGCGCAGCAGTTACTCTCTCTCCTCCAATATCTCTCCTTCACCAGCTCAATTAATGATCATGGCACAGTTCCACTTTTGTCCATCCAGGGACATTCAAAGCTATTCTTCTTGCATCATCTCCAACATCTCCCACAGACAGAGCTTCGGCCATTTGGCAGCATCCCCAAAGACAGAGACTCAGCCCTACTCTCCAGAATCTGTCAGACCATTTACAACATCCATTCTTCACAGAAATGTTACCCGTCCAATGGGAAAACTGTCTCTCCTCCACCCCACCGACCCGGGCTTGCAAACGTACACGTGCATATTCTATATATTTACCTTCTCGACAGTCTTGTTTCATGAATTTCAACTAGAACACCTGTCCAAAACAAGTGTTATGGACCAGACCAGACTGCCTGAAATATATTAAAGGAGGTAGCCTAAATCCTAACTTTTTCTTATTTCAAACCTGAATGCAAGGTACTGTGTTCCAGATGCAATTCAATTGGTCAAACTACTTGACATTAAGAAAAACACAATTTATTCAAACATTACAGTAAAAATACAACTAAAGAGAGAGAAACTTGGAATGACTTAACTCTGTTGGAAAGGTTCATAGAATATTAGATCGTTTTACCACTAAATATTAACAGTTCCAATATAGTAACATCCCATATACACACCCACGGCAAAAAGGCAAATTCAGCAAATCGATTGTGCTCAGGTGGAAAAAACATCAAAAGACAATTCCGAGAGAAAACTCAAGAATGTAGCAGCCAGTAAGATACACTGCCTTCCAATCCTGCTGAGACCCCAGCAATAACTGCTGAAAGTTAATATCCTGGCTCTGAGAGCTTGACCACACCCACTCAGACTACTACCATTGTTCCAACTTTAAATAAAACCCCAAAGCCTCAAGTTGTTGTGGCTCATTCACTCGCTGAGCTAGTTCATTAGTTTGCAGACATTTCATTACCCTGCTGGGTAACATCATTTGTGCAGCCTCTGATGAAGCACAGTTGTATTTCCCCGCATACTATTTAAACTCGGAGGTCTGTTGGAGTTGATTACCTCATTTCTGGTTTTTCTTTGCAGTGGAGTGTATATACGGTTTAATTCCGTGTGGTTATTGATGGCCTTCTTGGAGGAGAACCAGGCCTCCAGGAATTCCCGTGCCTGTCTCGACTTGGCTTGTCCTAGGATCCTGATGTTGTCCCAATCAAACTGGTGGTCCTCCTTATCTGTATGCATGGAGACGAGGGTGTATTGGTCGTGTCTTTTTGTTGCTAGTTGGTATTCATGTATTCTTGCAGCCAGTTTTCTTCCTGTCTGTCCAATGTAATGTTTGTCACAGTCCTTGCATGGAATCTTGTATAATACGTTGGTTCTGTCCATAATGGGTGAGGGGTCCTTGGTTCTTGTTCGCAGTTGGCATAGGGTTGATGTAGGTGTGCCACTTTGATGCCCAGTGGCCACAGGATTCTTGTGGTCAGTTCAGATAAGTTTTTGATGTATGGTAATGTGACTGGCGTGTCGGGGCGTACTGTATCTTCCCATTGTTGTTTGTGCGACAGGCAGTGTTGAACCCAGCTGTTTGGGTATCCCTGGTCTCTAAATATTGTTGGAAGTATTCCTCTTTATTTTAGCCAAGTTCTGGGCTGCTGCAGTGTGTTGTGGCTTGTTTGAATAGTGTTTTCTCGCAACTCCGTTTGTCGGTGCTGGGGTGGTTACTGTTGAAATTTAGGACTTGATCCATGTGTGCGACCTTTCTGCATACCTTGGTCAGAAATGCCCCGTTGGCTCTGTGTTCTACCATCACGTACAGGAACGGGAGCTGTTTGTTCTTTTCTTCTGCTCTGGTGCATTACCCAGCAGGGTAATGAAACGTCTGCAAACTAATGAACCAGCTCAGCGAGCAAACCAACCACAGCATCCACAACCCGAGCTACAAATGTACTCAAGAATATTAGACCTCAAGTTGTTTATCTTCTCAGACTGCTGGGCACTTGTCTACCAATCTCTCTCTCTAAATGAAACAGGACAAAACCGACCTCAAAGCCACAGCAACGTCACACAAGTTTGCTTGGCCGTGCTAAACCATTTTGTCTCCTGCTTGCCGCTAACTCCTATTTAAAGTAACCATATTCAAAGCCCTCTTCCATTGAATCACCAAGCTCAGGAACGTTACTTTAATCCCAACTCAAAATGAACACACAATCCAATATCAGCCTCTTGTATGTCATACTTCATAAAGCTGTCTAAGATCTACTCTGTAGAATTCCCTCCAGCTCTACATCAAGCCCTCCTCGCAAATCCCTCCTTCAAACTCTCTTCCACCTAGCTCTCGGTCTCCATTCTAAACATGTCTTCCTTCAACTTGGTGACTTTTTTGCTTTTATCCTTTTGATATTTTTTCTGTTATTTAATTGTGCACTTTCTTAAAGTAGAATGTTGTCATTAACCCTTCAAAGGATTAGTTACAAATGCCTCAGAACAGGCCAAAACTATAGCTCAGATGTTAAAACATGAGGCTCTTCCTACATGGAAATGCAAAACCAAGTTGGAATCGGCGTCAAATGGCAAGACTGTACCAATTTCTCTCAGCATTACAGTCAATGGTTATACTGGCAAAGGCTGGGAGGCAACTAGTTTGATTCATAAAAGCAGGGCGGGGTGAAGGTTGAAGAAAATGCAATGCCACAATAAGAACAAGAAATTAAAAATTAAGTATTGAAAAAATTAAAATAATAAAATTCAAAATAGCTCCACTGAATTCTCAAAATTCAGGTCATATTGCATTAAAATGATAATGCCCTTATTGCAAGATATAAATATATAATTACTTATAAATCCAGAAACACCGTTCAGAAACAATATAGTGATAAAGTTGGACAAAAGCCTTTTAAAAAAAAATTGCATCAGCTTTTATTTAACATTCTAATATTCCTCTGCACAGCTACCAATATTAAATCAGTGAAGGTTGCAAAACAGCCGATTTGCTCTTACCCAGGTTTAGATTAGATAAAATCAATGCTAGCCACAAGAAACAACACAAATAATCTGACTGCAAATCCACAGTAAAAGACTTCTTTCCCAAAAAAACAACGTGTGACCAGAAACAGGAGCACACAGATGACGTGACTCTGCTCCCAGATGAAATGTTATTTCTCTCAGTGCTACCACGCTTCCTGATGTGATGCTAATCATAACAGTTACCCTGTCCAGCTTTAAGAACTGAAGCAGACCTTCCTAAGCAAGCAATTTAATTAATCCATCAATTCTAGTGCAGCAAACTCTGACATACTGGTCAAATCTTCGATTTTTTTTAAGCTATACCAGTGATTCATTAATGTTATTTTTGTATCACCTTCCAGGCTATGAAAACGCTCAAGCTATGAGTCAACCTTACATATGCAAAGCAATAATCTACATAATTTCATCCACAATCATAAAAAGAGCAAGAAATCAAATTTTGATTTCATAAAATGAAAGCTTTATTACTAAAGAAAGTAGGGATAGAACATCAAATGCAAGCATTATCTAAATAAATCTCGGGGTCTGCTTTGATGGTAATGTGGAAAAATCGGTAGAAAAAGGTTGTTTCTTTTGGATTAAGGGTAGAATTAAAGTAGACTAGATAAAATGGGCACGTTAGCTACAGAAAGTGTCCACAATATTATAGAAATAAAAACAGCAACACTTCACAGTAAATGGAACCTACCTCAATGTTTTTACTGGCGACATTCTTCACAACAGCAGGAAATAACTCTGAAGCATTTTTTCCTTTAGCAATCATCTGTAACATGAATTATAGTCTCAATTATAGACTCAGATTGGTTAACAGATATTCTTTTGTTAATTATGCAATGACTAATGCCTTGGTAATCCATTTAAATTTGTAAATGGGTTTTGTACCGTTATTACAAAAACGTGAGCTTTCAACAACAGCATAAACACAGCCGATTTGTGATGATTTGAAAGGAGATGGGAGGACGATAATACTGACAATTTATAATTATGTAGTAAATAATAGACATTACTAGCTTTAAATGCTCCGACTTGTATTGCCTTTAAAAAAGGCTTTTTGTTTGCATCCACAACTACCAACATCGTGCAGCATTGCTCGTCTCCCCACCAGTGTTGCAAGGCAGCACAAGATAGAAATTCAATACCAATTCTTTTATGGTTCAGTGTAGCAAGATCAATCATATCAATAGGAAACCAGCAAATAGCGCATATAAAACATTCAAGAAAAGGCAATGTTATGAAAGCACTTCTTTTAGCAAGATTGAGAAGAGACACTATTTTGATATTGAAAAGAAAGGTCATGGATTAGGATTGTGGGGCACCTTTCTTGCAAAACCACTTGTTAGATATTATTGCTTGGTGGCGCAGAACCTAAAACATTTCTAAAAAGGAGACAAGAAGTTGAAGCTTATTGACTTGCATTCTTCAGAATGAAGGCACAAGAAATGGACTTGAACAAGGGCACCATTTTATACAGCATAAGGAGGATGGACCATTATTGACACAGAGATCGCAGAAAGAGAAGTTAACTGTTGATCTTAACTCTCACATCAGGCAGATAGATTCTAAATGGTCAGTACGTAGCTACAGGGATACAGAGGTTGGCTGTCTCCATGCACCATTTTTTGTTTTGAAAAGATGCAATGCTAATTCCTTCTCCCCCACATAAAACATGGTCCTGTGCATTCATACACAGATTTCTAGCACACACAAATGCTTCACACCACGATTCCAAATGATTCTCTTCAATTGGGTTCTGGTCTAACTCTTAGCACAGTCCAGTTTATTTAGCACATGATTCTCAACAGCAGAATCACTTCTGGTAATGAATACGCCTTTGAGACTTGCAAGCATGGGCTGGTTCAGCACAAACAGCATGCTGCCTACTGCAACTTGGCAATGGGAAAGGATTGATACGGCTAAAATTTCTGGCATCACGCTGGCACTAAAACTCATTTTACTTCTCATTTGTGGGGTGGGCAGGGTGATGAGCGGGCGGCTGGAGTGCTAGGGGACAATGGAAAATTACGGAAATGTGGAAAGGGGGCGAGGGGCTCAGCTGAGGTTAAAAGTTTCCAGAACAAGGAAGAGGACAGAGTGTATGGAAATACAGAATCTACCCTCAGGCACAGGAGATAAGTGAACAACTACTGTAAGGGGCAGACTATGAGAGCAATTAACACAGGACTGAAGGTGTTGTACTTAAATGCATGCAGTATACAAAACAAGGTAGGTCAAGATACTGCATATTGAAATCAGCAGGTACGATGTTGTGGGCATCAGAGACGTGGCTGCAAGGAGTTCCGAGCATTCTATCAAAGGACAGGCAGATGGACATGGAGACAGAGTTGCTTTGTAAGTAAAAGAATGAAGTCAAATTGATAGCAAGAATTGATAGAGTCAGGAGATGTAGAATGTGTGGGTAGAGTTATACAGTTATTGAGTCATACAGCAGAGAAACAGACCCTTCGGTCCAACAGTCCACGCTGACCATAATCCCAAAATAAACTAGTCTGACCTATTTACACTAGGCCAATATCCCTCCAAACATTTTCCATTCATGTACTTATCTAAATGTATTTTAGATGTTGTAACTGTACCCACATCCACCACTTCCTCTGAAGTTCATTCCACACACAAACAACTACGTAAAGAAACTGCCCCATGTGTCTTTTATTAAAATCTTTTTCCTCTCATCTTACACGTGCCCCCTAGTCTTGAAATCCTCTACCCTAGGGAAAAGGCACCTGCCATTCACCTTATATATACCCTTATGATTTTATAAACCTCTAAGATCTCAGTCAACCTCCTCCTCTCCAGTGGACAAAGTCCCAGCCTACCCAACCTCTGCTTATAACAAACCCTCCATTCTCAGCAACATCCAGGTAAATCTCTTCCGAACCACGAGGAACCGCAAGTGAGAAAAGACCCTGCTGGGAATTATGTACAGGCCTCCTACAGGGCGTGGGGAAGAAAATAAATCAGGATACAGAAAATGTATGTAAGAAAGGCACAATTGCAATAACCATGGGGGGCTTCAACGTGCAGGTAGACTGGGAAAATCAGGTTGGTAGCAGATCCCAAGAAAAGGAATTAGTGGATTGTTTACAAAACGGTGTTTGGAGCAGCTTGTGGCAGAGCCCAATAGGGAACAGGCAATGCTGAATTTGATGTGTAATGAGAGACTTGATTAGGGAGCTTAAGGTGAAGGGAGCAGTGACGACGATACAATAGAATTCATTCTGCAGTTTGAGGGGGAGTCAGGTGTAATGACATTACAACTGAGTAAAGGTAACTACAAGCAATAAGGAGAAGCCGGCTAGAGTTGGTGGAAGGGGAGCCTAGCAGGGAAGACGGTTGAGCAGCAATGGTGAGAGTTTTTGGGGTAATTCAAGGGGCGCAGCAGAAATTCATCTCAAGGAAGAAACATGCTAAGGGAGGATGAGACAACCATGGCTGATAAAGGGAAGTCAGGGACAGCAATAAGAAAAAACAATGTGCTGAAGACTTTGAAAGTCAGCAGAGAAAACTGAGAAAGCAGTAAGAGAGAGATGATTACATGAGGGTAAATTAGCTAGTAATATAAAAGATTGCAAGAATTTTTTTAAAAGAATATCAAATAGATAAGAGACAACAGCGGATGCTGGACCACTGGAAAATGAGGCTGGAGAAGTAGTAACGAGGAACTGAATAATTATTTGCATCAGTCTTCATGGTGGAAGACACCAATAGGGTAGTTCAACTTAAATAGAGTCAAGGGGCAGAGGTGAATGCAGTGGCCATTACTAAGATGAAAGTGCTGGGGAAGCTGAAAAGACTAAAAGGTGGCTAAATCACCCAGACCAAACGAACTACACCCCAGAGTTCTGAAGGAAATAGGGGAGGAGATTGAGGAGGTACTGGTGGTTATCTTTTAGGAATCACTGGAATTAGAGATGGTGCCAGAGAACTGGAAAATGGTTCATGTAACATCCTTGTTTAAGAAGGGAGGGAGGCAGAACACAGGAAATTGTACGCTGGTTGGCCTGACTTCAGTCTTGGTAAGATCTCAGAGTCCATCATTAGGATGACATTGTGGAGTACTTGGAAGTACATGGTAAGATAGGGTTGAGTCAGAACTGTGTCAAGGGGAGGGCATGCCTGACAAGCAAATTAGAATTCCTTGAGGAAGTAACAAGCAAGTTATACAAAGGAAAGCAAGTTGATGTGATCCACTTCGATTTCCAGGCAGGTTTTGACAAGGTGCCACACAGGAGGCTAACAGCCCATGGTATTAGGGGCAAGGATTGAAAACAAAAAATGCTGGACATCAGTCAATATTCAAGAGATACAGCGCAAGTCTGAATGACTCTTCAGAGTGTTGGGGCAAGATACTGACATGCAAGAGGACTGGCTGACTGGCAGAAAGCAGACAGTGACGATAAAGTGATGTTTTTCAGGGTGGCAGCCGGTGACTAGTGGAGTTCCAGAGGGGTTAGTGTTAGGATATCTATTCATGTTATACATTAAACGATCTCGATGAAGGAATGGAGGGCATTGTCGCTAAGTTTGCAGATGACATAAAAGTAGGTGGAGGGATAGATACTGTTGAGGAGGTAGGGGGCCTCAAAGGACTTGGACAGGATAGGAGAGTGAGCAAATAGGTGACAGATGGAATATAACATGGGAAAGAGTAAAGGTTGTGTCCTTTGGTAGTAAGAATACAGGCATACACTATTTTCTAAATGGGGAAGGACTTCGGAAATCTGAAACACAAGGGGGACTTGGAAGTCAATTCAGGATTCTCTTAAGGTTAATTATGCGGGATCAGTTAGCAGTTACGAAGGCAAATGCAATATTAGTATTTGCTTCAAGGACGAGAATACAACAGAAGAGATGTACTGCTGAGGCTGTATAAGGCTCCGGTCAGACCGCATTTGGAAATATTGTGACCAGTTTTGGACGCTGTATCAAAGGTACGATGCGTTGGCCTTAGAGGTGGCCCAGAGGGGAGGATTATAATAATGATCTTGGCGACAAAGGACTTGTCATCGAAGGAGCAGTTGAGGACTCTGGGTCTGTGCTCAGTGGAGTTTAAAAAGCGTGGAGGATTTCATCGAAACCTAGAGAATAATGAGGGGCCTGGATAGACTGGACATGGAGATTATGTTTTCACTAGTAGGAAAGACTAGGACCAGAGGGCACAGCCTTCAGAAAGATGGCAGTTACTCTGTGGAATGCAGATCTGCAGAAGGCTGTGGAGACCAAGTCATTGAGTGTATTTAAGTCAGTAGTGGATAGGTTCTTGATTAGTAAGAGGGTCAAAGGCAATGGGGAAAACAGCAGGAGAGTAGCATTGAGAATTTTATCAGCCATGATCAAAAGGCACAGCAGATGAGCTGAATGGCCTAAATCTGCTCCTACATTTTATGGTCTTATGGAAAGTGGTGGAAGTAAGCCCTTTTTGGAATCTTCATGATGTACAAGTGATTTTTTTTTCACATGGTATCCATCAACATGCAGGATAGTTTTGGTGCAGAATAGTTTTGGCATGTGCTCTCACAGCACCAAGCATACTTGATGAGCAGATGGCTAGGGCCTTATTCAGTAGAGTGCCAACACGACAGACCTTGCAGCACATATACTGACCAACGAATCACAGCTTTCAGTATAATGGGAAGATCAGTACCTCCTTCAATATTCCAGTCCTGCACAAGTCTGTGCACTCCATTTCAATGCCCCAACCCCACTGCCTGAATCCATTTTTCTTCTCTCAGCACAATCAAGTGCCTTATCCAATCTTTTCGTCAGCATCATCTGCACCTTTCGTGCTTCAACTTAACCTCCAATACTTCACTTAACTATTTTTACAATGTCTCTCCTTTTCCCAGCTTCATGGTCCTCTGTCACATTTCAATCTACTCAAAGTGTAACCTGTAACCTGCACATTTCTAGCTGATTCTCCGAAGCTACAAATTCCAAGCAGCCATCTTTCTCACCTACACTCCACCATTGTGATACCAGTCAAGTTCAATCGGAACACCTTCCACAGGAAGGTCACAAACAAACCGTCAGCTGTACCTCTCCACTGCTTGCTCTTTACTATAAGACTGCTTGATTGCCTTCTAGCCGACACCGAGTCATAGACTTTCAATCCAACAATGGGAAATCAATCGCTCTCACGAGTTCATCTCTTTTAGAAGACATTATATTGGACTGGACACCTAAGCTCTTAGTTGCTCCATAGATTCCGCCAGTCTCACTGAGTTTATTCAGCAATTTCGGCTTCTATTTCAGATTTCCAGCACCTGCACTATTTTGCTTTTCTTAAATTTTCTGTTTTGGATTATATTTGCACTTATGCTTAAAGGATGAATAACAAATGGAGCCAAGACAGATGGTTGAAGATATTCAGTGGGGGTAAACACTGGTCTAGCAGCAAAAGGCACAATTTCTCTACTATTAATTTCTAACTTAGAATGCCACAAGCTAAATGAATGACTTAACTCTTTGTTGCAAATTAAAATCAGACAACTGTCATGCACCAACAACTGTTTATTAAGCTTGGCATCATTGCTGGCAGCACTGAAACTTAAACATGAAATATTAAACTAATTGGGAGATGGAGTTAATTGACAAAATAAATAGAGGTTACAAAAGACAGTACTGTTAATGTTACAGTAATTCAGCATCAGCTATTTGATTACAAATTTACTGTTGAGATCAGTGTCTGAGATTGATATAAATTGCAAAGATTAATTTAGGATTAGCTTTTTAAATAGCTTACAAATTAACTTCATTCAACGGTAAGTCGATTTAACAGATAAGTCTTTTTTGTAGTTGGCAATGCTTCTAGAATTTTGCCTCTCTCTTCTAAACTCTGATCAAAACAGTGCTTGTGAGAAACTTGTTGGTTCCGAGAGGTCAGTGACGAACTACTGTTATGAATCCAGCTGATATTACTACTGGACAAAATCAGATCCCAGTCTGAAATCTGGCTTGGACGATTTTTTATTTTATTTTATTTTAATAAGGTGATCTTTCATTGAAACAAACTTTAAGAGACTCAGA
Source organism: Rhincodon typus (assembly GCF_021869965.1). Taxonomy (NCBI): domain Eukaryota; kingdom Metazoa; phylum Chordata; class Chondrichthyes; order Orectolobiformes; family Rhincodontidae; genus Rhincodon; species Rhincodon typus. Next base: position 100,150,774 of record NC_063334.1, read on the forward strand.
TGCAGGTTTAATAATAAATTACAGAAAGGAAATTAAGATAAAATAGAATAACTCAATTATTTATATGTGGCACGTTTAAAGTTTCAGAAGCACATGATAAAAACACAATCCCATTAAACCCACCAGCACTGCATTATAGTACTCACCAGAGCAAAAATACCGCTTTTCTCCCCCCACAGAAGGTTTGTTTTGGTTGTGGCTTCAATTCCCAAATCAGAATTAGACAGTCTCTCCCTGAAGCCTTCAAAAGTCTTAATTTAGAATTGGTCAGCTTCAAATACTACCTTTCATGATTTTAATCAAATACTTCTGGCTTGGAATTCATGCGAAACTCCTTCGACTAATGTAACCTGTTTCTTAACAGTCCTAAACTACATCCCTTTCTCAGGGATGACTGTTTTACACAACCAACTTCAACCAAGATTTCCATATAAAACCCCAATTTAAAACCAAAACCTTTTCTTTCCAAGCTACGTGTTTCCCCTTAAAAAGAACAAGAAGATCCCAGAAAACAAGCTGCAGAGCTCGATGAACTCAGCAGGCCAAGCAGCATCAGTGGAGCAGGAAGGCTGATGTTTCAGGTCTAGACCCTTCTTCAGAAATGGGGAAGGGGAAGGGGATTCTGAAATAAATAGGGAGAGAGGGGGAGGCGGATGGAAGATGGATAAAGGAGCAGATAAGTGGAGAGGAGACAAACAGGTCAAAGAGATGGGGATGGAGCCAGTAAAGGTGAGTGTAGGCGAGGAGTTAGGGTGGGGATAGGTCAGTCTAGGGAGGAAGGACAGGTCGAGGCAGTGGGATGAGGCTGGTAGGTCGGAGGTGAGGGTGGGGCTTGAGGTGGGAGGAGTGGATAGGTGGAAGGACGGACGGACAGGTTAGGGAGGCGGGGATGAGCTGGGCTGGTTTTGGGATGCGGTCAGGGGAGGGGAGATTTTGAAGCTGGTGAAGTCCACATTGATACCATTGGCCTGCAGGGATCCCAAGCAAAATATGAGGTGCTGTTCCTGCAACCTTCGGGTGGCATTGTTGCAGGAGGCCCAGGATGGACATGTTGTCCAAGACGTGGGAGGGGGGAGTTGAAATGGTTCGCGACTGGGAGGTGCAGTCGTTTGTCATGAACCGAGCATAGGCGTTCCACAAAGCGGTCTCCAAGCCTCCTCTTGGTTTCCCCCAATGTAGAGGGGGCCACATCGGGAACAGCGGATACAGTGTACCACGTTAGCATATCGCTTGGAAACTCTGCAGCCCAAATGGTATCAATGTGGACTTGACAAGCTTCAAAATCTCCCCTCCCCCGACTGCCTCCCTAACCTGTCCGTCCTTCCTCCCACCTATCCACTTCTCCCACCTCAAGCCCCACTCCCACCTCCTACCTACCAGCCTCATCCTGCCTCCTTGACCTGTTTGTCCTCCCTGGACTGACCTATCCCCTCCCTAACTCCCCACCTACACTCACCTTTACTGGCTCCAACCCCGCATCCTTGACCCGTCTGTCTCCTCTCCACCTATCTTCTCCTTTATCCATCTTGTATCCGCCTCCCCCTCTCTCCCTATTTATTTCAGAATCCCCTTCCCCTCCCCAATTTCTGAAGGGTCAGCCTTCCTGCTCCTCTGATGCTGCTTGGCCTGCTGTGTTCATCCAGCTCTACACCTTGTTATCTCTAATGTACAACTGTTTACTTTGTTCAATTTAAAAAACCTCCTGATGGAGACAAAAACCCATTACTCTCCAGGACATCTCTAATACTGTGTTTTAAAATAAATCACCACAGATACAGAAATACTTGCAGATTCATCATTAAGCTCATTCAAAATGCACAGAAAACCCACATGCCATTAGTTCAAATTCAAAAATCTTAAACTATATTAAAGTATATATAAATCACATACCTTTTACCACATTATCACTTGTCAATGTGGCGGCGGATCCCCTGCTCCTCAATGCATTTATCCCTTACACTGATGGCTATATCTAAACCACCAGGCTCAAGTCTCACCTCCTTTCATCTCATGATTTATACATCCGTATGTCATATTCCCAAATTGCCTCTAACTTACTGGTAGAACTGTCCAATCTCAGGTGGGGAGTTTTCAAAGAAATTCATGCATGGGATGTGGGCATTGCTAGCTGAACCAGCATTTGTTCCTATCCCTAGCCGCCTCTGCTTACTAGGCCATTTCAGAGGATAGTTGAGCCAACAGTGAGCGAAGTCACATTTTGGCCAGATAAGGCAAGTATAGCAGTTCTCCTGCCCCAAAATACATTAGTGAACCAGCTGGGTTTTTACAAGAATTATCAATGGCCCTCAGACTTTTTATTGAATTCAAATTCCACCATCTGCTTTGGTGGGGTTCAAGCTGGGACCCTAGAACATTACCTGGTTCTCTGGACCACTTGTCCTGTAACAATGCCACTACACCATTGCCTCCTCATAACTTTTCCCAGCAGAGACAGTGTCCAATTTTATTTCCTTGCAAATGGGCAGATTTTGCATGGCCTAAACATTGGTACTAACGCAATCCAATTGTTTTAACAAAAATATTCCCTTCAATGTATATTAGACAAAGAATTACTATGTCCCTAGCTTCAAGTGCTGTTGCAAGAACTATGAAAACAACTGAACCAACAAACAGGATTGAGAATCAAAACAAACAGAGAATATACCATTGAATGCCTACCACGTAGAAGCGAGACATTTGGCCCAGAGTCTCCACGGACCTTCCAAAGAGCATCCCACCCAGATCCACCGCCCTACCCTATCCCTGCAACCCTGCATTTTCCCTGGCTAACCCACCTAACCTGGATACTATGGGCAATTTAGCATGGTCAATCCACCTAGCCAGCACATCTTTGGACTGTGGGAGGAAACCTACGCGGACACAGGGAGAAGGTGCAAACTCCACACAGTCACTTGAGGCTGGAATTAACCCTGGGTCCCTGGCTCTGTAAGACAGCAGTGCTAACCACTGAGCCATCAGGCCGCCCTATAATACTGAACATCCCGACAGGGAATTGAACCCCAGTCTCTCGTGTGACAGGCGGGGATACTAAGCACTATACTAACCAGAATGCTGGAAAAATTCAGCAGGTCTGACAGCATCTGCTGAGAGAGAATGTGCTCCAAAGAAGAATCAGACTGAACTCAATGTTCACTCTTTTCTCTTTTTTTTGAACCACGACATGGATCTCCAAGGTCCATGCACAATAGTAACTTCTGTACAGATGTCAATGCACCAGCACACCAAACAGCTGCATGGTCTTGCAACTATAGGGAACATTGCTTGTCTTATGTTTAAATAGCTTTGGTTGGTTCTATTTTATCATTTTCTTGTCAAATAAACTCTTGTTATATTATTAAAACAAAATGTGCAACATTGAGTGTTTATACTTCAGTGGTTGATATGAAACCAAACCAAACCATGATCCATCATGCCAAATTTCTGCCCGAGCTCTCACCTGTCCATTAATAACACCAACTGCGATCATAAAACAGAGGATCACTTTCTTCCACTCTGGAAGTATGGATCCTGATTTGACTAAACAGACCAATTCTGAAACCACACACTTTGCCACGGTAGGGGAGATGGTGTTTGAAGAGGCAGGTGGGATGTTCGGGTTTTTGCATACTTGTCTGCTCTTTAGGCTTAGGTAGCACCTAGGCTTGTTGGAGATGGTTTGGACTTTGGCAAATGCTTCTTCACTTTGTGCAGTCTCAAGCAAGAGATTGCCTGGAGTCAGTGAGGACATTATATTTTTTCAGGGAAGCTCTCAGGATGTCCTTAACGCCTGTACTGTGGCAAGGCAGAGCTAGAGTACAAGTGTTGTTTTGGGCAATAGACAGGATTGTGTTATTTTTCAAAAATTATGAATTTTAACCTGATCAAATAAGTGATATTATACAATATTATATTCTGTTTATAGTTGTTAACGGTGCTGGAAGGAAAAAACCATGCAACAATATCAAATGTGAAGGCATTTGTTTACTGTTTTTTTTTTCCTTTTTTTTAAAATGGTGAAAACAAATAAACTTGAGTTCAGTGGTGTTCGGAAGAAGGGTCACCGTACCCGAAACGTTAACTCCGATTTTTTTCTTCACAGATGCTGCCAGACTTGCCGAGCTTTTCCAGCAACTTTGTTTTTGTTCACGGGTATAAACACTGAGGTGAAAAAGCTTTTATTCAGAGACAGAGCTAGGTTTAAATGATAACTTAAGTATGCAATAGGTCCACATGCATCAGTTTGTATGGTTACTTCAAATACAATTTGTTCAAGTAATCAAGAGTTATTGTGGAGTTATGTATTCTCCTTGTAGTTAAAGGCAAGATGGCATGTTGGATCTGAAACTGTCTGAAAGGCAGGAAGCACAGCACAATGGTGAAAGGTTGTTTCTGTAACAGGAATGCTGTTCCACTGGTCTTCTGCAGGGGTCAGTGCTGGGATCCTTGACGTTTGTATTGCATATTAGTGATTTGGAACTGAAATGTAGGGAATATGACCTAGTCATATGCGGATGACACAAAAAATGGGTGAGTGGTAACTGGCAAGGAGGGTAGCCATAAACTGCAGGAGGGTATCAATGGAGTGGTCAACTGGACAGAGTAGTGGCAAATGGAATACAAACTGGCAAAGTGGAAGGTAGTGCATTTGGGAAGGTGCTAACAAGGCAAGGGGTTACACTAGGAACAGTAAAACAGTGGAAAGCGTTAATAAGCTTAATCACAGATCCTGGAAGGTAGCAGGTCAGGTAGATAACGTGGATAAAGCAGCATATGGAATATTTGCCTTAACTAAGGCACAACCTCCTTCTTGTATTTTAAGATAGAACTGTATAAAAAAAATTGGTTAAGCCCACGACTGACTGCGCACTTGTCATCATATCAGAATAACAAGGTGATTGCACTGGAGATGGTGCAGAGAAAATTTACCTGAATGCCATCTGGGATGGACAGTTTTAGATAAGACGACAGACTGGATAGACTTGGTTTGTTTTCCTTGGAGCAGAGGAGACTGAGGGGCAACACGATTGAGATGTATAAAATTATGGGGGCATAGATAGGATAGACTGGAAGAAATTTTTCCCCTCAATAGATTTAAGTCTGTGCTCCTGGTCATTGAACAAAGGTAAAAGGCAAGGGGTTTAAGAGGGGATGAGGGGGAAAAGATTTTTCAGCAAGGCTCATAGGATTCTGGAACTAAGTACCTGAAAGGACAGTACAGGGAGACAGAAACCCTCCTAACATTGAGTGTTTAGATGTACACTTGCTATGCCAAAGCATACAAGGCTATGGGCCAACTGCTAGAAAATGGGATTGAAATAACTACATTGTTGTTTTTGACTAGCACAGCCTTGATTGGACAAAGGGCCTTTTTCTATGCTGTAGCTCTCCAAGACTAGGACATTCTTACCTGGAATAAGACCAAGACAATAACATATGGAAGCACATATGGAAGCAAAATTAGGCCAGTTAGCTCATCGAGCCTGCCCCACCATTCAACCATGACTGATGTGTTTCTGAACCACATTTTCCTGCCTTCTCTTGTCACATACCCTTAGTAATTAAGGACTTCTCTGTGCCTTAATTACACTCAATGACTTGGCCTCCACAGCCTTCTAAGGTAACGAGTTCCACTAATTCACCACCCTTGGACTGAAGAAATTCCTCATCTCAGTTCAGGTTTCTGACTAATCAGGATTAGTATACTTTAATTGCAGGACCTATATTAACCTTTACAAAATGACTTAAAGAGATCCAGCCTATAGTTTAAATCCACTGCAAAATCTTAGAATCTTGTATCAGACATGTAGATGATGGAACTGGTGCCTTGATGCTGGAGATGTTGATCTGAGAGTTTAGATTTGCAGGATTTGGCACAGGCATGGCTGATATTTGCTAATGATTTGAGATGTCTGCTGTACATGATCTAAGTTTCTGATATATACAAACTGGTTGCAAAATGCTTGGGGGTGAACAGATTATGCAGAATGGCCCTCTGACTAACACTGTATTTGATGACGCCACTCTTAAACCCACCAGTGAGCTCATTACACCTGCCAATCAGAGACAGAGACAATCAGCCCTTAACATTCAATTGTGTTGCCACCACTGAATCCCCCCATTAAGAACATCATGGAGTCACTAATGACCAAAAGCTAAACTGGAGTAGCCCTACAAATAGGGCAGTTCCAAAAGCAGGTAAGAGGCTTGAAATACTGAAGCAAGTAACTAAGCTCCTGACTCCCTAAAAGTCTGTCCACCATTTACAAGACACAAGTCAGAAGTGTGACAGCAAGAGCTCAGAACACGCCCTTCGGCCCACAATGTTGTGCCGAACTTTTGCCATAAACCCAAGGTCTATCTAACCTCCACCCCTACCTTATACTATCATCCAAATGCCTATTTAATCGCTGCTTAAATGCCCCTAATGAGGCCAACTCCACTACCCTCTCCAGCAATGCATTCCACGCCTCTACCATTCTCTGAGTAAAGAACCTACTTCTGGCGTCTCCCCTATATCTACCTTCACTCACTTTAAAACTATGCTCCCTCGTAATAGCTACCTCCACCCTTGGAAAAAGTCTCTGGCTGTCCACTCTATCTATACCTCTGATTACTTTCTACACCTCTATCGAGTCACCTCTCATGCTTCGTCGTTCTAAAGAGAAAAACCCTAGCTCTCTCAACCTTTCCTAGTAAGACCTTCCCTCCATTCCAGGCAACATCCTGGTAAATCTCCTCTGCACCTTTTCCAATGCTTCCACATCTTTCCTGTAATGAGGCAACCAGAACTAGACACAATACTCCAGATGTGGCCGAACCAGGCTTTTGTATAGCTGGAGCATAACTTCACGGCTCTTGAACTCAATCCCTCTATTAATGAAAGCTAACACACCATACGCCTTCTTAACAACTCTATCCACCTGGGTGGCAGCCTTCAGGGAACTGTGGACATGAACCCCAACATCCCGCTGCTCCTCCACACTGCCAAGAATCTTTCCGTTAACCTTGTATTCTACTTTCAAGTTTGTCCTTCCAAAATGAATCACCTCACACTTTTCAGGGTTAAACTCCATGTGCCACTTCTCAGCCCAGCTCTGCATCCTATCAATGTCCCTTTGTAACCTAGAACAGCCCTCCGCACTATCCACAACTCGACCCACCTTCGTTTCATCTGCGAAATTACTAATCCACCCTTCCACTCCTACATTCAAATCATTTTCAAAAATCACAAATAAAAGAGGACCTAGAACAGATCCTTGTGGTACACCACTCGTAACTGAGCACCATGTTGAATATTTTCCATCCACTACCACCCTTTGTCTAAGGGTCAGCCAATTCTGAATCCAAACTGCCACATTTCCCCCTATCCCACGCCTCCTTACTTTCTGCATGAGCCTACCATGGGGAACCTTATTAAATGCCTTACCTTAAATCCATGTATACCACATCCACTGCTCTACCTTCATCCACGTATTTGGTCACCTCTTCAAAGAATTCAATAAGGTTTGTGAGGTATGATCTACCCCTCACAAATCCATGCTGACTATCACGAATCAAACTGTGCCTATCCAAGTGATCATAAATCCTATCTCAGAGCCCTTTCCAATAATTTATTTGCCCACCACTGAAGAAAGACTAACTGGCCTGTAATTTCCAGGGTTATCCCTTTTCCCTTTTTTGAAGGGGGGAATGACATTTGCCTCTCTCCAATCTTCCAGCACTATACCCATGGACAGCGAGGATGAAAAGACCATCGCCAAAGGCCCTGCGATCTCTTCCCTCGTTTCCCATAGAATCCTTGGATAAATCCCATCAGGCCCAGGGGGAGTTATCTATCTTCAAATTCCCCAAAATTCCTAGCACATCTTCCTTACTAACATCCACCTCCTCTAGCCTGTTGCACACTGTCCTCCTCTACAACTAGGTCCCTCTCAGTTGTGAATACCAAAGAAAAGTATTCATTAAGGACCTCTCCTACCTCTTTAGGCTCTGTGTACAAATTCCCTTTACAATCTTTGATCGGCTCTACCCTTTCTCTAATCATTCTCTTATTCCTCACGTACATGTAAAAAGCCTTGGAATTTTCCTTGATCCTATCTGCCAAGGTTTTCTCATGCCTCCTTATAGCTCTAAGCCCTTTCTTCAGCTCCTTCCTGGCTAACTTGTATCCCTCTCGAGCCTTTTCCGATCCTTGTTTCCTAAACCTTATATAAGCATCCTTCTTCCTCTTAACCGTTCGTTCAACCTCTCTTGAGAACCAAGGCTCCCTCACTCGACCGCATCTTCCCTGCCTGCTAGGGACAAACATAATCGAACACACGGAGTATGCATTCCTTTTACAATCTCCACATTTCAATAGTGCTCTTCCCTGACAGCATCTGTTCCCGTTTTATGTTAGCCAGTTCTTGCCTAAGAGAATTATAAATACCCTTCCCCCAATTATAAACCTTACCCTGCTGTATGTACCTATCCTTTTCCATGACTGTTGTAAAAGTAACAGAGTTATGATCACTACCGCCAAAATGCTGTCCTACCAACAGGTCTAACACTTGGCCCAGTTCATTGCCAAGCACCAAATCCAAAGTGGCCTCTCCTCGTGTTGGTCTATGTACATATTGTGTCAGGAATCCTTCCTGAACACACTGGACAAAGTCTGCTCCATCTAAACTATTACAACTAAAATGTTTCCAATCAATATTTGGAAAGTTGAAGTCACCCATGACTACAACCCTGCGACTTCTGCACCTTTCCAGTATCTGCCTCCCAATCCTCTCCTCCACTTCTCTGCAACTGTTAAGGGGTCTGAAAAAAAAAAAAACCACAAAGCGACTGCTCCTTTCTTGTTCCTGACCTCAACCCAAACTGACCCTGCAGACATATTCTCAAAATGTCTTTCAGAAACTGCTATACTAGCCCTGACCAGCAATGCCACTCTCCCGCCTCTATTACCACCCTCCCTATTTCTTTTACGGCATCTAAATCCCGGAACTTCCAACAACGATTCCTGTCCCCGAGTTACTCAAGTTTCTGTAATGGCCATAACATCGTAGTTCAAAGTACTGACCCACGCTCTAAGTTCATCCGCCTTATTTCTGATACTTCTAGCACTGAAGTATACACACTTCAAACCATCCGTGTCCACAATTACGCTCCATCGACCGCATTTCTTTATTAACCACCTCACTCCCTGTTGTGTCTGTTGGAAGGCTGAATACCTCATCCTCTGAATTACAAATCCGGTTCCCCACCCCCTGCCAATCTAGTTTAAACCATCCCGTATAGCTCGAGCAAACCTCCCTCCCAGGATATTTGTGCCCTTCCGGTTCAGGTGCAACCCGTCCTTACTGTACAGGTCCCACCTTCCCCAGAATGTGCTCCAATTATCCACATAATGGAAGCCCTCCCTCCTACACCAGCCCTGTAGCTGCACTCTCTCCCTATTTCTTACCTCATCACGTGGCACTGGTAGTAATCCAGAGATAACTATCCTGTTTGTCCTGGACTTCAGCATCCAACCTAACTCCCTGCACTCATTTTTCACATTCTCAGTCCTTTTTCTACCTATGTCATTGGTACAGATGCATACCATGACTGCTGGCTGCTCACCCTCCCCCTTAAGGATCTTGAACTCACGATCTCAGATGTCACGGACCCTGGCACCCGGGAGGCAACATACCATCCGCTCGTCTCGTTCGCATTCACAGGACCGCCTGTTTGTGCCTCTTACGATTGAATCCCCCACTACAAATGCTCTCCTCTTCTCCCCCCTTCCCTTCTGTGCCACAGGGCCAGGCTCAGTGCCAGAGACCTGTCTGTATGGCCTTCCCCGGTCGATCGTTCCGCTCCCCAACAGTATCCAAAATGGTATACTTATTATTGAGGGGAATGGCCACAGGCGGTCCCTGCACTGTCTGTGTTCCCTTTCCCCTTCCTGACAGTCACCCAGCTACCTTTTTCTTGTACCTTGGGTGTGACCACCTCCTTGTAACTCCTCTCTATCACCCCCTCAGCCTCCCAAATGATCCGGAGTTCATCCAGCTCCAGCTCCAGTTCCCTAACGCGGTTTGAGAGGAGCTGGAGTTGGGTGCAGTTCTCGCAGGTGAAGTCAGAGGAACACTAGCAGTGACCCTTACCTCCCACATCCTGCAAGAGGAGCATGCAACTGTCGTAGCTTCCATTCCCTCTACTCTAGATTTCCAGAAGAATAAAAAAAAGCCTTACCTTACCGACCCTCCACACAGTCTTTTTTTTGGTTAGAAGAGGAGGAGGATGGATGGGACACACTACACGTGTAGTGTTTCGGGTTTAGCCAATGCCCGAAACAATTAGTTGCTTCCTGGCTCGCATTCTCTCCACACACCCACCGCTGAAAGCAAGGCGGCTGCTGCTGCACTTACCTTCCCAACTGCACCCTGGCTCGTGTTCTCTCCACACACCTGCCACTAAAAGCAAGAAAGCAATACTCCCCACTTGCATGGCTGAGCATAGCTTAAACACCCAAGAAGCTTCACCTCATCCAAGAGGAAGCAGCTTTTCTTGATTGGCATCATGTTCACATACATCCATTTCTTTCACTGTTGCTCAGTAGCAGTGTGTTCTGCAGAAATTCACCAAAACTCCTGAGACAACACCTTCCAAAACCACAACTTCCACCTCAAAAGGACAAGGGCAGCAGATACACCAGATGCAAGTTCCACTCCAAGCCACTCACCATCATGAGTTGGAAAAAGGAAAGGTGATGGTGTCATGGGATTAGTAATCCAGAACCCCAGCCTAATATTCTGGGGACAGGGGTTCGAATCTGGCTATGACATAGGAGGATATTCGAATTCAATAAAATCTAGGACAGGACACTAGCATAGTGGCAACCAAATAACCATTGCTGTTTGTCATAAAAACCTCATGTTTCACAAATGTCCTTCTGGGAAGGAAATCTGCCATCGTTAGCTGGTCTGATCTGTACGTGACTTTAGATTCACTGACTGGACTCCTAGCTGCCCTCCAGGAAATTAATGGTGGGCAATAAATGCTGACGCAGCCAGTGATGTCCACACACACACACAGTATTGTAGGTCTTTCAGTAGCATTGAGTCAGAATCCTGGAATTCCCTCCCAAACAGCATTGTGGGTCCACTGACAATACATGGGCTGCAGTGGTTCAAGGAAACAGTTCACCACCACCTCCTCAAGGGCAATTAGAGAGAAGCAATAAGTGCTGGCCCAGTCAGCAAAACCACATCCCATGAGTGATTTAAAAAAAATAGCCTCTCTGCCATCAGAGGACTCTCCTTCCAAAATAGAGTGAAGTGGAAGTGACAGACCTGCAAGGAATTGCTCCTCTAACTGTAGCCCGTTTCACTCCTGCTTTTGCTATCTTTGGCTCTAGATTAAGTGAGAGAGAGGGGGGATGCTGGACACATATGCATATTAACCCTTCTCCCTCACCAAAACCCCATTCACATATCAGGGCTTGGAGGGGAGGAAAGCCAGCCGAGGTCAGCTCTAAGCAGACAGAGGTCTATGTTGATTAAACCCAACTTCTTAGCTCACCCCCAATGCCCATCCCTTCCCCAGTGATTAAGACTTGGCACCGCATCTGTTTCTTGGTTCATAAACAAAATCACTTGATTTTATATTAGACAGCTCTACTACTAAGCACATTTTAATGCTCATTCTTTTTCCTAAAAATAGTCAAATCATTGCTTTGACATTTTCTTCTGCTCAAGATTTTATCTTCTTCATACATTAACTTTTATCTTGAAATTTGCACACCCAAACAGACTCACTGGCCCTTTGAGTGGGGTTCAGTATTGGTGGGGGAAGGGCTTAACAGGATTGTCTAACCTTTTCACTTCAGAAGCCACCTTTCATTTTTTTCGCTCATTCAGCCCAAACCTAGAAATTGCATTTACAATCTTGGTCAAAAAAAAAAAAATACACCCTTATATTGAGAAGAAGAACTCTCCCTGCCGACATCTATGCCAGGTGCCTTCTCAGTTGAAGCAGTCTAGCATAGTACAGCAATCGACACCATTGAAACCATGCTACTTTTTCACAACAATTCATGCCATATTCTTAGAGATAAAAATCCTTGTACCACATACATAGCACTGAGACACGGTTAGGCAGATGGGAGTTAAAATAGCCATAATTCTTCAACTTGTACTGAATAATTAAACCAAATTCATTTGAAACTCAGTTCTAAGACTCCCTGATGCTAACTCAGAGTTAGGAACTTCAGGGTTCCAGACACTGGTATTTGCCCAGAAACTTCAACTCCATTGGTCCCAATGCACAATGCCTACTCAATGCTGCTGCAACAACAAAACGCCCTATCAGGAGGTCTGGAATATTAAGCTCATCACAATGACTGCAAAATAAGAAAAAAGGCAAGGATCGATGTATTCAGTTGAACTAAAATGTAATTGAATTTAAATTCCCCATTTGCAGTAGCCTTGGAATATATCTCCCCAGAGCATTAATTCAGGCCTCTGGGATTGCTAGTTCAGTAACATAACCACAAAAAGTGCTCTACTTCAAATGAAAGTTACCTCATTCGAATTAAAATCTATATACATACACATTCGCTCTCATTCACTGAAGCCAGTAATCACAATGAGGAGATAAAAGTTCCAGGTAACACCACAGTATTTTTCAGAATGGTATCCAGTACCATGGCATGTCTGAGTAATAAAGAGCAGATTTCAACAGGACCCAGAAGACCATTCAGCCCATTGAATCTGAACCAGCATTCAATGAGATCACACTGATCTGATAATCATAAATTGCACTTTCCTGCCTTTTCTCCAGAACTCTTGATTACCTTAATGATTAAAGATTTGTCTATTCAGCCTCAAATACATTTCGTGACCTAGCCTCCACAAACCTTTGTATTAAATAAATTCCAGATTCCTAACTTTCAGAAGAAATTCCTCATCTGTCCTTACTGGATAGCACCTTACTGAGATTAGGCCCTCTGGTCCTAGACTCTCCCACAAGTTGAAATAACCTAGAAAAACCAAAAGTTTTATGGTGCAGGAGGCCATTCAGCCCATCATCATATCTGGACTGACTCATTAAGAGCATCATTACCTGGTGCAAATCTCCTGCTTTTTCACCATACATCTGAACATTTCTATAAAGCAATAATGCAATACCATCTTGGATGCAACTGAACTTGCCTCCACCACACTTCCAGGCAGTATATTCCATACCCTAACTACTCACTGATTGAAACTGCATTTCCTCATTTCACTCCTGTTCCTTTTAAAAAAAAATCACTTTCAATCCATATGTTCACATTCTTGCTTCTTTTACTAGTGGGAACAGTTTCTCCTCATCTATTTTATCCAGCCTCCCCTCATGATTTTGAAACCTTCATCAGATCTCTTTTTAGCCTTCTTCTCTCCAAGGAGAAGGTTCCCAACTTCTGCAATCTATCCTCATAACTGAAGTTCCTCATTCCTGGAAATATTCTTGTAGACATTTCTGCACTCTCCAATGCATTCACAGCCTTCCTGTAATATGGGACCTAGAAATTTTGCTGTCATTTCGCTTTCTTCTGTGCTGCCCAATTATCAAATGCCTACTCAAAACTTGAATTCAGAAGCTTAGTGTATTCATGTATCAAGAAACTAAACATCTGTTTCCATTATTCTTGATCTGATTATTAATTATTCCATATGAAAATATTATTCACCCCAACAATCCTCTTCATCGCCTCCAATTTTAGTGAATCCTTGTTGCTCTCCAGCATTTGATGAAGGTCTTCATTCCTGAAAATTAGAAGTTTAAAAAAAAAATAAGCAAAGGCAACAAAGCAAAAAAAGATGATGAAGAAAGGTAAAACTAGGGGACAACCACCATCCCCGGGGTTATATCACATTTGCAAATACACACATCTGGAGCACAGTTACTCAGAAAACCTGAATGATGAAAATTAAACACAGGAAATGTGCATTAGTCAAACTTACCAATATCAGCATCTGTGGAGGATTTGGTGTTTATTTTGTTGACTAATGTAATGTAGAGAAAAAAAATTCAGCAATTTTACACCGTGGGATCTTATTCTTTTAATAAGAAACTGAATTTTTTTATTTCCTCTCTTTAAATAAATTGCTGACTCTACAAAGATCATAACATATGCCACCTGGGCTTCAGCACAACAATCTAGGCCATTTCTCCACTGCCATTCTGAAGAGGCTACTATGAGGTGATGTCTTCCAGAAAAGATATTAAACAGAGACTCTCTCCGCTTTCTCAGATGGAGGTGAAAAAAAGTCCTGTGGCGCTGTTGTGAAGACCAGGAAAGTTATTCCCAGCGTTCCAGCCAATATTTAGCCCTCAAATCAACACAAAACAGATTAGCTGGTCATCGTCACATTGTTATTTCCTAGAATCTGCTACGTCAAAACTGGCGGGGAATACAGCATTTCTTACAAGTGTCACCACCTTTAAAAAGTAAAGTCACTATATTCCCACAGACTTGCTGTCCTGAGATGTTAAGTTTAAGCCAAGGGTCACCACAACTCAGGCAAGGAGCAAGGTTGAAAAGGCAGGACCTTCATGGTAACTTCAGCCGGTGCACGACATGAACATTCTACTGTTGGCATCAATTTGCATCACAAACTAGCCATCCAGCCAACTGAATTAACTGATACCCACCCCTCTTGAAAAAGTACCTCCCTCGCTGTAAAGCATTTGCTTTTCTTTTGTTTATATTCAAGCAACAAAAAAAGCTCTATAAGAATCTCCATTCCATTTTCATGAAACATTCCAATGAACAAGAGCATCTGCTCACTCATGCCCTGTTGGATTGTGCTGGGCCACTCAGCTCCTAATCTCATGACAGCCTTGGTTCAAAACATGAACAAAAGATCTAAATTCCAGAGGTGAGGTTACAGTGACAGCCTTTGATATCCAGATCACACTCGAAGTATGGAACTAACTCTCTGCTGGTTGGAATCTAACTGGCACAAAGGAACACAGCTGTGGCTGTTGGAGATCAGACATTTCAGCTCCAGGAAATCTCGAATTCCTTCAGTACTGTTGGGTTAAAATCCTCAAATTTCCTCCCCAATGACTTTATGGGTATGCCTACAGCACATTGACTGCAACAGTTGAAGGTAGCTCACCACCACTTCAAGGGCAACTAGGGACAGGCTATAAAATGCTGGCAACTCTCATACCCGATAGGTAAATAAAAACAAAGAAAGCTATATTTGGGTGACAAAACACAAGTTTAGCAGAGCATTGCTTAACCTTTTCTACTAAAACTGCTGATAAGTTTAAAAAGAACTAAACAAGCTTAGGTGGTGAGAAATTATTTTACTCAGACGATTGTGAACCTTGGGTATTCTCTGTCACAGAAAGTTGTAAAAGCTCAGTCTTTAGTTATGTCCCAGGTAGATATTGATAGATTTCTGTTTGCCAGTAGCACACTAGGTTACAGGGCTAGGATGAGTAAATGGAATTGAAATGTGCAATGAACTGTATTGAGTGATAAGACAGGCTCGATAGGCTGAATGACCAAACGGTCTTCCTATATTCCTAAAGTAATATTATACAATGCTATAACACTATACATTAGCAATTAAGTCAGAGTCTAAACCTCTTTATAGAGTCAAAGTAAACAGCACAGAACCAGATCCTTTGGTGAAACTTGTCTCTGCTGACAAAATTTCCCCATATAAACTAGTCCCACTTGCCTGCATTTGGCCCATATTCCTCTCAACTTTTCGGATTCATGTAGCTATCCAAATGTCTTCTAAATGTTCCTGCATCTACCACTTCCTCTGGCAGTTCATTCTATACATGAACCATCCTGTGGAAAAAGTTGCCCCTTGAATTTAAAAAGGCCTTGCTCCTCTCATCTTAAAAATATGCCCCCTAGTTTTGAACTCCCCCACTTAAAGGAAAAGACCTTTACTACTCACCTTATCTATGACCCTCATTATTTTATAAACCTCTAAGGCCAACCCTCAACTTCCTTTACTCCAATGAGGAAACGTCCCAGCTTATCCACCCGGCGATCTGAAGGTGAATAATGTTAGGTTTATGAAACAAAACATCTGTGGGTTGTAATGAACAAAAGAAGTATTAAGAAGTTTCTAAAACTTACCAAGCCTCGTACTAGGCATTCATGAAATGAGTTAGACATTTCTCACTAGTTACTCAGGAAAAACTAAGCATTCGCAAAGGCTTTTCTATCCCTTGAGTTTTTACTCAAACTGAATTCAGAGTCATGAACCAACTCAATTGGGCAGAATTAAGTATTAGTGACAACCTGGATTTGATTACAACAGAAGCATTTTGAATAGTGTTAATCCATCACTTGAGAACAGATTGTAAGTTACTGGACAATATTTCAAGATAAAAGTTTGCTTTAAACTGCACTGAGCGCCAGATGTCTCAAGGTGCTTTCACAACCAATGAAGTACTTTTGATGTGTAGGCAGTGTTGCGACAGAGGAAATTCAGTCAATTCTGTCTGAAACAAATTCTCACAAATAGCAATGTGATCATGACCAGGTAATTTGTTTTTATGCTGAGTGAGAGGTCAATGTCAGTGAGGACACAACTGGAGAAGTCCTATTTCTTCATCAAAACAGCACCATGGGATCTTTTACATCCACTCTATCAAGTAGATGGGATCTGAGTGAGAAGCCAAATGGCCTACATCTCTTTTATATACTTCAGAGTTTATCATTTTATCCAAAAGACAACACTTGTAATACTGCAACACTCCACCTCAATACAGCTGTCAACCTTGAAGTTTGTGCTCAAATCCCAAAAGCAAGACTGGAGAACACAAACCTTGTGGTACAGAAGTGAACATGCCACCAACAAACAGACAAAACAAAAAAAAATTTCCTAGTTACACTGGAGTTTAGGTGGTTTTGGTAGATTTTTAAAATTTATATTAAAACTTTTTGAATACTGTATTGTTAGCAGTAAAAATGTAATCTAAAGAACTAGTTCAATTTTGCAGGCTTTTATAACGCCCACAAATATAATTAGTGGAAACTGCCAATGAAGGGTGGAGATAGTTTTGTGGGTATATGCTGAAATTTCCATGATTTAAGTTGGTTGCACTGAGAAAACCCACGCTCCGAGCTGAAACTCCAGGCCATTAACTTTAATGTTATAATACAATACGAACATTCAAGTGCCGACATACCCAATCAATTGCTGTTCACTTCCATTATTAAGATCTGTCAGGCCCTGTTCCTCCGAAGTCTGCTGCAAATTCAGTGATAGCTGAAGACTATCTGCAACTACCAATACGTTCTTCACTGTAGCCATTGGATTCAGTCTCTAGCTTGTAATAAACCTCCCAGTTTCAGATGTATAAACCAAGTTTGTGCTGAAATATTACCAAGCCTGTACAAGTTAGTCACCTGACAGACAAACCCGTGAAGAAATAAACATTCCCAATGGATTACTTCACCAATTCATTTAAACATTTAACGATATCTAGGAAGTATTTCCCTTTGCAAACATTCTGTGCCTATCAACAAGGTGCAGCAGCACTTAAGTTGGAAGTCCAGTCAATTCCTCTTCCCGTCCTTTTTTTGACTTCTAAAGGTTGGCTGTTTCAAATACAATGGAACAAAGCATAAATGATACATTTCTCATTTTATTCTATGAAAAAACCCTTGTAAAAATGAAGTGATTAATACACAATTAAAAATTAAAAACACGAATGAAAACAAATCCAAATGAACTGCCACAAGAAAACAAGTGCAAAGTGCCAGAGAATAAAAACAAATGTGTCAAAAACTGCCAGCTTAAATGTAGTAGTCCCTGAGAAATATCAAGTGGATGACAGTCATTTTATGATTCAGATATATGGGCATGTCATCAAATCTTGCTCAAGAAAACTAAATTTATGAATATAGGTTAATTTGATCAAGATTACCAAACTAAATACGTACCTTTTCAAATCTGAAACAATTTCCAATTTAGTATCTTTTATCATTTCTCTCAACTTAATGAATACCTATTTCCTGAGATATTACCTACAACCATGTTCCTTGCTTATCCTCCAGGATGGATTTATCAGCTTACGAGGTCAAAAATCACAGCAACAATGCCTTCAGTAACACACACATGGAAATCTTCCAGACCCAGTACTACATTTACGCTTCTGTAACAGACTAACCCACAGTTTGCGAGGTGAACAAATTTGAACCAACTCAAAATACTATTCCTTTAGCTGAAGATCAAACAACTAATCCTAGTGAGAGATAGT
>NC_063334.1:100174025-100221618 GCF_021869965.1 Rhincodon typus
TGAAATGTCAACTTTCCTGCTCCTCTGATGCTGCCTGACCTGCTGTGTTCCTCCAGCTCCACTGTACTGACTGACTCCAGCATCTGCAGTTCTTGCTACCTCAACCACTGAACTTTTAGTAGTTTTATCTAACTAGTAGTAAATCAATTGAAAAAGGCAATTTATCTAGTATCACACAACAACTTCCATGTCAGGTTTAACACCCATTACAAATTTGACAATTAATTTATTTCATTAAACTGATCTACTTATACATACTAACCCTAGATAAACTTCCATTTTTATTGCAGCTACGAGTTAAAGTGCTGGAAATGCTCAGATCAGGCAGCATCTGTGGAAAGAAATAGAACTGAAGTTTCAGATCAGGATGACTTTGAATCTCAAGCACACACTTCAACTTCCAAACCTCAATATCTACCATCTAGAACGACAAGAACAGCAGATCCAAGGAACATTTCCACCTGCAAGTACCCCTTCAAGGCTTACACCATGCTCACACAGTCACTGAATCAAAACCGTGGAACTCCCTTCCCACCAGGGCTGTGGCTATTCTCAACAAACTGCAGTGGTTCAAGACAACAGCTTACCACTACATTCTCAAGGAGGATTAGGAATGGGTAGTAACGGTTGGCCAAGCCAGTGGTACCCACATCCCGTGGCCATGAGTTTTGCTGTTTCAAAGAAAGAGTGCCCAAAAATTGTACACTGCTGTTCAACAGCACTGGTTGGGGAGCAGAATTATAGCTTCCCTTTAGCATTTTGAAAAATGACTAATAATTCCTCCCAGCACCTCAATCACTAAATACACAAGTATAAAACCGGAATTTACGACTGACTTCTTCTCTTTCATCTTTAGCTGAATTTTTTGTACTCATTCATGGGAGAGGGCATTGCTGGCTGTGCCAGCATTTATTACCTGTTAGGATTGAGAAAGTGATGGTGACATGCTGCCTTGAACCCCTTGCAGTTCACACACTGTAGGTAAAGCCACAATGCTATTACAGAAGGAATTCCAGGATTTTGACCCAATAAACTTAAAATGTCATATTTCCAACTCATGATGGCGAATGGCTTGGAGGGAATCTTTCAGGTGGTGGTGGTGTTCCCATGAATCTGCTGACCTTGTCCTGCTCAAAAGGTAGCCGCCATGGGTTTGGAAAGTGTTGTCTAAAACATCTTTGGCAAGTTTCTGCAGTGCACTTCGTTGATGCTACACACTGCTGCTACTGAGCATCAGCGGCAGTGCACAAGAGGCTGCTAATGAAGAGCCCATGGTGTTACAGGCAAGGATAGGGAATTGGCTGACTGGCAGAAGGCAGACAGAAAGGATAAGGTATGTTCCCCCCAGTATGGCAGCAAGTGACTACTGGAGTTCTGCAGGGGTCAGTGTCAGGCCCACAACCATTCATGCTGTACATTAACAATGTGGATGAAGGAACTGCCGACATTGTCTCATCTGCAAACTTAGCAAAAAAGATAATTGGAGGGACAGGTCATGTTGAGGAAGCAGAAGGTCGCAGAAGGTCTTGGATGGGTTAGGAAAGTTGGCAAAGAGGCGACAAACAGAGTACAATGTGGGAAAGTGCAAGGTTATGCACTTTGGTAGGAAGAGGCATAGCTATTTTCTCAACAGGCAAAGGCTTCGGAAATCTGAAGCACAAAGGGATTTAGGAATCAGTTCAGGATTCTCCTGACATTAACACGCAGGTTTAATTGGCAATAAAGAAGGTAAATGCAATGTTAGCATTCACTTCAAAAGGACTAGAATACAAGATCAGAGTTGCACTGCTAAAGCTGTACAAGGCTCTGGTCATACTGCAATTGGAATATTGGGCTCCTTATGTAAGGAAAGATGTGTTAACCTTGGATGGGCTTGAGGGCAGGTTTACAAGAATGATACCAGGTTAGAGGGTTTGGCATATGAGCAGTGGTTGAGGACTCTGTGTTTGGAGTTTAGAAGGATGAGGGGGACATCTCATTGAAACTTACAGAATACTAAGAGGCCTGGATAGAGTAGATGTAGTATGAGACTGGGACCTGTGGGCACAGCTTCAGAGTAAAAGGGTCAACCCTTTAGAACGAAGATGAGGAGGAGTTTATTCACCATGATGGTGAATCTATGGGACTCACTTCCACAGAAGACTGTGGAGGACAAGTCACTGAATGCATTTAAGATGGAGATATTTAGGTTCTTGATTAGTAAAGGAATCAAGGGTTATGGAGTTGGGGGGTGGGGGGGGGGGGGGGGGGGGGGGGGGGAAGGAAGATAGCAAGCAAGTGTGGTTGAGAAACACAAAGAAAAAACAGCACAGGAACAGGCCCTGCAGTCCTCCAAGCCTGAGCCGCCACATTTTGCCCTTCCATATTAAAACTGTCTTCACTTACAGGATCCGTATCCCTCTATTCCATTCCTATTCACGTATTTGTCCAGGTGCTTCTTGAATGCTGCTATTGTGTCTGCTTCCACTACCTCCTCTGGCAACACCATGATCAAATGGTGAAGCAGACTCAATACACCAAGTGGCCTAATTCTGCACCTATATCTTCTGGTGAAGGGAGTCGTTGTTGGAGGATGTGCTGAGGTAATCACCGAGTGGAATTATCACTAGACTGTCAATCCAGAAAGTCAGCTAATGTTCTGAGGACTCAGGTTTGATTTCTGCCACAGCAGATGGCGGAATAGGAATTCAAAAAGAAAATCTGAAATTAAGTGTTTAGTGATGACCATGAATCCATTGTTAATTGTCAGAAAAACCCATCTGATTCACTAATGTCTGTTAGGGAGGGAAACTGCCACCCTTACCTGGTCTGGCTTATGTGTGACTCCACACCCACAGCTGTGCGTGTGACTCTGAACTGCCTACTCTGGATGGGCAATGAAAATGCTGGCATAGCCAGTGACACCTCATCCTGTGAATGATTAAAAGAAAAAGTTGCTTTGTTCTGAACGGTATTGAGTTTTGAGTGCTTATGGAGCTGCACTCATCCAAGCAAGTGGGGAGTATTCCATCACACTCCTGACTTGTGCCTTGCAGATGCTGGACAAACTTTGGGGAGACAGGAGTTGAGTTACTCACTGCAGTATTCTTAACTTCTGACCTGCTCTTGTAGTCACTGTATTAATATGGCGAGTCCAGTTCAGTTTCTGATCAATAGTTACCCCTAGGATGTTGATAGTGGGGAATTCAGTGATGGTAACTCCATTAAGTGTCAAGGGGTGATGGTTAGATTCATCAGAAATGCTCATTGTCTGGCACGTACAGCTCACGTTATTTACCATATTCAGGCCAAGCCTGGGTATTGTCCGAGACTTGCTGCATTTGGACATGGACCACTTTTGTATCGAAGTCACTGCAAACAGTGCTGAGCAATGTAAAATCAGAACATCTCAAAATCTGATGTTATGATGCTGCAAAGATCGTAGTTGAAGCAACTGAAGATGTTTGAGCTGAAGACACTACCCTTTTTGATACCAGACTTGGTCAAATGTGGCTTTGATGTCAATGGGACTCTCACCTCACCTATTCACTTTACTCACTAAAAATGTTGCCCATTCCTGGAAGTTTTTGCATATTTTAACATCCTTCCACTTACTCAATAATTCTCTTCATCTGATATTGATAGCCTGCATTGTCATTAAAACCCTTTACTTAAAGGTGAAGGTTTAACCACACCACTCCCTTAACTTGCTTCTCTTTCACAATTCGAATCACTATAACTTGGCACACCCAATGTTTGCTGTTTTATAGTTCCTACTGCTTTTCACCTATCCATGTTAGTGGCATTATTGTATCTGAGGTGTTCAGTTTCTTCATAATCAGACGTGGTTCATTGCCAAGTTGCTTTATTTTGTGCCATATGTACAAAAGTTGAGTAAACAATTAAAGGGGGAGGCCTTGTAATTATGTTTTAGTTCCTTGTCGACAGTTTGTCGCTCCACATAATTCTAAATCACTGCCAGGGGTTAAGCAGCAGATCTCCCACTTAGCCAGAGTCTGGAATTGTCCCAAAACTTCTCTGCACTTCTACATGTTTCTCTCCTCCATCAAAAGACCTATCTCTGTCCAAGCTGTTAATCATCCACCCGAACATCTCATGTATTCTGGTGCCAATTCTTTTTTGACAATGTCTGTGAAGCAGTTTGAAAAATTTTACTAAGTTAAATGGTACTGCTACCATGTTCAGGTTAAGACCCAAAAGTGTTCATCACAGTCAAAGTTGGATAAATGCCCTAACTTTTCTTTATAGAATTGATTTATGTTGAACAGTTTCTGACATTTTGTCAGTTGTGATGCACCAAAGGAGCCAGTAAACACTAAGCAACAGAATCATCGTAACAATCTAAACAACGAGGATATTGGAGCAAATTATTGCAGATGCTGGAACCTGCACTGAAAACAACAAGTGCTGCGATCACAGCCAGTCAGACAGCATCCATGGAGAGAAAGCAAGCTAACATTGAGTTCACTCACTTGCCTTTCAAAATCAGTCACAAACTTATAAACTTATTCAATGATCATTAATTTCATGGGAATATGTTTACAAGTACTTATGTTTTTAAAAATAAATCAGAGAAATAAGTCAAGGGGGCAAAACCTCTCTTCAAGGTTGGTCATTAGCAACGTGGAGGGGAAATAATTTACTCACTGTGAAAACCCTAACCAAGGTTAAGATATTGCAGGGAGTCAACCCAAAGAAAGCGACGGGCCTGGACTGTGTCCCTGGCCGAGCACTCAGACCCTGTGTGGACCAACTGGCGGAGTTATTCACCGACATCTTCAACCTCTCTCTCTTATAGGCCAAGTCCCCATCTGCTTCAAGATGACCACCATTATCCCCATACCCAAGAAAACGTATGCAGTGTGCCTAAATGACTACTGCCCAATAGCTCTGACTTCAATAATCATGAAATGCTTCAAGAGGCTGGTCGTGGCCCACATCAACTCCAGTCTCCCAGCCTGCCTCTATCCCCTACAGTTTGCCCAACATTACAGGTCCGCAGAGGATGCCATATCCCTAGCCCTGCGCTCTTTCCTGAAACATCTGGACAAAAAAAAGAAAGACACCTACATCAGACTCCTGCTCATTGAAGGCGGAGCTGTAGTCAACACTATTATCCCCTCTAGACTGATATCAAAACTGCATGACCTTGGTCTCAGCTTTGCCCTTTGCAACTGGATCCTCAGTTTTCTGACCCATTGGCCAAAGTGAGGATAGGTAACTGCGGGTCCTCCACAATAACACAACACTGGAACGCCCCCCAGCCACCCAGGCCAGCATCCTCAGCCCCCTACTGTACTCCCTGTACATCCACAATTGTGTTGCCAAATTCTGAATGAACGGCATCTCTAAGCTCGCTGACAAAGCCACCATAGTAGGATGGATATCTAAACAATGACAAGTCAAAATACAGTAGGGAGACAGAGAGCTTGGTGATGTGGTGCAATGAAAACCAACCAACCAACAATCTCTCAATGTCAGCAAAACTAAAGAACTGATGACTTCAGAAAATGAGAACACGCCTTCATCTACAGAGGTCGAGAGTGTGAACAGCATCACATTCCTTGGAGTGACAATAACTGATGACCTGTCTTGGACTTGCCATATAAATGTGACGGTCAAGAAGGCACAACAATCCCATTTCTTCCTCAAGCAGTTCAGGAAATTTGGCATGTCCATAAGATCCCTCACCAACTTTTACAGATGCGCCACTGAAAGCACACTGTCTGAGTGCATAACAGTCTGGTTATGGCAAATGCTCTGGCCCAGGACCGCAAGAAGCTACAGAAGGTGGTGTGCACAGCCCAGACCATCACAGAAGCCAACCTTCCATCCATGGACTATTTACATAATACCTCGCTGCCACAGAAAGGCAGCCAACATCAGAGACCCATCACACCCTGGTGATGCTCTCCTACAACTTCTTCCATCAGGCAGAAGATACAGAAGCCTGAACACACACACGAGCAGGTTCAGGATCAGCTTCTTTCCAGTTGTTATCAGAACGTTGAATGGACTCTTAGCCTCAATTAATGTAACGTGCATGCTTCAAAATCTTTTTGATCTGTACACCCTTCGGTTGCTGTGATCTGCCTGTACTGCTTGGAAACAAAGTTTGTCACTGTATTTCAGTATATGTGACAAATCAAAGGAAACAGTTTTTTAGCTCCAAATTATAACATGACGTCACGATATGCAAATATTCATGTTTATCATTCATGGCATTGTATGAAATACATACCAAATGCAGGAAGGTACTTAAACGTGTGCCAAGAAACTAAAGTGGTTTTATCAAGAGGTTTAGTCAAACAAGTACAATGATTCACATTCCAGCTCTTTTACCATGACTTGCAGAAAGAAGTAACATGAACATGAACTTCATAACTTCAGCTAAATTACTGGCACAGGGTTTATGAAATATTGATATTTCTTGAAACTCCAACAGTTCAATTTGTAGATCTACAGGAAAGCAAAAGATTTTGATCAAAACCCGTCAATCACCTGTCAAATGAAAGAGCAATCCACGAAGACGATTTCAAATGTATCCATGACATGAACAGTTTTTGTGGATTCCTCATTCATTAGTTGTTTGTACATTCATGTTCATTTTCAAAAATAAAGTGCAAAAAATTGTAATGCCAACTCAATTTAAAGGCTTTATGTGTACAGAACCAAGTCAGCCTGGTTAAAAAAAAACTAGCAAATGCTGATTAAGGTTAAACCATAGTAAAGTATATGCCAAATGATTGGTAGAAAGGTTACTGTTCTAGTTACAATAGGTACACAAAGCACAAGTTTAAAGGGGGAAAAAAGATAGATCATCTTGTGTTTTTATTTCTTCTGCTCAATCTTGAACATCACTTCCTTGCATTTTGATCAGGGCATTGCAAATAATTAAGATACCTCCATGAAAGGAATGTCCGCATTATTGTTTTTGAATGCAGAGTAGCTCTAAAATCATTTACTGCATTCCATATTAATTATACTTGGCTGATGAGTATTAACCAATTCAAGAAAATTAACACAACTGAACAATCATCATTGCATTCGCCAACTGATTTGTTCCTTATGCTCAAGACTCTGGACACTGAATACTTTATGTTTCACAATTTTAAAAGAAGCTCCAAAAACAAAATGCTCTCAACAAGATCTCTCCCTTCCATTGCTCATTACCAGGTGGCGGTGAGGGCAGTGGACGGTGTAAAAAAAGACAAAAGAAAATGCCACAAGTCATCCAAAAATCTTAAAAAGCGAGCACTTTTCTTCCCAGATGCAAGAATCAAAAAACAGTAAATTAAGGAGGTACAAGGCACTGCAGAGTTTGCACATCGGCCACATTAGATATTGGGGTTTCATAATCATTGTGCATCAATACACGTTAGAGAAGTAAACAAAAGTTAGTCAAAGGATGAATGTAGACTACAAATGTAACTATGGCCTGCCAATATATGTCACCATGCTCAAGCAAGAAGAATGATAATAGCTATTAACTGCTAAATCATATTCCAATACAAATCAAGATCACATTAAGGACAAAGAGGAAAGAAACTCAAGAGACAGTGGGTGTCAAATATTGGGAGAAGACAACTGGATTCCCAATTAAGAACATAGTCTTGTGTTTTAAAGGATACATGTGCTGAAACATGGCATGACAATTTTCCTAACAGCATTCATCAGCCATAAGCCCTGTACTACAGATAGCAATTTATTAAGTTACCAATTTATTAAATAATCAACGAGTAAAAAGGAGATCAAATAAAGAGAATAACTACGACTAGAGGGGTAAAAGAGTGCTCAGGAAACTAATGCGGCTAAAGACTGATCAGCCCCTTGGAACTGTTGGGGCATCCTAGAATATTAAGAGGAAGTAGCTACAGAGATAGTCAATGTATTGATAGCAATCTTCCAAGAATCCTTAGATTCTGGAAATGCCCCGGGGACTGGAAAATTGCAGATATAACACTTATCTAAAAAAGGATGGAGACAAAGCAGGTACCCACGTGCCAGTTAGCTTAAAATCTGTTATTGGGAAAATGCTGAAGTCTATTACACAATGATGTAATTGTTGAACATTTGGAGCTACATAACATAATCAATCAGTCAGCACGACCTCATGAAGGGGAAATCACGTCTGACAAATTTATAATAATTCTTTAAGGAGGGACAAGCAAGATACACAAAGGGAAGCAATGGATGTAATATATTTGGATTTTCAGAAAGTATTTGATAAAAGATACCAAACATTAGACTACTTAATAACAGGCCATGGTATTGGAATTAGTAAATTAGCACAGATGGAGGATTTGCCAACTAATTGGCTAAACACAACAGGGATCAGTGGTGGGGCCACAATTATTTACAATATATACTCATGACTTGAATGAGGAAAGTCAATACACTGTATCCAAGTTTGCAAATGACACAAAAATAAATGGGAAGGCAAGTGGTGAAGATGTCAGAGTCTGCAGAGGGATATAAACAGGTTAAGCATTTGAACAAAAACTTGATACATTATACTCAATGCGGGAAAATGTGAAGTTATGCACTTTGACACAAAGAATGTAGGAGCTTAATGTTGTTTAATTGGACAGCAGACAGCTCTGGACCACCTTTAAAAGGAGGGCAAATGGAACATTGGCCTTCATTGCAAATGGAATTAAGTATTAAAATTTAGGAAGACCTAAAACTATACAAGGCACTAATCAGACCCCAGTTGGAATACTGTGGACAGTTTTGAGCCCCTTATCTGCGGAATGACATACTGGCATTGGAGGCAGTACAAAGAAGAGACTGAGACCAGGTATGGAGGGACTTGCCTTGAGAGCTTGAACTGGTCAGGCCTATACTCGGTGGTATTTAGAAGAACAAAAGGCAACCTTGACAAAACACACAAGATTCTAAAAGACTTGGCAGGATAGATACAGAGACACGGTTTCCCTTTGTGGGAGAGTCTAAGACCAGAGGGCATAATCTCAGAATAGGGGTCACACATATAAGACAGATCAGGAACATTTCTTCTCTCAGAGTGAATCTCTGGAATTATTTACCACAAATCACTGTTGAGGTTGGAAGTATACTCAAGGCTGAGATAGACAGATTTTAATCAGTGAGAGAATCAAAGATAGTGGGAAAAGAGGCAGAACAGAGTTAAGGGTTATCAGATTAGCTATGATCTCATTGAAAGGCAAAGCTTGATGGGCTGAACAGCCTACTTCTAATATCTTATGGCTTTATTCGTTTATAGATATAGAAGCGGGTTCCTGCTTTAACTAAATATTCACTGCACGATACCCCCCGCTGCTAGAACAGATCTTTAAAAATTCATCTCCGGAAGATTCTGCAATGAAGTGTCACCATCTAGTGGCTTAATTGAAATTTACAGTTAATATTATTAAACTACACTACACAACTATCGCTAAGTTATCAAGGCTATTATAATAAGATGATTTTTCAAAAGCCAGTAATATTCAAAAACAAAACCACACACATTCACAAAATAAGAGCTATTAGCTACATCAGTCATTAAAACAAGCCTGATGAAATCATAGTTCAATTGCACACTCAGCCACTAAGTCCTACCATTCCACCAGCAAATAAAACAGTGCAAGAAATTACCCAAACGTTAAAATGGAAACAAGTTCTAAGTTTACTGGCATTAGAAGTGAGATTGAGCAATGATTTAACAGCAGTATTTAAATTTATGAAGGCATGGAACACGGTGGATAGGAAGATAGAAAATAAGGGGACAAACAGGCATTAAAAAATTACATACCAGAAATTTGGAACAGAAGTTTTCTTACCAGAAATTTGAGACGCTTTGGAACTTGCCTCCAGAGTTAAATGTTGGTAAACCAGGTTAACATTTAAGAATACATTGGAAGGTCATTTGAACCAGGGGAAGATGGCTAGGACTGGGGAAAAGAACAAGTGAGCCACACAGACTTAGGACAATCACTCGTACGAAAGTGAAGTGACAATATCAATTAGTTGCACCAAAATAACCTCAATGTGCATGATCTAGGTCAAGTGATATCTTTGCTATTCTTCAATAATCTTCACCTGTAGACTATTGTCAATTGTATGATAAAGGAGAGATAAACTGTAAAAAGTTTAGTCTTGACTTGTTAATAGGTTTAAAGTTACTGGAAATAAAAAAACTGATACGAAACTGATAAGTCCAGTGTTTTATGACCATTTTAATGATCTAGTTTGCGCAATATTTAAAGTACTTATATATTTGCATAGATCTATCACAAAGTGGGCCTATTTTCTTCAAAGCTGGAATCTCAAACAAAATAGGAGGAATACAATCATGACCAGAAACTGGATGAACCATCTGTGGCAATAAGAACAGGTCAGAGACAAGGAATTCTGAAGTAACTCGTTTCCTACCTCCCAAAAGCCTATCCATGTACAAAGCATAAAAGTCTACATTGTAATGGAATACTCCCAAGTGCACAAATGGGTCCTGCTCCAACAATACTTGAAGCTTGACACCGTCCATGACAAAGCAGCCCATTTGACTAAATACTTCATCCATCAATATCCTTTCACCACCAGTATAATGGCAGCAGTATGTACAATCCACAAGATGCACAGCAGTAACTCAAACTTCCTTGGACATCAGCTTCCAAACTGATGATCTCTACCATCCAGAAGACCCGGGCAGTGTGTGTTTGGGAACACTACCATGTGTAAATTCATGAGTCAAAATCAATTCTGACTTGGAATTATCATTGCTGCTCCTTTGCCTGGGCAGTAATTGCCGGTTGGATTTATCCTACTTGTGCGTGTTCGGGTCATACCTGGGCAATTTTCCACATGACAGTAGTGTAGCTGGAACAGCTTGGCTAGGGATGAGGAATGTTCCAGAGCATAGTCTTCAGTACAATTGGTGGAATGTTGTCAGGGCCCACAGCATTTGCACTATCCAGTGCCTCCAGCCTGAATTGGCTGAAGACTGACACGTAAGATATGCTAGGGACCCCTGGAATTGGCTGAGATGGATTATCCACCCAGCATTTAACTTAAGACTGCTGCAAATGTTTTGGCCTCATCTTTTGCACTGATGTGTTGGGCTTACCCAATAAGAACTGAATACTTGTGTCGCTGCCTCCTCATTGAGTTGTTTAATTGTCCACTACCATTCATAACTGGATGTGGCAAGGCTGCAGAGCTTATTGGTTCAAGTGCTTACCTCTGTCAGTCACTTGGTGCTTCTACTGGTTGGTACACTGTTTTGTAGGTATGATTTTTAGGTATGTCCCTGGCATGCCCTCCTGCATTCCTCAGAGCCAGGCATGATGTCCTGGCTTGATGATAATGGTAGAGTGGGCATATGCTGTACTGAGGTTACAAATTGTGTGTGTTTGGTAATGATTCTGATGCTGCGAGAGACCCCAGTGCTTCATGGATGCCCAATGGAGTTTGCCAAAATGTCAAAAAGCCTCACATTTAGCATGGTGAAAGTGCCATACAATGACATGTATTGACAATGTGAATACAGGATTTACATCTTGTTATACATGACTGGGGTAATGTACTAGATATCAAATCCTGCAATCCCCACAGACATCACAAAAGGTAAAGATTTTTTAAGATCACACAAGGATTCTCCAATTTACCTGACTTTCAGACCCAGGTTGACCAAGCACGGTCCAGGCTCCTGTTCTGAACAAAAAAGTTACCGTTCACTACAAGTAATCAGACTCCAACAGATTAACAAATAAGTGTCAACTTGCCTCAAATTAAAACTCTAATCAGTTTGTAAACTCCACTTTCTTATTCTCCAAAACAGAAATACAAAATGCTATGGATGGAGGGAAGGATTGAGAAAGCCATTGAGTGGTTCCTGTTCACAAAAGGTTGCTGATATTCTTGTGCTGGTTAGAAAGCTGCTTTTCAGTCTTCCTTCTCCAGAGGCTTTCGCTGGTTTGTAGGAGGCATCATGGCTGGTTCATGCAAGGACTTTGACTTATCAATAATAAAAAAAAACAGCTTACAGCAACTGCTGGAGGGTAAATAAACTAGTTTTCATGCTTAAAGCAGCATGTTCTGCAAACAGCAAAGAGAGGGCACCTGAACTGGTGGAAGTCGGATATCTTCTGTATCTTGTTCACAGCCCCAAACTGTTCAATTACCACACAACTAATGGCAGTTGCTGGCAAGAATGCCTTTGTCATCGAAAACTGGTTACCAATTCACATACCAATCAGCTGTTTGTACCAAACCAAGCTCCATCTGTACATAATCCCTCAGCTTGGTTATTTTTGATGTGATTAGATTGATTTATTGTCACATGTACCAAAATACAGTGGGGGGGAAAAACAACTGTTTCCAAACAGTACAGGCATATCACAGCAACCAAAGGATGGACAGATCAAAAAGACTTCATGGCATGCATGTTACATTAATTGAGGCTAGAGTCCATTCAAATGTTCTGATAACAGCCGGAAAGCAGCTGTTGCTGAACCTTGCGCGTGTGTTCAGGCTTCTGCATCTTCTGCCTGATGGAAGAGGTTGTAGGTCATTACCGGGTTGTGATGGGTCTTTGATGATGTTGACCACCTTACTGTGGCAGCGGGCCATGTAAATAGAGTCCACGGATGGAAGGCTGGCTTCCGAGCGAGAAGGTGGTGTGCACAGCCCAGACTATCGTTTCTTACGGACCTGGGCGGAGCAGTTGCTATACCAGGCTGTTATGCACTCAGACAGTATGCTTTCTGTGGTGCATCTGTAGAAGTTGATGAGGGATCTTACGGACATGCCAAATTTCCTGAGCTGCTTGAGGAAGAAATGGAATTGTTGTGCCTTCTTGACCATCACATTTACGTGGCAAGTCCAAGACAGGTCATCAGTTATTGTCACTCCAAGGAAGGTGATGCTCTTCACCCTCTCGATCTCTGTCCTGTTGATGTAGATGGGGCGTGTTCTTCTCCTTTCTTTCTGAAGTCGATGACCAGTTCTTTAGGTTCACTGAGTTCATTGACAACCAGACTTCAACAACTTCACAAACAAGCAGCTGTGTATATGGTATACAGAGTGTGTTTTCAAAACATTCAGCAATCCTTGGTTTTAAAACACTTTTCTCATTCGCATACCAAAATTAAGAATAAAAAGACACTGTCTTTACAGACTCCACAATGATTATGCAGTGGTCACTCTTCTGGTCATGGACAGATGCATTTGCAGCAGGCAGACTGATGATGATGCCAAGTTTTCCCGTCTTGTTGGCTCTTCACAACCTACCGCAGACCCAAATTGAGAGCTCCATCTTGTACGTGTGTTGAAATACCTTGGCTCGGAGCACATGCCGGTTCTGGAGCACTATTGCTGAAATGTTCTCAGGGCACATTGTATCTCTAACATGGCCAAATTTTCCCCCACTACACTGAATTTCCTGCTGCCTCATCCATGCCATTGCTATCTCCAGTGACCTCCTGGCCAGCTTCCCACATTACCCTCTGTAAATCAGAGGTCGAACAAAACTATCCCACATCAATGCCTTGCATTAAGTCCTGCATTCCATTACTCTAAATGTTCACAACCCTACATTAGCTTCCGGTTAGATCTCAAATTTTCATGCTCGTTTTCAGACCCCTCTGCAATATCATCCCCTCCTATCAGTGCGATCTCCTCTGATTCCACAAACCTGTCGGATAACAGAATTCTAGGCTAGTAACTATTCTGATTTCAATCTCTCATTTTTTTTGGATCGATGCAACTTCAGTTGTCTTGACCCATCAGCTCACATTCCCTTCCCAAATATCTCAGTCTCTCTTTCTTCCTTCAACTCCTGTTAAAATCTAACTTTTACCCCCAACTACTGGTTACCTGCCCTAATATTGCTTTGTAGCTTGGCGCTGAATTTTGCTCCATGATCCCGTGAAGGACCTTGAAACATTTTATTACACTACAAGGACAATACTTGATAACAATGGATAAATGCAATTTGTTGCCCGAATGACGATTTCAGCATAAGGAATTTGGATCTACCTAAGCTAATACAGGCAACCTTTTGTGATGCGAAAAACATGAGGGCTGGATATTTAACTTAGTCAATGAAAACATCAAGGTTGCAAGCAGTAGTCGCAGGACAGTAAGAAACTAATTACTGAGGTAACAGAATTTGTGCTGATGCCAAAGACAATGGCTTTGATCTTTTCACAGGGGAACTGGAGAAAACTGGAACTAAACTGGGATTAGCTATCAAACACCAAATCAGCAAAGTTCGTCAGCAAAACCATGGGACCTGATGTCATAGAACCTGGCTTAAGTGCATCAAGCAAATGAAAAGGATCAAGGATAGAGCATTGTTAGGCTCCAGGGGATCATAGCATATACACAAAACAATGTCCTTAAGAAATAACACAGAAGAAAACTCAAATTTGGTAAAGATTAGACTCAAAAGATATTTCCAAATTAACAATTTGATCTATCAAAATACACATGCACATACTGATGCAGCTACATTTGGAACATTTGCATAAGTTTTACGTATCTTGCACCAAAAAAGGAACATGCTGAATACCTATTACTTGGAGTTGAGTAACTACTGACATCTGAGCTGGTTTCCACTTGAGAAAATACTGAACACCACGATCCTGGAATTCAAAGCTCCAAGTGATATGAATGACATAGTTGTCAAGACTTTTAGCCATCAGTTTAAAATTACTAAATCTCAATTTATCCTTAAACATGGCATTCCACAACAAAAGTAATGCCAATGCCCACAAAACTTAAAGAGAATGCTCAATGATTAAATGGGAACAAACAGGTGTGCCAGCATTTGAAGCAACGTCAGGAAACAGATCAGCTGTAATCCTTCTAATCGTTCTGAAGGGTCACAACTAAAACATTAAGTTTCTCTTAGGTATGACCCATATACACTGCACAGTTGCAGCATTTTCTGTTTTCATTTCAAACACGACGAAGCTCAAGACCTAACTTACAAACAAACCAAAGGTTCAATTGAAATTATCTGGTCAGCAAAACCAGGAATACAGGGAAATCTTGTAGCACAGTGGATAGTGTCCCTGCCTTTAAGCTAGAAACTCCAGGTTCAAGTTGGAGTCCAGGATTTGATGATAACTGAAGGTGGGTCCAAAACGTAGCCGAACAGATTCATTATCACTATGTACATATGTACAATACACATATGGCAAGCACTTAGCTGCTGGGTGCTCTCAACAGAAGTTTCAGTAGCAGCTACATTGCCAAGATCAGCCCAATACAGTCTCATGATGAGATCGTTGGTAGAGGTAAGATGGCATCGAAGAATGGTGACATGGTTCTGCAGCGGAGACGCAGCAAGGGGACTCGTGCAGTTTATAGCCTCAGCATCAGGGTGGAACAACCCAAATCCAGGCCCATAGCTAAACACTGAAGGACTGTAATGCTAAACTTAACTTTTTTTTTCACTTTATACCCAAGATTTTGTACCTAAGGTGGCACTGGAGAATGGTGACTTTGCACATTTTTCACTGTACTCCTATATCCCTGTGCTTCAGTACATGTGACAATAAAACCGAATTCCAGTTCTAAAAGTGGACAGTCTCCTGGTCAGCAGAGCCAAGCCCCTCAAGCTACACAGACTCTTACAACAAGCCACAAACCTATCCCAGGAAAACCTTAACTATGGAAACAGACATGCTTTATCAGCCTTATACACAACAAGGCCGTGGAAGCGAAAACACAATGACCAAGAAAGAATTGTGAACCTGAGGCAGAATATTCTAAATTGCTACCTTAAGTCAGAAATATTTTTAGATGCAGTAGAATTCACATCAGGATACACTGTCGATTAAATATGGAAAGAATAGTTTTGACCAAAGAGCCACTTCCCCTTCCATATTAACTCAGCCGCCAATGCCACCTTAAATCAGTGTTCACGTGTGATTGCGACAAAGCGTGATTTTCTTTCATCCACATGCACTTGAAATTCTTGGACTTGATGCTTTTTCCTCTTGGCAGGACAGCAGCAAAACTGGGAATTCAGTGCAGAGAACAATACAAGTTTATGTTTTCGTACACCATTGGCAGACAGACTAAAAGTGGACCACGAATCAACCAAGTACCAGCAATCAATTTAATTTGTTGGCTTTATAGCATTTTTAAAATCAATAGTCAAGCAAGGAGAATTGGAGGTCTTGCCACTCAACTTAGGCACATACATAGAATGAGATGAGATTTGAAGAAATTTTTGTATTTACGTAGCCCCAACAAATACGAATGCTTTCAATCACAATTCATGAGAACCAACAAGTCAAATTTTTTCGCAAAACAAATCGAAGTGTTATCATTAACATGACAAGCATTCAGAAGGTTATCTAAACTGCTAAGAAGTCAGCAATTCACCTGTTACAACCTAAACCTCATGAAATCACTCTTCAGTAAAGACATAATGCCCAAGTGGCAGAAGCAGAAAATATCATGAAACACCCAAAAGTCACTAGGTTCCAATATCTTCCCATAGACCTGGACTGAGCTGTTTTCATCTGAACCAAGGAATGAAACAATGTACAGGTCTGCTGTAAAGTGCCAATTGTTGAAAGTGTTCTGTCACTCTCCACTGCTTTCTGTCAGAACAGTTTTCCAGACATCTGACAAGGAACACTGCACAACGTCTACTGCACATAATCTAGAGCAGACAAGTCAGTAAAGAATGCCACAGAATTAATCAATGTGAAAAAGCAATCTGGAATGGCACAGAGGAAAATGCAGTGTCCCAACAAAGCAGCAATGCAACCTCATTCATTTAAGGAAAGTTGTAACTATCTTTGTCTGATCAGAGCCATCACGAAATACCTTTGTTCCTTTTTGCAACTGTGGACCCAGAATTATAGATTGGAGCAGGGTGGGTACAAGTGAAGGAGATGACATGATATTCGTGAAATGACGAGTCAAAAAAATAGAGCGTTATTTTTGCTGTCTTCCAACTTCCATCCAGAGCCATGTCCATACATGAAGCAACCACTGGAAAGAACTTCACAAGATCCACATGGGTGAGAAAAGGCTTTCCACATAATTCCCAAAAATTTTAAGAGTTGACTTTCTAATCAAAACACTAAAATGCTTTCACCTCCACTACCTGGAAAAAACCAATTGCAGATTCTAACTACTAATTGTTAGCAACTTCTTGACATCAATCCCAAACATTTTCTTTTATTGGCTGTAACTGGTATGGTCTTGTTCTATCACATTTATGCTTGAAATATTGTCTCCAGTTTTGTTTTTCCATAAATCTACAGATTATTGGTGAAGCCTTCTTTTAGTTGAAAGTCTTCTTCGTATAGTATTTTAAATGTCTGAGAATTTGTTGAAAGAGAGTTACAATTCCACTGTGGTCTCCCTCCAAAGCCCAAATGTCTTCCATAAATATTGATCACATGTACTACTCAAAGTGAAGCCTGATCATAACATGTCATTAAACAGTACTACTTCGCTCTGTATTGTGCTATATTTATTCTGTAGTTTGCATGCTTTGGTCTGCAGCGACTGACCATTTTATACACAAGTCTCCAAAAAAATGGAATGCCACAATGTAACTATTCCAGCAACATTCAAGAACTCACTGCCCATCACTGTCTAGCAACAATCCATCCTTTTAAGTATTAAGCTGAACTCACTCACTTCTGCGTGCAATCTTCAGATTCAACCTTAGCTTCAATTCTTTTTTCAATTTTGGTCATTTATCACATTTAAAATACAGTACATTTCTTACTAATAATAACAGTACAGCATTATAGCAAGGCAATAGGTTGCATTTTTCATATACTTAAAAGTAACAATTTTACACCAGCTCCTGTTTTGAGTGTAGAACAGCGTGGGATCTTTTCTCCAGCAGGCCGATTTCTGACTTCCTAATGTCATTAATAGGACACCCAAAGCCATGCAAGGAGACATTTCCACACCCGCCCCAACCCCCCACCGCCCCACCCCACCACCCCCAACATCAATGGCCCCTATAACAGAATGACGACAGCCATCACAATAACTATGTTAGAACAAACTCACTGAGTCCTACCAAGCTGATGCATTTGCCCAATGAACGTGAATGGATCATTGTATCCTCTACTATGTGGAGACTGCAATAACTTCATTTCTGCCTTATTTTACTATAACTAAAGGGATAGAACACCAAATGCCATGCAGCATAGCACCACTATGTTCTTCCTTGGTTAAGATCACTCAGAAAATATGTGCATGAAATTCCTGTTACACAAATTCTCTTCATAACGACGTTTGTCCATAATCTACACTGGTGGCCCAATCCCGAACCTTAAACGATCAAGGAAAATGAGATCCTCAATACAGCCTTTAAGGTGAAAAAGCTACATTGGGTGGATAATTGCATCACTGGTGTGGTTGCAGAGTCAGGACAGCAGAAGAGCATTAACCAAGAAATGCTGAGCTTAATCCTTTGGAACTACTGATGACAGTCACCAATCTGATGACTTTACTTTGGGTTTGAATTGCTTTCTTTCACCAACTGAACAACTTCAACTTCACATTATTTGTAATTTTTAAAAATGTCGATTAAAGGACAAAGTGAAGAATCAATGTTGAGATGTGATTTGACTTATATTGAGTTGTTGTAGACAGTGGAATTAACAAAATTAGATTTCCAATTTTGTTTTACTAACTAATTTTTTTCAAATTAAATATCATATACTATTTTAAATCACATACAACATTTGAAGCAACAGCAACCTTTTCAGGAAGAAGACAGCTTTGAATATCATATGGGGTGGGGGGGTGGTGGAGGAGGTGGGGTACGTGCGTAAGTAACTGCACTCCAAGAGTGGAAGAAAGATGTGCTGTTCAACTGTACTAAACAGAACCATTTTAAAAAAAATCACTAACCATTTTCAAAACACAAATTCAAAGACATGCACATCCCCTAACAGGACTGGTGATGTTGAACAATAAAACTAAAATTGATAAGGCATCATGACTCATCCAAAGAAACAGACAGTGAATGCTGCAGAGGCACTGGCCATATTTTCCAGACTTCCTTAGTATCAGTGGTAGCACCCAGCGACTATAAGTTAGTCAATTTAACTTCAGTAGTGGAGAACCTCCAGAAAAAATAATTCAAGAAACAATTATTCGTCACTAGGGCACGTACCAGTTGATTAAGAAAAACAAGTATGGATTTGTTAAGGGCAAATCATGTTACACTATCTTGGGAGTTTTCTTGAATGCTTAACACAAGTTGATGGGATAATGCTGTTTATGTGGTGCTCACTGACTTCATAGAAATACAGACTCCCTGCAGCGTGCAAGCAGGCCATTCAGCCCATCGAGTTCACACTGATCCTGCTTACAGCAACCCACCCAGACCCACCCCCATTCTTGTAACCCTCCATTTCCAACGGCTAACCCACCTAATCTGCAAACCTTTGGACTGAGAAGAAAAAACCCGGGCATCCAGAGGAAACCTAAGCAGACACGAAGAGAACGTGCAAGCTCCACACAGTCACCCAAGGGTGGAATCGAATCCGGCTTAAACAGGTCTTTTGTTAAAAAGGCTATACATTTAATTCTTAGAGCTGAGTTTTTGAAGGGTTGTGGAAATTTTATTCCACGTAGCCAGACAGTTGAGTTTTATTTTTAAAACAAAAAAGGTAAAAGAAACCACACAATTTAACAAAACACTTCTGGGAAATCCCAACTTCAGCTAATTCACAGAATTGTTACTGTATAGGAAGTCATTTGGCCCATCCTGCCTGCACTGGTGGATTTACTTGGACTCACTTCTTAGAAACTATATGTCTGGATTTGATTTGGATGTCTGTTGGGAAAAAGCATACTGGAAAAGAAAGGTTGTTCAGATCAAGTGTGTTTCTGTGACACCCTTGTGAGCTAGTGGGAAACCTGCAGCTAGGAGACTTCTCAATACGGTTTCCTGAAAAATCTGTCTGCTGAAACACCAGACTGTACCACATGACTATTAACTGCTGCATGTGTGCTAGAATTTACAGCGAACAGTCCATAAAACTTATTTTTCCCTCAAGAAATAACCATCAATAGTCAATGGTGTTTTCTCCCATGGTGAGTCGCTGCACAGTGAATTAGTTTTTGATTCTTGCATTGCACGTGTGGTGCTTTGAATTATGTAACGTGAACAAATATGTATATTTTCACACTATAAACTGTGTGTTAACAGTTTTGTAACTTGATGGAATCATCTGTTTCACAATAAATCAATAATTCTCTTTATCAAAGAAATCTGGATGATGGATCTTTTTATTCCAGGTCTTCTAATAGACAAAGCATTAAATTGGCCACGTTAGGAACTGGGTAAAACAACTGAATTTAATGTTATAACCCATGGATTAGTCAAACAAGAGACAAACAGTACTCAACTCCAATCTCTGTCATAATTTGATGAAGTGCCACACAATAGACTCATGAAATAATAGGGACAGTAGGAACATGGATATGAAACTGGCTGAATGACAAGAGATGAAGGAAGGCTTGCAGTAAAATTTCGCAGGGGTGGGTTTTGAGACCTTCACTCTTGCTGATATTTATATTATAATAACCTAGACGTTGGTGCACTGGATGAAACTGACATGTCTGGATGATATAAATCCCTGAAAATTTTGAACTGAGAAGCATTATGTAGAACTTCAGAAGGGTTATAGTTCGAGGAATAGGCTGATGTTCAACACTGAAGAGTGTGAAATGACTCATTTTTGAAAGAGAAGGCAATGCTAAAGAAAGCACAAGTCATTGAAGGTGGTAGTACAGATTCAACAGTAGCTATATAAAGCATACAGTAACCTAGGCTTAATTAATCAGGAACAAGAGTAAGAAAGTTATCAAAGAAAAAAAGAATTGCAGCTACTACAAATCTGAACCAAAAACAGAATTTGATTTGATTTTGTTTTGCTTTCTTATTGTCACATGCACCCAAGTACAGTGAAAAGTTTTTTGCGTGCCGTACATGCAGATCATAACATATAAAGATCATAGCATGACTGAACACAGCAAGGAATACAAAGTTATTATTGTAAAGACGGTGCACAAAAACCAAGATCAACATTAGATCTCAAATTTGAGCAGTCCATTCAGAAGTCTAATAACAGCAGTGAAGAAGCTCTTCTTGAACCTGTTGTCTAAGTGCATTTAAGCTTTTGTGTTTTCTGCCTGAAGGAAGAAGTTGGAAGAGATTATAACTGGGGTGGGAGGGTCTTTCCAAGGCAGAGAAGGGAAGATGGAGTCAATGGATGGAAAGCTGGCTTGCGTGATGATCTGAGCTGTGTGCTGGAAAAACTCAGCAGGTTTGGCAGCATCTGTGGAAAGAAAGCAGAGTTACGGACTTGAAACGTTAATGCTGCCTTCTCTCCACAGGAGATGTTAAACTTGTATAACCTCAACTTGAGCATCACACGTCACCCCATACTTTTTTTTTTTTTTTTTTTTTAAATTCACACACAGGACATGGGCATTACTGGCTGGGCCAGCATTTGTTACCTCTCCCAAATGCCTTTGAGAAGATGGCGTTGACTGCATTCTTGAACCACTGCAGTCCATATACTGTAGGTTGACCCACAATGCCCTTAAGGCAGGGAATTCCACGATTTTGACCCGGTGACAGTAAAGGGATGGCAATATATTTCCAAGTTAGCATGGTGACTGGCTTAGAGGGGAACTTGCAAGTAGTAGTTTTCCCATGCATCTGCTGCCCTTAGCCTTCCAGGTGGAAATGGTCATGAGTTTGGAAGATGTTTTCAAGGATCTTTGTAATATCCACAAGCTGTAGTTCAAAAATTCACCAAACTGGTCCTACTGAGCATTGGAGGAGGAGTTGCGGTGCCAGTCAAGTGGGCTGCTTTGTTCCTGGATGGAGTCAAGCTTCTTGAGCATTGTTGGAGCTGCTCAAGTGGGCAGTATTCCATCACATTCCTGACGTGTCAGGTAGGTGGTGGACAGACTTTAGGCAGTCAGATGGAGAGTTACTCGCTGCAGTACTCCTAGCTTATGCAGTCACTGTGCTTCTATACAAAGTCCAGTCTTTGTCAATGCCAACCCCCAGGATGTTCGAAGTGGGACATTCAGTGATGGAAACACCGTTAAATGTCAAGGGGCCAATAGTTAGATTGTCTTTAACTGAAGATGATCATTACCTGGCATTTCTGTGACACGAATTTAGGTCACTACCCTGAGCAACTCCTGCAGAGGTGCCCTGGAGCCGAGATGACTGACTTCCAACAATAACAACCACTTTCCTATGACTCCAACTAGCACAGAGTTTGCCCCCTGATTTCCATTGATTGCAGTTTTCCTAAGGCTACTTGGCCCCATTTGGAGTCAAATGTGGCCTTTATGTTAAGGGCTTTCACTCTCTCTCAGAATTCAGCACTTCTGTCCATATTAAACCAAAACTGTAACGGGGTCAGGAGCTGAGGAGCCCTAGCAGAACCCAAACTGGGTGTCAATGAGCAGGTTATCGCTGAGCAGGTGCTGTTTGACAGCACTGCTAAAGACATTTCAACACTGACGCTATAATGGTTTTAACAGGTGTATTTAGTCCTTTGTTTTGAAGAAAGGTTGAGGCAGAAGTGACGAGCAGTCTGCTTCAAAGCCCATAAACCCCAAAGGGGCCTTGGGGTTTTTTCCTAAATTTGGAAAAGCAGCAGCCTGAATGGGTGGTGTCAAGCTCCCACAGAACCAAGATTTTTAGTTTTAGTTTTTCAGTAGCAGTTGCTGGGGTCTTGAAGCTGGATGTGGAAGCTGTTCTTCCTCTCTCTGTTACAGCTAAAAGCTGGGGATTCTCTTCCTGCTGCTAGAATTGCATGTGAGACACTATTTTATTGAATTTGCCTTTGCCAAGGGTGTGTTTAAGAGTTAAAAAGATGTAGAGCTGGATGAACACAGCAGGCCAAGCAGCATCAGAGGAGCAGGAAGGCTGACGTTTCGGGCCTAGACCCTTCTTCAGAAAGGGTGCTCTGATGCTGCTTGGCCTGCTGTGTTCATTCAGCTCTACACCTTGTTATCTCAGATTCTCCAGCATCTGCAGTTCCTACTATCTCTGTGTTTAAGAGTTACTGTTTAGCAGTTAATCTATTATTCCGTTAAGTTTTCCAGCAGTTAGGTTATTCCAATTTTTATTGTATTTTAACTATATGTGCAAAGAGTGATATTTTTTGCTTCAAGACTGGTAGTTTCACAAATCAAATTGTATCTAGAACACAACACCTGGCCTAGGCTGTCATAATGATGGGGTGTGCGCGCACATGGTGGTTGGTCTGGTCTGGTCTATAATAGCACTACAAGGATAGGAAGTAATTGGAAAGAACGCACAAAGCAATGAGTGTGGTTCCAGGGATGAGGAACTTCAGTTACATGGATAAATTGAAGAAGTTTGGGCTACTTACTTTGTAGAAGAGAAAGTTTAAACAAGATTCGATAGAGGTATCCAACATCTCACAGGCCTCTCGACATGGTAGAATACAGAAATAAAATCCCACTTTTAGAAGGATCAAGAACAAGGTGCCGCTGTTGGACTGGAGTGGACAAGGTCAAAAATCATATGACACCAAGTTATAGTCCAACAGGCTTATTTGAAGACACAAGCTTTCAGAGTCTCACCTGAAGACAGAGAGAGACTCCCAAAAGTCGTGTCTTCAAATAAGCCTGTTGGCCTATAGCTTGGTGTTGTGATTTTTGACAAAGAACAAGTGCACAGATTGAAATTAAGTGGCAAAAGAAGCAATGGTGAGTGGATGAAAGAGAGGTTTGGAACACATCAACAATCTGGAACAAATAGTCTTAAGGTATAGTTTAATTGTAGCATCTAAAAAAGTGAAGTAGATCGTCATTTGAAAGGGGACACTACATAGTCTTAGTGAGATAGCAATAAATAGCT
The DNA here is from genome assembly GCF_021869965.1 of Rhincodon typus. Lineage (NCBI taxonomy): Eukaryota > Metazoa > Chordata > Chondrichthyes > Orectolobiformes > Rhincodontidae > Rhincodon > Rhincodon typus. The sequence goes on from NC_063334.1 coordinate 100,197,904, forward strand.
TTAAGTAAATTGCTCATTCAGAAAATGATGCAAACATGACAGGCCAAATAGCCCCCTTCAAAGCTGTCACAACTGAGAGTCTCTCATCATGTGATGTTTGTAAAGTGGCCACACTCAATAATTTACAGCGCTTCAACCTAAAACGAAAGCTGGGAAAAGAAGCACCGATGTAATGGACCAAGTACTTGCTCACAGTAAAACGTTTAGTCGCCTTGAGACATGGATTAGCACGAGAAAATAAGTTTGCCAAAGGTCTTTCACGAAAACTATGTCTCACAACAAGGACTAGTAGCATGAAAGAGTTCCTGTGTCAGAGAACAGAGCAGAAGGAGTGTGTAAAATCCGGCATACAGGGGCTCTCTAACTTACTTCTTGTAGTCTACGCTGAAGAGCCGGAACCCAGCTGCTGCCCCTCCTCCTGAAGTCACGGCCGTGGCTTCTTGGCCCAACTCGGTCGATTCACTCCCCAGAGTCTGGTCGTTGTAGGACATGCTGTTGGTCGCCATACTCGTCCTGAGGCTCTCGTCCCGTACCCCAAACACCAGCTGCCAAAGTGATGTGAACGGTTAGTTTAATCTGTGCAATGTTGAAACGTCCCCGCCGCCTGCCAGCCGGTCCCTACTCGAGCGACACCGGAAGTGTGACGGGGGGGAAGAGGTCAGCTGACACGGAGATCACATGACCCGGCGGCTGCCATGGAAACGCCCCTTGCACACAACCCTCATGACGCCGCCCTGCTCAACTGGAGGGCAAAAAAAGGTTGCTTTCTTCTTTAAAAACACTCAATGCAAATTCATGGTAAGGATGTAAGAGAGAGGAGCAGGTCACATTTATGGTCCCTCTTCCCTGTTCCAAAAAGATTCAGGGAGTTATGGTACAAGAGGAAATTGGCCCACAAATATAAGTAAGAAATGCCTTGGGTTTGGTTGTTGGATGGAGTCAAACTCCCAATGTTTGTGTGTTTATCCATATGTTACTGTACAGAACCAAACTGCTACAGTGACTGTGTATGTATACAAAGATATGTTTATGAATAAAGTATGTTTTTAAAGTTTCAGAAAAGCTGGCTCACAAATGAGCCAAATAAAATGAGTGAGATGAACAGTGGTAGATGAAAGTTAATTGAAACTCAATGTCAAAGCCCATGTGATGTAGGAAGGTACATGCTCTCAGAGCATCACCGCTCTAATTATTACAAAGGATTACTACTCTAATAACGTTACTACTATGCACCCAGAGGGAAAAAGGGAAAAAAAACAATACTTGGAAATGAATGTACTGGTCGTATTAGAGCACTACTGACACTACAAACAGGTTGGACTAGTATGCATCATTTGTAAGTTTTACTGGTATTTCGTCAGGATTTTGAAAATTTTTAGCAAATCTTTTAGATTTCTTCTGCACTGTCTGCAATGAACACAGAACAGGAACAAGCCCTTTGGACCACCTTGAAAAGCATTAACATCCTTCCTGTACACATACTCCAGCTGCTAATATAATTTCATTGTAACCTCCCTGCTCCTATTAATGAAGTGTAGAATACTGTATGCTTTATTGACAAAGAACAAAGAAAATTACAGCACAGGAACAGGCCCTTCGGCCCTCCAAGCCTGCGCCGATCCAGATCCTCTATCTAAACCTGTCACCTATTTTCCAAGGATCTGTATCCCTCTGCTCCCTGCACACTCATGTATCTGTCTAGATTCATCTTAAATGACGCTATCATGCCCGCCTCTACCACCTCCGCTGGCAACGCATTCCAGGCACCCACCACCCTCTGCGTAAAGAACTTTCCACGCATATCTCCCTCAAACGTTTCCCCTCTCACCTTGAAATCGTGACCCCTAGTAATTGAGTCCCCCACTCTGGGAAAAAGCTTCTTGCTATCCACCCTGTCTGTACCTCTCATGATTTTGTAGACCTCAATCAGGTCCCCCCCTCAACCTCTGTCTTTCTAATGTAAATAATCCTAATCTACTCAGCCTCTCTTCATAGCTAGAAGAGACAGTTCTGTCTTTGTCTTGCCATTTTAAATGACTTATGTATAAATACCCAGGCCTCTATTCTCTGACACACCCTTTGGAAAAGTGTAGTTTATTTTATTCTGTCTCTCCACACTGTTTGTACCAAAATGTATCACCTCACACTTCACACTGAACTTTATCCACCCACTCAACCAAAGTGCCAATGTTCTTTTGAAGTTCAAAGTTGTCCTCTTCACAGCTTCCAATTCTCCTGAGATTTCTGTCACCCACAAGATTTGAAATTGCACCTCGCACATAAGATCTCAATCATTTATACCTATGTCAGGAAAAGCAAGGGTTCCAAAAGTTAACCCTGGGGGACTTCACTACAAACCTTCTGGCAGCCCAGAAAATATCCATTATCAATTACGCTCTGTTTCCTATTATTCGAAATGTGATAACTTTCTTAACAAGTCTGGTTATTGTGTGGCACTGTATTGAATGCCTTTTGGAAATCCATGTGCACCATATAACAGCTTTGTCCCCACAACAACTCTTAATGCTTCAAAAGGTCCAGCAAATTAGTTAGACATGATTTTCCCTTTATACATCCATACTGACTCTTCTGAATCAACTGATATTTTTCCATGTGTTATTAGCTCTATTCTGAAAAATTGTTGGCATAGTTAACACCAAGGAGGAAAGCCTTAGTCTGTAGGGCTATATAGACAGACTGGTCAGGTGGGCTGAACAGTGCAAATGCAATTTAATCCTGAAATATGTGAGGTCATGCATTTTGGGAGAACTAACAAGGCAAGGGAGTACACGTTGAATGGTAGGACCCTAGGGAGCACAGAGGTTCAGAGGGACCTTTGTGTGCATGTCCATAGATCCTTGAAGGCATCAGGACAGATAGATAAGGTCATGAAGAAGGCCTAAGGAATACCTACCTTGAATAATCAAGACATTGAATACACAAGCAAAGAATTGATGATTGAGCTGTATATAACATTGGTTAGGCCAAAGCTGTAGCACTGTATGGAGTTCTTATTGCCACACAATAGGAAAGATGTGATTGCATTAGAGACAATGCAGAAGAAATTTACCATGATGTTGCCTGGACTGGAGTTAATCAGCTATGAAGAAAAACTAAATAGAAAAGAAGAAGAAACGGCTGACAAGGGATCTGATTAAAGTATACAAAGTTAAATAGATTGAGAGAAACTTTTCCCCTTAGCAGAGGGGTCAAAAACCATCTACAAGATGCACTGCAACAACTCATCAAGGCTCCATAGATAGCACCTTACAAACCAGTACTCTCTACAATCTAATAGGAAAAGGACATCAGGTACATGAGAACTGCACCACCAGCAAGTTCCCCTCCAAACCACACACCATCCTGACTTGGAACAACGTCACTATTCCTTCACTGTCTCTGGAGCAAAATCCTGGAACTTATGAATTGTAGCAGTTCAAGAAGGCAACTCACCACCATCTTCTCAGCACCAATTAGGCATGTGTAATAAATGCTAGGCTAGCCAATGTTGCCCACATCCCATTAATTAATAAATAAATTTTGAAACACACTAACTTGTTTAGGTTTAAAATTAGGCCTTGCAGATGACAAATTCAGAAGGCAACAAGAAAGGAGAGGAAGAGTATTAAAAAAGGAAAAGTAAGGTATACAAATAAAGGCTACCAAAATCAGGAGTTTTAGTTAGAGTACCGTGAGAAGATGAGTCTGTTGTGAAATACCTTCAGAACTATTGAATTTGATTTTGTTTGTAGTGTCCATTATGAGATGTTGTGTTAGCAGTAGATGAGACAACATTGCTCGAAAAATATGAAAATAAATAAAATACAGTCCTCCTACACAACATCTGTGTTCTACTTCAACTTTTTTTCTTTATCTCTCTATTTGTATCTAAGATTTGTACCTAGGTATTTTGTACCTGAAATGGCACCAAGTGGGGCAACATTGTAAACTTTTCACTGTACTCTTGTACTTGAGTACTAATGACAGTTATCCTATAGGGGGTTCTGCTATAATGCGCATTCCAGCAACACGAATTGACAATGATGCAATTGACAAATCAGTGAACAGTATTTCCACAGTGCGAACTTTGTGTTGCCTATAACATGATTACGTCGAGTCCACTGGACTTGATGTTATTGAATGTTTTTCTTTGACCCACAATACTCAAGGTAAAACCTAACCATTGATTCATAAAGTTTTAGCACAACTTCCTTTTTGTTAACTACGCATAGTCTAACACCTGCCTTTCTCACCAAAACCTCACTCTTACATGCTTACAAGCTGAATTATTTTCAGCAGCTGCTTATCTTTGACGTTAACTACAAATCCTAATCCCTCCTTTTGCTCTCATACGAGATAAATATGGGGCACTCAAAGGTTGATGAGGTTTACATGCAAGATTTCATGGCTGCCGTCAAAGCTAGCCTAAGGAATTTGTATAAAAATAGTCAACATACCGGTTCTTGAAATATCAGTTCTCTCTTCTGGAACCTGTTATTGTATAACAGTGAGGAAAATTTCGGGCTTGGTTGGCTGTGGAGCAGGTAGCTTACTAACATTCACTGTCAAGTTCTGTATGGAGAACAGTCACTTGAGCAAGATTGAGAAAGGTCAGTGGTTCCTGTAGAACAGGCCAGTAAAACAGGTGGACCATGGGCTGGACTGTGAATATTCACTTCCCAGCCATGATCATCCTGCAGCCACATTTCCATAATGACAGTTAGATCATATCTGTTCACTTCAGTTAATGCTATCATTTCATCTGCTTTGTTGCAAATGCAGGGGGTGTTTTAATGATAGTGGGGGTTAAAGGGATGGATAGAGGTTACAGAGATAGGGAGGTTTATACCAGCTGTGGAAAGTTATAAGGACACTGGGAATTGAAGGGACGGATAGAGTTGGTCTTAGGGAGGTTGACAGGTATTCAAGAATGTTACAGTTACGGAGTTACGGAAAATTGCAGTTGCAGGAGGTACTGTATTTACAGAGATATAGGGGGCTGGATTAGATTCCTGAGATAGGGATGGATGCAGGGAGCGAGAGACACACACAAACACACGGAGCTTGAGTGTTGAGTGATTTTTTTGGTGCTCTGCCCCTAACCTTGCTTTTCCTATCGGCCCATTATCTCTAAAGCGCGATGTTACGCTGGAACTCAAGTATCGCATTAAAGCAGAACTCTTGTAATTCTAACGTACGAAATGCATCCATTCCAATAGCTTTTCACGGAATGTGTAAGAAACGTACACAAACTGACATGAGGTGGCGCTGCATTCCCGGGTCCCATTGAATAATTGCTGACTGAAAATCGGTGTAAGCAGTGGAGCTAAAATCTTCAGACAGAAATCATTTGATCTGCGTTATACAGCACTTTTCATACCTAAGGATGCCCTAACCAATGTAGTACTTGTAAACATAGTCATTACTATATGAATTACACACAAATAGCTTTATAATAATGACCAGGGTCTAGGCCCGAAACGTCAGCCTGTCTGCTCCTATGATGCTGCTTGGCCTGCTGTGTTCATCCAGCCCTGCACCTTGTTGTCTCAGGTATTGTGCTCTTGTGATTGAGGGATAACTGTCAGCCAGGACACCAGGGATGACTCATTTGAAATAGTATCATCTTTTAATCTACTGGAGAGGTAGCTGGGTCCTTAGGTTAACTCCTTCGCTGAAAGGCAACATTTCCGTCAATGTAACACTCCCTTCATGTCTGCACATATTTTTGCATTTAAGACTTAAGAGTGGGACTTGAAACTACAATTTTCCCATTCAACTCACCGACCAAGTTTCAGCAGACAAATTGGAGGCATTTCACACTCAAGTCTCCATTCCCACTACTAAAAATATTTGGAACCCTTTATAAGGAGTGATTATAGTTATTAGAACATATAATTAATTTGCAGGAATTCATCCATCAGTGTAGGGACCTGGATAACATGCTGCCATTTGAACAAGTCGGGGAAGTGATGGCCTAGTGGTATTATCACTGGACTTTTAACCCAGTGACCCAGATAATGTTCTGGGGTCATGGATTCAAATCCCACCATAGCAGACAGTGGAATTTGAATTTAATGAATATTTGGAATCAACAGTCCATTGCCATTTGACAGGGGAAAATAAGCACCTGGTTTACTAATGTCCTTTAGGGAAGGAAGCTGCTGTCCTAACCTGGTCTGGCCTACATGTGACTCCAGACCCACAACAATGTAGTTGACTGTTAACTGCCCTCTGGCAATTAGGAATGGGCAATAAATGCCGCCTGGACAGTGATGCCCTCATCCTGTGAATGAATAAAAGGAACTGCAGCCATAGGACCAAAGAGAATTTTGACCTGAGACTCTGACAGCACACTTTATCCATGGCTTTCTCTTTTTTCCAGACCTTCTGTCAGAGTTATAGGTAATATGTACAGAATAGGTCACCCAGATGTGGACAGATTCAGACTTGTCTGTGAAACTCCCCATGATAGAATATCTGTGACATTTTCAATATTAATATGAAACCCTTGGCTTTTAAATAAAGGCACCTGTTGAATAACTAAGAAAGTTATGCAAACTTTTCTAAGTTACTGGTTAGGCTTCAACAAGATGAGAATGTCTAATTCTGACACAACGTTGGAGAAAGGACATCAAGACCTTGAAGAGGAGATTCACAAGGATCTACTGGAACAGTATTAGAATGAGATACTTCAATTATTTTGAGTGATGGAAGAAACTGGGATTGTCCTTACAGCAGAGATTAAGGGGAAATGTAATAGAAGTGTTCAGATTTATGAGGGGTTTGATACAGGATGAAATCATTTTCACTTGTTGGAGATTCAGTAACCTCGAGACAAAGATTTAAGGGTTGAAGAACTTTTTTTGTAGTTGTTGTTATGATCTGTAATGTGGTGTCTCAAAGCAACGTGATTCTCAGGCATAGTGCCATAGAAGTTACATTACAAGAAGGGACAGCTTTGATCACCTCTGTCAAGATGCAGCACATCCTTGCCATTCTCTTTCCACCTTTAATCATTTTCCACGCTGTATAAAATTAATAAGGTCAATTACATACAACAAGCAAGGATTTGCAGGGCTTTCTGTTGCCAAAGAGTGATAAGTCAAAAGTCATTAAAAACTATTGGCAACATTTTATCAAAAATTAGCCAACTGTCAATTTTGAGCAGTGTCACAGAGGGTTTTTCTCCAAGACCTCAACTGAGTTTCTCATACAATTCTCCACTGCTGACCTTAGTATGTATGTACCAGAGCCTCTATGGCGCCACTCTTGCATTATCTTTTGTCTGCAGCGGCAGAAGTGTTCCCCACGGCAGAACCTTCTGGGATTTGTGCCACTGAGTCCATATTCAAAGCCTGATTGTGCATAAGGTCAATTGCAGCCAGCCATGAATAGTGAAATAACTCCACAGAGGACAGTATCCTGTCACCATGTCACCCTTTACTTACATGTGGAGAGTCCTTGACACCAATCCAGCTCTCTCAGAGCTAGCTCTCAGAGTAAACAGGATATCTGACACTGCTGTTCTTATCTGTGAGCCAGGGCTCTCTGATTGGACCAGATTAACAGCCCCATCAGGGAACTCATATTCTATGACGTCCATCTTGCTGACCTTGTTGCAATAGCTACAAATAGCCTTTCACAGGTTCCAGTTAATGGGGCTCTTGCACAAATGCTGGGGAAAGTGGGATCTGTACATGAGGACAATCTACACCTTAATGTACAGTGACTAGTTTTCTTGTGAACCACATAACCATGGACATAGAGTGAGTTTTAAACTAAATAGAGGGGGCAAGGACCCAAATTTGGGAAGTAGTGGTGAATCAGAGTGGGGAAAAGAATTAATATGGGAAATGATAAACAAACAATGACAGATTTAAGATTTAAGAGCAAATCAGCAGAAAAGATGAGAGGTTACAAAATTAATAAAAGGATTAAACTTTAGACAATTTATTTGAATGCATATGGCATTCAAAACAAAATAGATAAACTGATAGTACAAACTGAGATAAACAAATATGATCCAGTGATCATTATTGAAACATGGCTGCAGGAAGATCTGGATTGGGACCTAAATATTGAAGGGTATGTGACATTTAGAAAGGACAAGAAATGAGGAAAAGGTGGAAGAGTGGCTCTGCTAATTAAAGACGATATTAGCACCATACAGACAATGTCCTAAATTCAGAAAACCAGGATATTGAAGCAGGCTGGGTAGAGATGAGGAATGATAAAGGCAAGGGGTCACTTGTGGGAATTGTGTGCAGGCCTTCTAACTAACCACATGGTGGCTTAGGAAATTAAGGGATTTGGGAGATTGTCAAAAGGGTGCAGCAATTATCATGGGGGAATTTTAAACTATACATGAACTGGAAAAATCAGGAGGGAAAAAATAGTCTAGATGAAGAATTTATTGAATGTGTTGTGGTGGATTATTTTCCAAAATAATCTCAGGAGCCTTGAGGTACAGGTCAACCATCATTTATTGAGCCATCACTGGGAGAGTCAACCCCAGAAAAGATGGCAAAGCAGCACTCTAACTCAATGAGGATTCATCAGATATTTATACATTGAAAGTCACGTAGACAATACATTACTTGAATTTCAAAATGGTCTGTTTTAGATAAATACATTGTTTTTACACATTTCAAAAATGGCAAAGTGCCTTTTACCCTTGGTCTGACCATTCCCTATTTTCCCAGGTGCCATCCCATCTCCTCTCCAAAACCTGTGCTTCATTCCCATCCTTGATTAAACCCAATTGCCTTGTCTTTCTCAGCAGGGTGATCCTGACATTGCATTTCCAAATAAGGCCTCAGGATTAATGCTGGCTCAGCCACATTGCAATTTCACAGAAACTTTGTCTATCTGCTGAATCAGCATCTAAGCATATTTATGCAGATTGACTAATTTTTCTTTTAACCTGACCACTTTCTTGAATAAGAATAACTGAAAATGAATCTTAAATGATTTATAAGATTATTGCATATGAAGTTAACTAAAATTCTCTATCTTATTCAATGCCAGCTGGAAATTCACATGGATTTACAGGTCAGCCCATGTCATACCCAAGTTTCCCCCTCGCAAATGTTTTCAGAACAATTTCTTAGACCAGCATGTTCTGGCACCAACCAGACAGTAGGCTATATCAGACCTGGTTTTGGCCAATAAAAGGATTTATTATTGACCCCACAGTGAAAGCAACTCTGAGTAACAGCGATCATAACATGATTGAATTTTACAAATAGTTTAAAGAAGAGAAGTATGGGTCCAAAAATAGAACTTTGATTTTGAAGAAGGGCAATTATGAGAGAATGAAAGCAGAGCAAGTGAAAGTGAACTGACAATTTAGCTTATGGGATAGGTCAGGAGAGATGCAATGCCAAATATTTAAGGGGATGTTCCAGAAAGTGCAGAATGGATACATTCTAACAAATAAGAAACTTTCTAAGGGATGGACCCACTATCCATGGTTCAGTAAAAAAGCCAAAGATAGAATTAAACTGAAAGAAAAGACATAATTTTGAAAAGATAGGCAAAACGATTACAAAAAATTAATGAGAGAAATATTAGTAAAACAAGAGAAGGTTAGCCAAAAACATAACACAGATAGGAACAGTTACTTCAGATATTTAAAAGAAAGAAAAGTTAACAAAGTAAGTCCTGTAGTCTATGAGTCTGGGGAATTAGTAATGGAGGATAAAGAGAGGGCAGATGAATTGAAAAGATATTTTGCATCAGTCTTCACTAAAGAGGATACAAGTAGAATCCCGGAAATATTGGTAAATCAGTAATTGCAAGGGAGTGACATATTTAAGAAAAATTACAATTACCAGAGAAATAGTACTGAATAAATTGTTGGAACTGCAAGTTGGCAAGTCCTCAGGTCCTGATGGACTTCATCCGAGCATCTCAAAAAAATTAGTTGGTGGTATAGTTGATGCCTTAGTTTCAATTTTTCAAAACTCATTAGATTTGGGGAAGGTTCTTTATATTGGAAAACGGCTTATGTACCTCCATTATCCAAGAAGGGAGGGAATCAGAAAGCCGAAAGCCACAGGCCAGCTAACTTTTGTGATTCAAAAATCATGTTAAACTGATTTATTGGAATTCTTTGAAGAAGGAACTTGTACTATTGATAAAGGGGAACCAGTGGATTTATTGCATTTAGATTTCCAGAAGGTATTTCATAAGGTGCCACATCAAAAGTTATTGTGGAAAGTAAAAGCTCTGCATGGGCTAAATATTGCTAACAGGAGGCAGAAAGTAGGAATAAAGACAAGGTTAAGACAACTTCAACACAAGAATGCCTCCTCCTCCAACTTGAACACTTTGAACCCTGTTCCAGATCTTTCCTGCTTCAGAATGTAACTCCACCCATCTCCCAATGTGATATCAAAAGTCAAATAATTTATTAAGCTGCAGCTCCTGAGAAAACAACATTAATGTAATAGCCATAACCTAATGGGAACCATGACTTATCCCACTACCTTAATCCTAATGCAAGATAAGATAAACAGTACAACTAGAATAGATAGTGTGAACCACAAAGACATTGTGGGTTCAAGTGTAATAGACACCACAACAATAAACAAGAATATAAATGCAAGAAAGATCAATTACTCTTTAGATTAACCCTGTCGCTTTCAGTGGTAGGCAGAAATGCTCATAAACAAGGGAAGCTGACACCTGGGCAGAGATTTCTTGGTGGGGTTTTGGTTAAACATTCCTGTAGGTCCTCTTCCATTCCTCTTCCATCCATTATTTCATACCGACAACTGAGTATTGGATGAGTTGCTTGCTTATGTTTTCTCAATGCTTTCTTGAAATATATACTCAGGATTGAAAAATCATCCTGATGTCAGGTTCCCATTGCCTGTAGAAAATTCAGACCCTTCCTTGTCTGTCAGATAAATCTGCTTATGTCATTTCTATTAATTAGCATTACTGCGTGAAATATTGTGTTTTAATTAGATTCAAACTGACATTTCACCTGGAAAATAACTAATGCTTGCAATTGCTTTTCCTAAGAGATGATTTGCCAGTCTTTATTTAGCCTTTTGGATAGAGAAAGAAAATTGGAATGGACTGGGGTCACTGGGATTTGTGGGTCACCAAAGATTAATTCCATCTGGTTCATCAAGACACAAAACTTATAATACCAGAAAATTGAGGTACAGACACATCCTCCAGATCAAAGTGCCAACATCTGGATAGTCAGCTATGCAGGACAGAAAATGAAGAATATGGAATTATTACAAAATTGAAGTATTTTGATGTAATGAAAACAGTAATGTACAACATAGCATGTCTAAATTTCATGAATATGTTGCTAGGCATTCCTTTCCAATAGTTGTCTTATTACAGAAACATATAATTTAAATGGAAAATCATTTGTCTGTAAAATTATAGTCTTGGCAACTAATTGAAATAGAATGCTCGATTTGCTTTCTAATTTGTATGAAATAAACAATTTTTAAAACATTATGTATCCATAGAAAACCGCAACCACATTTTTAGTCCAATTTGGACAGTTATAAAATCAGACAAGTTACCTGTCTTAACTAATACTTTTTTTTTTAATAATGAATGCCCAGAACATCCTTAGTACAGTAATTATTTGAAGAACTACATTGACCCAGATTTTACTGTGCTAATGACAGCACAGATGTCAGCATTTGCCATCATTGCATAAGTGAGAGAGCCAAAACTATACAGAGTGAGAACTGTAGCATGGTAGATCTGGAAGCTGTTATGATCTGTTTTTCACCACAGTGGATGCTTTGCTACTGCAGTCACCAAATTCAAGATAAAAATGAAAGAAATAGCACTGTCAAGAATTTGAACTGACTGCACGCAAATACTGAAGTATTTTTACTACAGTAAAGGCTGATGTTTTCAGGCAGAACGCGCTGATAGAGTCACTTCACAATAAACAAGAATTCATTGAGGCCAAGGGAGATTGGAAGGCATTTCAATGTTCAAAACAGTTGTGAAAGGGATCTCTCTTACTTTATGGTGCAGTTTACTTATTTAGACACAATTTATCTGACTTTTTACAAAATAGACATTTATGATTTTTCGAAACAACTGATATCATTTGACTGACTTTTAAAAAAAAGTTTAATTTTTTAACTTTCTTTTTAAAAAGATCTGCTGAAATTTATTCTTTTATTTTAGTTGCTTTCTGGCAGATAGACTAATACCTAACTAACTCTCCGCTAATAAGAGCAGTTCTTCTTTCAGGTCTGTCAGCTGTGGCATTCCCCACGAGCATGTTTCATACACCAAAGGTGCCCAGTGGCATTCACCTTAGGAAGGTCAAGTGAAGGAGATCAGTCCAGTTACACATTGTTTTGAAGGGACATAGAGAAGAAGAACAGCAGGAGGTTAGCATAGATTTTGCTGTAACTATCTAACTCATAAGTAAATTGACTTGCTTTCAAAAGGGTGTTAGAAGTCAGCGTGTCAAAATTGTCTAGTTATGTTTATAGGCTCCCTGCACAGCATCAGGCAAGCAACTCTCATCAGTGTATATGCCACTGTGATGAACAACCCTGAAGAAGCCAAGGAAAATTTTTCTGAAGATATCTGTTTTTTTGATTGTTATTGTGCCAAATTTAGACAAGCTAATCATTTTTGGTGACTTCAACGCAGCAGTTGGTGCTGATCAACAGATGTGGAAAAGGGTCATTTGAATAATTGGAATTGAAAGGTGTAAAGAAATTATCTCCTCTTGCTGAAGATATGTTAAGGATATGAGCACTGAATCATCAACAAAGTTTTCTGGCTCCCTAATAGCAACACAATGTCTTGGATGCATTGGCTTTTAGTTATCTATGTGGTCACCAGCCAGAGAGATGGGCAGGATGTGCATATGATGAAAACCATGTGTATTGTTGACTGCTGTATTAACAGGCATCTTATCACTTCAAAGCTAATCATTAAGATGTATCCCCTTTGGTACACCCAGGGTATGAAGATCCAGAAGAATTTCAGTGTCTTAAGATATATTCCAGGCTTCTGTGGGAGTCGGAAGAACATTGAAGGGGCCCTGACATTAATTTTCAAATCCTCTCTGGCCACAGAAGAGCTGCAAGAGGACTGGAGAACAGCTACTGTGATGTCATTATTGAAAAGGGTGGTAGGGATAAACCAGGGAACTGTGGGACAGTGGGGTTAACATTAGTGGTATAGAAACATTTGGAAAAACATCTGAGGGATGGAATTGATTTCTACTTGGAGAGGCAAATGTTAATCAATGATAGTCAATATAGCTTTGTCTGAGAGAGATCATGTGTGACAAGTTCGGGTTTTCTGTGGAGTTGTGTAGGTGAGGGTAGTGCACTAGTCTACTTGGACTCCAGTAAGTCTTTTGAGAAGGCATTGCATGGGAGACTGATCAAGAAGGTAAGAAATCATAGGATTCAGGGCAATTTAGAAAGTTTGATCTAAAATTAGATCAGTGGCAGAAAGCAGAGTGTGATGGTTAAAGGTTGCTTTTGTGACTGGACACTTCTCCATCAGTGTACTGCAGGATTTGGTGCTGAGTCCTTTGCTGTTTGTAGTGTATATTAATTTTTATCTCGACATGAACATAGGACATTAATCAGTAAATTTTCAAATGAAATCAAGTTGACAGTGTGAAGATAGAATACAGGATGATCAAATTGGGCGAGTCAGATAGGTAGGGTGGTGGCAAATAGAATTTAACCCGGAAAAGTGTGAGGTGATGCATTTTGGAAGGACTAACAATGCAAGGGAGTACATGATGAATAGTAGGATCCTAGACAATACAAAGGATTAGAGAGACATGGGTGTGCATTTCCATAAATCCTAGAAGGCAAAAAAAGGTGGAAAAGGTATTTAAGAAGGCACATGGGATACTTCCCTTTATTAGGCAATGCATTGAATATAAGAGAATGGGCATTATGAAGGGAGGTTATGATGGAGCTGTGCATCAATCAAAGGCAATAGTGGCTATAGGAAGGATATGATTGCTCGAGAGATAATCAAGAGGACTTTCACTAGTATAGGCTGAATTTGATTTTCTTAGAGCAGAGATGGCTAAGTGGGGGGACCTGATTAGTATTCAAAATTATGATGGGCATAGATCAAGTTGATAAGAAGAAAATAACCAAGGATCATACATTTAAGGTAAGAGGCAAGAGGTTTAGAGGAATTGAAGGATTTTTTTTAACCCAGTGGATGGTGGATATCTGGAATCACTGCATGAAAGGGTGATAGAGGGAAAGCCATCACAACATTTAAGACATATTTAGATGAATACTTGAAATGCTATGGCACAAGACTGCAAACCATGTGCTGAAAAATGTTTGAGTAGATAGGTGTTTGATGACTGGCACAGACATAATGGGCTGAAGAGTCTCTTTCTGTTCCATAAAATTCTAAGACTATGACCCAGTCATAGTAGGATCTCTCTCAGAAACTTAAAAATTTCCTGCGTACTGCAACAGTCAACATTCCTGAGATCAACCAGGCAACCTTTAGGGATATGGAGTACTCCACTGCTCAAGTGGACCTTGGCCCTCTCATAAGCAGCAAAATTGATTTGATGAAAATAATGAGTTAATTCAGAAATTACTAGAGAACAAGCATTATCTCTACAGCACTTACCTCAAAAACATGCTGTCACGATCCGTGCACAATGCCAAACAAAACATCAACAGGGCTGCTCAATGCATGTTAAGAGGAATGCAAGATTCTTGGTTGAATCAGAAGACACGGAATCTCAGTCCTGTGCAGATCACAAAGGCTTGGACACATTCTACTAAGTGCTGAAATCCCTCTGCAGTCCCCAGTTTGTAGTTTCATCACTAATCCTTGGTGATGGTGAGTCAACAGCGCTCACCGAAAAACCCAAAGTCTAGAAAGATGGGCAGAATATTTAACACATCCTCAAACGGCCTTCAGCCATAATAAAGAAACAATCAACAGTGCAGTGTTAAGCTTAAAAATATATCACTAACCCAGATTGTTAATGATTAATTGTTAAAGATTCATTGGATATGGCAATAAGAAATTGAAGGAAAAAACATGAAAAACAGGCTTAGTGTAACTGTTAACTTAGTCTACTGAACACAAAATATTAACTCTGCTTTGTCTCCATAGATGCTGCCAGACCCGCTGAGTTTTTTCCAGCAATTTCTGCTTTTGTTTGTGATTTCCAGCATCTGCAGTTCCTTGGGGTTTTTTTTAGTGTAAAAACAGCCAGTTTTGGCTGGAAGGTAATGTAATGACCTTGGCTAGGATGGGAAACAGATTATTGTGCAAAGACACAGAGACACCTGCACCCGTTTTTGCACAAACGAATGCTTGGGAAAAGTACTCATAGATGGCAATAGAGCATGTAATATCAGATTCTGAATTATAGAGTCAGAGAGTCATACAGCACAGAAACAGACCCTGTAGTCCAATTCATCCGTGCTGACCAGGTTTTCCAAAGTAAGCTAGTCCCATTTGTCTACATTTGGACCATATCCCTCTAAACTTTTCCGATTCATTTTCCTATCCACCCTAAGAAAAGCACCTTTGCTGTTCACCTTATCTATGCCCCTCATCATTTTATGAACCTCTATAAGGTCACCCCTCAATCTCGTACATTCCAGTGAAAAAAGTACCAGCCTATCCAGCCTCTCCTTATAACTCAAACCCTCCAGTCCCAGTAAATCTTTTCTGCACCCTTTCCAATTTAATATATTAATACTGGGGATCTTTTCCAGCTCGGAAGGACCTTTCACTTTCGGTCAGGGATTTGTGAGACCGGGATCATGGACTTTCACTATTGGACTGGGGTTTGGCGGACCAGTGCAGTGGAAACTGAAATAGAGCTCTAAGTGCGAGCCATCACCCAGGAGTCTTTGACGGGAGAAAGCAGTGAGACCCGCTCGTTGAATATGTCTAAAGTAGTTTAATCTAACAGATTCACTCATTAGTTTGCATATATTTAAATTAGACAGTGTCTTCTTGTATTCATTTTGATCAGACCTTAAAGAACCCATTAGGCATTTTCAGCCTAACAATACACACAGGACACTATCAGCTGCTTTGTGATGAGCATTCCACTTGGTTAGAAATGACAAACATAATCAAAATCCTGTCTAGCAGCAAAGTTCTGAAATCTGATGTTGTTCCTGCTGTAGTATATAAGGTTGAATGTCAATGCCTGATCAAGAGGCTCACTGAGCTCTTTCTGTCTATGTGGCTGCTAGGAATCATCCAAAAGAAATAGAAAGAAACCTCATAATCATGGTATGACTCCAGGTTCTGGAGCAGCTTAGTTTTGACAGGTACTGTGGTCATGTCTGCTCTTCACAACATTGCACGAAGTGCCACATTTGCCCACAGTAAGGAATGCTGCAAAGGCACATTGAAATCTTTAACATGAAGGGATCCTCACTTCTTTCAAGCAGAATTCTCACCCCCAACATGATAGTGTCATAGAGATGTACAGCACAGAAACATACCCTTCCATCCAACTCGTCTATGCCGACCAGATATCCTAAATAAATCTAGTCCCATTTGCCAGCATTTGGCCCATATCCCTCGAAACCCTTCCTAATCATATGCCCATCCATATGCCTTTTAAGTGATGTAATTGTACCAGCATCCACCACTTCCTCTGGCAGCTCATTCCATACATGCACTGCCCACAACATGAAAAAGTTGCTCCTTAGGTCTTTTTTAAATCTTTCCCTCCTCACCTTAAACCTATGCCCTCTATTTTTGGACTCCCCCACCCCTGGGAAAAGACCTTGTCTGTTTACCTTATCCACGTCCCTCATGATTTTATAAACCTCTATAAGGTCACCCTTCAGCGTCCGATGATCCAGGGAAAATGGCCCCAGCCTATTCAGCCTCTCCTTATAGTTCAAACTCTCCAACCCTGGCAACGTCCTTGTAAATCTTTCCAGAACCCTTTCAAGATTCACAAAATTCGTCTGATAGCAGGGAGACCAGAATTGCACGCAGTGTTCCAAAAGCGGCCTAACCAATGTCCTGTACAGCCACAATATGACCTCCCAACTCCCATTCTCAATGCACTGACCAATAAAGGCAACCATATCAAATGCCTTCTTCACTATCCTGTCTACCTGTGACTCCACTTTCAAGGAACTATGAACCTGCATTCCAAGGTCTATTTGTTCAGCAACACTCCCCAGGTCCTTACTATTAAGTGTACAAGTCCTGCCCTGATTTGCCTTTCCAAATTGCAGCACCTCACATTTATCTAAATTAAACTCCATTAGCCACTCCTCGGCCCATTGGCCCATCTGAAGAAGATCCTGTTGTACTCTGAGGTAACTTTCTTCGCTGTCCACTATACCTCCTATTTTGGTGTAATTTGCAAACTTACTAACCATATCTCCTATGTTTACATCTGAATCATTTATGTAAATGACGAAAAGCAGTGGACCCATCACCAATCCTTGTGGTACACCACTGGTCACAAGCCTCCAGTCTGAAAAGCAACCCTCCAACACCGCCTTCTGTCTACTACCTTGAGCCAATTCAGTATCCAAATGGCTAGTTCTCTCTGTATTCCATGCTAACCAGTCTACGATGAGAAACCTTGTCGAACGTCTTACTGAAGTGCCTATAGATCACGTTCACTGCTCTGCCCTCATCAATCCTCTTCGGTACTTCTTCAAAAAACTCAATTAAGTTACTGAGACACAATTTCCCATGCTCAAAGCCATCTTTGGTAATTTTTCACATTACTGTAAGGTTTCACCATGACAATACATTAATCAATATTCAAAACTGACATAAGTCTCAGGTAAGGATAAAGGGTAACTTTTCTTTTACCTCTAATGTAGTTAGAATCTGTGGGAATGTGATTTAAGTAATCAGCAGGAATTAATACCTTGAATGGATCTACAAAGACTTAAACATTTACAAGTATCACACTTGTTAAAAAATGTTCTGATTTTCTATTCTTACTACTAAAATGAGTATTTTGATATTATGTATGTTACATACCTATATATATTCTGACTCTTCGTCAAATTATACCTTCCGGGACGCCCTGGTCCATACTTCCTTCACCCCCAACACCTCCCCACAGCCCTACGGCACCTTCCGCTGTAACTGGCGAAGATGCAACACTTGCCCAAAAATATTTCCTCCCTTCCCAGTATCCAAGGGCCCAAACATACCTTCCAGGTGAAGCAGCACCTCACCTGCACTACCCAGAATCTAGTCTACTGCATTCGCTGCTCACAATATGGTCTCCTCTACATTGGGGAAACAAAGTGTAGACTTGGCGACCACTTCGCAGAACATCTATGTTCTGCTCGCAAAAAAGACCCTGAACTACCTGTCGCCTGCCACTTCAGTGCACCATCCTGCTCCCTGGCCAACATCTCTGTCTCTGGCTTGCTGCAGTGTTCCAGTGAAACCCAACGCAAGCTGGAGGAACAACACCTCATTTTCCGCTTGGGGACCCTACAGCCCTCCGGACTCAATATTGAGTTCAATAATTTTAGGGCCTAAACTCTCCTATGTCCCAGCCCCTCACCCCACACACCAGTCCTTGTTATCACATAGCCTGCCATTACACACCCCCTGTTGTTAGTCTCTAACAGCCCCCATTAACAACTATTCACCCTCCCAGCCTGATCGTTAGCAACTCCTTTGTCTGTCCAACAGTCTTTCTCTCTCTTTGGGCCCTATCCTATCATTTGCTCCCTATCCCACCCACCTCCCTATTTTCTGCATATAAACTGACATTTTCCCAGCCACCATCAGTTCTGAGGAAGGATCACCAGACCAGAAACGTTAACTGTTTTCTCCTTCATACATGCTGCCAGACCTGCTGAGCTTTTCCAGCAACTTTGTTTTTATACTTCATTTGCTACCTTGTTTCCCACACCATACTTCATTGCAGACTTTTTGTATCTTCCTCACAGTTTGCATTCTACCTAGCTTTGTTTCATAAGCAAACTCAGATACATTACCCTCTGCCTCTTCATCAAAATCATTAATATATAATCCATTAGTAGCCGAGGCCCGAACACTGATCCTTGCAGTATTCCATTCGTCAAAGCTTGTTTATTACTACTCGCTGCCTCCTATCCATTCAGCAAGCCTTAATCCATCTAATATATAATCCTTGACTCTATGAGCCCTTATTTTGCATATTAGCCATTAGTGAGGCATTTTATCAAAGTGTATTATATCCACAGTTCCAGTTTATCTGTCCTACTCTTTATTTCCTGAAAAAAAGTGAAGTAAAATTTGTCAAACACAATTTCTGTTTTGTAACTCCATGTTGACTTTGACTACCCTGATGTTTTTTTTTGCAACAATTTCTAATGTTCTAAGTTCATTGTTAAAACATTTTCAATAATAGTATCTCAACAAAGGGTATCATCCTAAAATGTCTGTAGTTATCCACCTCCCTCATCTCTGTTACATTGCAAACTTCCAGTCCACTGCAATCTAAGTAATTTTGGAAAATCATTAAGATTACATCCACTATCAATGTGGAATCCTCTTTTAGAACCCTAGGATCTAGGCTGTCATGCCCTGGAAATACGTTTTAGTCCCTTAAGTTTCTTCACTACTTTTTATTTGCTTATGTTGATTAATTTAAGTTCCTCGCTTTTGTCAGTACCTTCTTTGTCTGATATGTAATTTGTGTCTTCCACATTGGAGACAGAAACAAAATACTCATTCAACATCTCGACCATTCCCTCTTTACCCATTTTCTTTCTGCTTCAGATGCTAAGGGACCACCGTATTCTTCAGCTATTACCTTTACCTGCCTAGCTAGCTCAGTCTGCAGAGCATCAGATTTGGAAGGCTGAATATTATGTTTCTTTTGGCTGTGCAAATTATGTCAATTGTTTTGGTGGGATTGTTGCCACGCAGCCCAGTCAGATTTCTCGCTGTACCATCTCATCATGTGCGGATCTTGGAACAACTTGTCACTCACTGGATATCCCCCAAAAGATCAGTATCTCTCATGCCCATGTTATTGTTAAAAGATTGTTCTGCACCAAAACAAACACTGTTCGTCCAAAGAAAAACAAAGTGGCTGGAAAAGCTCAGCAGGTCTGGTGGCATCTGTGAAGGAAAAAACAGAATTAAAGTTTCGGGTCTGGTGACCCTTCCTCAGAGATTTACTAATTTCCTGATTTACAGCATCCACAGTTCTTTTTTTATTTACTGTTAGTCTAAAGCTGCCCTACGTGGTTCTTGGCATTTAGACATGGCAGATGGTGGAAATTTGCACCCTGCTTTAAGCACAGGGAGCTAGAGGTCCTGCTGGATGGGGTGGTGCAGATACAAGACATCATCTATTCCAAGGAACAGCAGTGAATATCACGCCAGCCTGGCCATCTGAAGGAAATCCAGCACTGTAGGAAGAAAGTTAGTGACCTTCTCCACTCTGCCAGCTTAAATGTCACCATTTTCTCTCCAATTCCTCACAGTATTCTATCTCTGATACTGTACCCATCTTCCACCAAGGCTTAAGTTCTATCCTTGCCCACTTGGTGTCACCTATCCCAGGCCCTCACGCCATTAACCCTGCAAACTGTCTGGCATGCCTAATCATTTGCTAAGAACACTTACCACCTACATCAAAATAACAGCTGTGCCTACCACCTTTCATCTCCCTTATTACCACCCTCTCTGCTACTCCAGGAGGAAAAAAAGCCCACAATTAGGCCAGAGGTGTCAAGACAGGCAATGAGCTGCATTACATTCCTGGTGAGGAGAAGGCACTGACTGTGAATGCTCTGAACAGCTGACTGACCATGTCCAGAAACCTACACTGGTTTTAAGGGCTCACCTTGATTTCCATGTCCAGACCCCTTGAGTGAAGATTATCTCCCTTCACATTACTATGGACTGCTGAAAGCCATGACAATCTTTGCGTTTGAGCTAAATGACACAGCAATACTGCTGTACTGTGAGACTCTCTGGCTGAGGGGGAAAATTACAAAAAGGCAAAGCAAGACAATGAAATACATTGAGCATCCTGGTAGGCTCAGTGTAAGTGAGTGCTCAGAGAACAAGTGAACAGCCCGGAGATGCAATCTGGTGCAATTCATAAACTGGGTGCGTGTGCCTGACCACTCAGTGTCCTTGTGGTAGTATTACAATGATAGATGCTAGTACTGCCTGAGGTGCAGCATGGCACATGTCAGATGCCAATGACTGTGCATTAGCACGTGTCCATGGAGCATGGCCTGAGATATTGGTCCAACTTGGAGGTCTTTAGGAGCAAGTGGTGAGCTGAAGTTGCCAGGTACCCGCTTTAACCTCTATACCAAGAATTCTCAATGTCTAGCATGTTGAACACATTTGATAAGATAGGAAGCTGAGTATAAATACGGCAAGTTTGGCCATTAATTAGGCCTTTGAAAAGATATAAATCCCCTTACTTGGCAACTCGTTCCTACCTGGTGAGAAATTTGCCTCGCCACTTGGCAAAAGTAAAAGATACAGCAAGATGCTCACGATGAGGTCGACCTCACTGGACTTCTCACCCGATTCTGCCACACATCTTGCAATTGCTCAGCATTTAAAAGTTTCTGCCCCAAGTTGAAAGTTTGACCTCCACATTCAGTGTTATTGTTCAGAGCAGACTCAAGGATCCAAATGGCCAACTTCTGTTCCTTCATATGTACTGTTTCATATGTACTCTCCTTTTTATATACTTGTATAAGTTCCTACAACCTGTTTTTTTATGTTTGCTTTCATATTTTGTATTTTCCCTTTTTATCAGTTGTTTTAGTGGCTGTTTGGTAGTTTCTAAACAGCTGTCAAGCCTTGGTTTATTACAATTCTTTGAATCTATTACTATTCCTAATCTCCTTGGCATGTCATGATAGATCTTTCTTGCATTTTTTTCAATGGAATGTAATTTCTGTTGAAAACTGAATATTTTCTTTAAATATTTCCCATGGTTTATCTATCCTATACCTTTCAGTCTCATTACACAATCAACTAGTTAGATCTTCCCTCTTACCTATGTAATTTGGCTTTCTTTAAGCTCAGGATGCTCTTTTGGGACCAGAGTATATCATTCCCAAACTTTATTCCAGTCCATATGAAGATTAAAGTCATCCACAATGATTGCATTGTCATTATTACAAGCATTATAATATTTTTCTTGATGCTTAATTCAATGGAATAGATACTGACTGAGACCCTAGTACCAGCGCATTCCCAAAGGTGGTGTTGCCCGTCCAGTGCCAAGATTAAAGATACCTTCCCAGGACTGGGGAGAACTTGGAGTCGGTGGTGAGGGATCCATTTGTTGTCGTCCATATCAGTACCAACAACATTGATAGGACCGAAAAGGGTGGTCTGCTGAAAGACATTGAGCAGTTAGGAGCTAAATTACAAAGCAGAACTGCCATAGTAATAATCTGGGCATACCACCTGAAGCAGTGGCAAACTGGCATAAGGTAAATAAAGTCAAGACGTTAAGTGTGTGGCTGAAAGAATGGTGTGGGAGCAATGAGTTTCAGTTCATGGAGCACTGGCACCAAAACTGGGGTAGAAGGAGCAGTTCCTGTGGACAGGATTCATTTGAAAAATACTGGAACCAGCATCCTGGCAAATTGAACAACTAAAGCTGCAGGGAGGGCTTTGAACTAAACAGGTGAAGGGAAGGTCCTCAAAATAGGTGTCTAGTTAAAAAGCAAAACTATTTGAGAGTATTGCAGAGCAGCAGTTAGGTAAGCATACCCAAAGTGGAACTGGAAAGTACAGAATGAAGCAACATAAAAAAAACAACAAATATGGTCAAAGGCAGAGGAGGGAGGGGATAGTCAAAACATGATGGCTTTTCACTGAAATATACATAGTATTCGGAACAAAATAAATGAATTAATGACACAAATAAATGTTATTGGGTCTTATCTGATAGCCTCATGGTGACATCGTTACAAGGTAACTTGATTGACTTTTTTGATAACGGGACAAAGAAGATTGATGAACGTAGACTTTGACTATATGGACTTCAGCAAGGAAGCATACCTCATCCAAGTATTCAAGGACAACGGATACCCGAACAACTGGGTCAGAAGATGCCTATTACACAAACGACAATAGGAAGCTACTGCACGCCCCGACACACTCATCACGATACCTTACATCAAGAACACATTTGAACTGACCACAAGACTCCTACGTCCACTGGGCATCAGAGTAGCATACAAACCCACATTAACCCTACGCCAACTGCTAACCTGAACCAAGACCCACTACCCACTATGGACAGGACCAACATAATATATTAGATCCCCTGCAAAGACTGTGACAAACATTACATTGGACAGACAGGGAGAAAATTAGCCACAAGAGTACACGAACATCAACTAGCAACAAAAAGACACGACGAATACTCACTCATCTCCATCCACATGGATCAGGAAAACCACCAGTTTGATTGGGACAACACCAGGATCCTGGGGCAGGCGAAGCAGAGACAAGCACGGGAATTCCTGGAGAGCTGGTTCTCCACTAAGAAGGCCATCAACAACCACATAGAGCTAGACCCTATATATATTCCACTGCGAAGAAAAACCGGAAGTGAGGTAACCCAGCTCAATGGACACCAGCATTTAAATACCAGGCAGGAAAACACAACAGCACTTCATTGGAAACTGCACTGATGTTACCCAGCAGGGTAAAGAAACATTTGCGGAACAAGAACCAGTTTGGTGACCC
>NC_063334.1:100221718-100231210 GCF_021869965.1 Rhincodon typus
GAAACGTCAGCTTTCCTGTTCCTCTGATGCTGCCTGACCTGCTGCGTTCCTCCAGCTCCACACCGTATTATCTCTGACTCCAGCATCGGCAGTTCTTACTATCTCTACCTTAATTAGTTTGTAAAGTTTTGAATTTGGCATGCGATTTTATTTTGTCTCCAACACCACCATACTTTTAATTTTTTGTAATTATCTCTCTGCCTCACTTAATCGGATTGTAAGACGTCCCTTCATGTTTATTCAGCTGTTGACACTTTAGTCTCCATCTAACATTCTTGGTCACCTGCAGGGACTTATCATCTGACAATCCACTCACACCAGTTGTATGATTTTTTGATCTCTCTGCCTATAAACTTTAGCTCTGTGTGCTCTGCTCTCTCACTGTACCTGACGAAGGGGCTAAGCTCCAAAAGCTTGTGTGATTTCAAATAAATCTGTTGGACTATAACCTGGTATTGTATGACTTCTGACTTTATACAAGGCACTAGTTAGACCATACCTAGAATACTGTGAACAGTTTTGGTCCCTTCTCTAAAGAGAGATATACTGGCATTGGTGACAATCCAGAGAAGGTAATCTAAGTTGATTCCAGGCATGAAGGTATTTTCTTATGGGCATAGGTGGAGTGGGTTGGTCCATTATTCAATGGATTTTAGATGAATGAGAGGTCACCTTATTGAAATATATTAGAGTCTTAGGAGGCTTGAAAAGGTAGATACAGAGAGATTATTTCCCTTTTTGGGAGAATAAAGGACCAGAAGGCATAATCACAAAATATAGAGTTATCTTAGCACGCAGATGAGGAGCAATTTCTTATCTCAGAAGGTAATGAATTTGTGAATTGCTGTAAGGCAGAGGGCTGTAGAGGTTACGTCATTAAAAACATTCAACACTGAGATAGACACACTTGAAACAGGAAGAGAATCAAAGGTTATGGGGAAAAGAGTTATTGAGGAAAGTGGATTGAGAATTTTATATCAGCCAACTTAGATCTTAATGAATGGTAAAGCAGATTTGATGGGCTGAATGGCCTACTTCTACCCTTGATCATATGTTTCTTTCTGATCCTTCTTATTCCATATTGATCCTAGTTACTGATCTTCTGAGCCAAGATTCTTTTTCTCTTCTTATGTCAATTAAGGCTACTCCTCATTTTCCATCTTGTTCACCTTTTCCTAAGGTTGTGTACCCACAAGCTTGCTTATCTTATAACCATGTCTCTGTGATAGTGATTAGATCACAGCAATTAATCCCTGTTGTGCCAATCATTCTGAAAGCACTTCACAGCCTATGAAGTACTGGTTGAAGTGCATTCACAGCTCCAATGCAAGAAATACACAGCCAATTTTTGTTTGGCAAATTCCAACTAACAGCAATATGGTAATGACTCGGCAATTTCTTTAATGTTGTTTGAGAAAATAATATTGACTAGAAAAACAGGGAAAACTTCCCTGCTCTTTTTCATAATAGTTCAACAGGATCTTTTGCATCTATCAGAGCAGGCAGCCAGGACTTTAGCCAAAGGGTAGCACCTCCTACAATTAATTCCTTGTTCTCTATATACTGCAGTGCAATGTTAGCATTGTTACTTTTCAGCTCAAGCTGTAAGGTGAAACTGAAACCTGCAACCTTGAAATTCAAAGTGAAAGCATGATGGAGTATGGGCATAAATATGTGGAGTTCAGTCTCAGATCAGCCATGACTGTATTGAACAGGGGATAAATGTTCTGCTGTAGTTTCTCCAGTTTGGCACCTCATTTTTAGGTGTGCCTGGTCCTGCTCCTGGCATGCTCCTCTATATTCTTCATTGAACCAGGATTTATTCTTCAGCTTGCTGGTAATAGTACAGAGTGCGAATCACGTCAGATGCAGGTAAGGGTAGAACACAATTCTGCTGCTGTGACCCAAGGTGCTTCATGGATGTCTTTTCTGAGCTGCTAAGTCTGTTCTGAATGTATCCAATTTAGTATAGTGATTGTATCCCACAATACGATAGGGAACATCCTAAGTTTGAAAACAGGACTTCGCCTCCAAAAGTCAATCCTATCAATACTGTCATGTATAGATGCATGTGTGAAATGTAGATGGGTGAGGACAAGGTTAAGTAGATAGTTACCTGACATTGGTTCTCTCACCAATGACTTTCAGTGATCAGGCAATCCAATTAAAAATGGATTAAAAAATTAGTGCCATGTATAAAGTCAGAAGTCACATGATACCAGGTTATAGTCCACTTTTGATGTTGTGCGTTGAACTGGCCACTGCACACAAGCAGGCCATTTAGTCCATTGAGACCGCAGTGACCCTACGAAAAGCAACCCACCCAGACCCACCCCCTACCCTATCCCTGAAACCTGGCATTCCCCAAAGCCAATCCACCTAGCCTGCACATCCCTGGGCAATCCACCTAATCTGCACATCGGAGATAGCAAGAACTGCAAGTGTAGAGTCGATACAGTGTGGAGCTGGAGGAACATAGCAGGTCAGGCAGCATCAGAGTCGATGTTTTGGGCCCAGACCCTTCATCAACACATTTTTGGACTATGGGAGGAAACTGGAGCAATTGGAGGAATCCCACACAGACACGGGGAGAATGTGCAAACTCCACACAATGTGCGAATGTGCAAATTCCAGCCTGAGGCTGGAATTGAACCCAGGTTCCTGGTGCTGTGAGGCAGCAGTGCTAACCACTGAGCCACCATGCCATCCCTAAAAGTGTCATTCCATGACCAGAAATGAACCTGGCCCTCTGCATCAAATGTGCTAATTCCTCACCACTAGCCCACCAAGAAACATGGTAGGCACAATGGTGTAGGAACAAAAATACCCAGAAATGGAGATGGAGGAGTCTGGAACATTGGCTATATGATTTGTTGAGTATGGCTATGTCAGGCTGTTACTGGACAAGTCAGTTGTTCAGCCCGTGGTACAAATCCTCAAGTGTCAGTGAGGACTTTGCAATTTTGACTGGCTGGATATGTTGTTATCATGTTCAACGCCAGGGGTCAATATTGGTTGGTCTGTCCAGTTTTATTCTTAATTTAGTTTTTATTTGTGATACTGTGATTGGTGGGCATTTCAGAAACAGATAAGATCAGTCATGTCACTCTAAGTCCAGTCTATAACTGGGTAATGATGGCAGATTTCCTTCCCCAAAGAATATAAGTAAATCAATGGGGAGGCATTGGAATAGTGGTACTATCACCAGACAATTAATCCAGAACCCCAGGTCACTGTTCTGGGGACCTGGGTCCGATAAATCTGGAATTGAGAGTCTAATAATGACCATTGTTGATCTATCTGGTACACTAATGTCCTTTAGGAAAGGAAACCACTGTTCTTACCTGATCTGGCCTACATGTGACTCAAATCTAGAGCAATGTAGTTGACTTTTAGGGATGGGCAATAAATGCTGGCCTAATCAGTGATGCCTCTTTTTATGGTATTTTTTAAGAACTGGGCTTTTCAATAATAATCCAACAGTTTTATAGTTACCATTACTGAGACTAACATTCCATGGGAGATTTATTTATATAAACTGAATTTATATTACTCTCCTTTTTGGTGGGATTTGAATTTACATTTCCAGATCATGAATCATGGTCTCTAAATTGCTAGTCCAATCAATTGAACAAGATATATGCTAGGGTTTAAATACTGATTTTCTAATCTCTTCCTTGATCTCAACAAGGAACCATGTCTGCTAAAAATGTATAATGATTCATTGAAATGTAGATATTATTATACAACCTCTGACAATGTTTTTTTTCTAAGTGTAGGTTAATGTTCCTTCCCATTTTAATTATTTGGAACATTTAAAAATTTATAAAAGGTTTAAACTTGTTCATTCTGACTTTTAGACATTTTCTTGGACTCTAATCTTTTTCTTCACTTTGTTTTTTGATTTGAAACTTAATTCACCACATCTTACATTTCCTACCTCAGATTTGATGCAGCTTAATTAGAATTCTTCAATCTGTTTGTTTACTCCAACAAAAGAGTTGCTCCCCCTGTTTGAATTCTGTGAAATTCCATGGAAGGTTCTGCCCTTGTCTGACAAGGTTAGTCAACAGTAGCTTTTCAGCATAGAAAGTTTGTGTCTGTCTCTCCCTACATCCCCCCTTTACGTGTTTTTGATATCAGCATTGCCCTTAACTTGCTTTGCTCCTAAATATTCAGTTGGTCACATGGGTGTTTTCCTGGTAGTAGAGGCAAGGAAATTAAAAGAATAATATCTATTCACAATGGTGTCTTTATTTTTTCTATCTCATATATACAAATATAAAACCTCAGGTGATTTGAGGGAAAATACAAGAAAAAAATAAGCATTACTGCTGGGCCTTCTTGTGGCACAGAAAAAAAGAAAAACAGATCCAGGGGCCCTCTTGTTGTCCAGTGGTAGTGTCCCTACCCCTGGACCTACAGATCTGAGTTCAAATCCCACCTGCTCCAGAATAACATCTCTGAAAAAAACGTAGATTTTCTGCTGTGTTCACCATTTAAAATGTACCACTTTCTGAGGATTAAGCAAACAACTCTGCACTATTTTTGCACACCTTTTGTGGAAGCATGCAATTTAATAACATTGTGTTAAAACCTTTTTTTAAAAAAAATCATGGTATGTGTATGTTCTTGAAAACGGGGCGCTGAGCTGCCTTCTTGAACTGCTGCAGTCCATATGCTGTGGGTAGATTCACAATGACACCTACTAAAAACTTATTGTGAAAGTAGGGTTGGCAGTTGCACCTCCAACACAAAAGGAAATGTCTTTCTTCAGGTGGAATTTACAAACAATGTTGCTGCAGAAAGCAGAACTGTCCTTGTCACTTTCCATGTTATCCTCCTGGCAGTAAGTGTTCGGCTGCACAGCCCGGTGACGTAATGTTAAACCCCAGAACCGAAAGCGCCACTTCCGGCGGTGCCATTTTTTCTCGGATGTGAGCCGAGTGCGGATTAAAGGCGGTGGGTGGAGAAAACCCTTTAATAGACGCCTTGGAATATATACGGAGCGTAGGAAAGGTGTCGAAACGCGTGGAGATGGCGGATTTCGATAGTAATCCCTTTGCCGATCCTGAGTTTAACAATCCCTTCAAGGTAAATGACGTTGGAGTCGCCATGTCGTTACTTTAATGTCTGGGGCCCTGGGAAACGCGGCGGAGGCAGGTGGGCTAGGTGGTCGTGGGAGACGGGGAATGGAAGTGAGGATGGTGTGAGTGGGACGGAGAGGAGAGAGATGAGGATGGGGGTGGGGGACTAAAAAGGATTTGACTGTCTCGGGTGGGGGAGGTGTGGAGGAAGCCAATATTTCTCGCCTACTCTGAGAAGATGTAGGAATGGAGCTGATGAATCATCTCGTTTACTTCTGTCAGTCGAGCGCAGTTGTTTGAAAGAGCACAGCATTGGGGTGCCGGATCGCTGTACTGTCAAAACTGGTGAAGATGTTTGTTGTTTAGAAGTAGATCCCGACCGGACAGTAAGTGCTGCCGGGTACTTTCAGCTATTGGAGACTCCAAAGGTGCTAGGTGCTGGTGGAGAGATGAACAAAGATTGTGTGTGACTGTTGGACTTGCTAGTTTCATTCTGCACCCTCAGTGTCAACGGCTATCTTTGTGCGTCTCGTAGCCACGTAACATGAATTTTTGTCAAATCATACATAGTCAAGTTTATTTGTCTTGTGCGCAAGCAAAGGATATGTTTGTCGATGATATGTAAATATTTATTTCTGGGACGGTAACTTTTATCTTGGACATTTACTAAAACAAGTTTTTCTTTTCTCCACCTGAGGTGAATGGGTACTAATACAATTTATTTAACATTTTACGTGTGCAAGCTTATAAAAACAATGTGCTTAAATTATTTGAAAAAAATTACTGTGGGAACATTTCCAGGAACAGTCAAGTGATAGGTGAGGGTAAGCCAAAACCTCTGTCCCTGAAGAATTCCAATTGGTCTTGTGTGTTAATATGTTTTATTATGTCTTAGGTGGAAAATTGTGTCATTTTGTTGAAACTCAGTAGGTCTGGTAGCATTTGTGGCAGAGAAAGCAGAGTTAACATTTTGAGTTCAGTGATTCTTCTTTCTGCTTTCTCCACCACAGATGCTGCCGGACCTACTGAATTTTTCCAGATATGTCTGTTTTTGTTTCAGATCTGCAGTATCTGCAGTTCTTTTGTTTTATTATATTCTTGTCATTTGGTGTTTGTTCTCAGTGTGAAACATTGGATACTTTTGTTTGGAAGAGCTGTTACTGTTTTGAAGTTTGCTGTACAAGCAACTGTCACTGAACTGACCAACATTAGGAAACTTGAATAATAGCTTTTGGAGGGCTTTGTTTTGTCTAGTGTGTTCACACCCATGTTCTGAAATGTCAATTCAGTACAGTAGGAAAATGTTGCAACCAGTTTGTGCACAGCAATGTCCTGCAAACAGCAGTGGGTTAAGTAACTAGACTTTGTTTTGGATGCCTTGGTTAAGGGATAAATGTTAGCCAGGGATCTCATTGAAAAATATAATAGTCTGACAGACTGTATTCAAGAATGATGTTTGGTCTGGCTATGGTGAGTTTCCATATCAAAGCGTCATACTGACAAGATATCCAGTAGGTGATTTTGGACTGAGATAAATGGAAAATTTCTTCACTCGGGTGCATTTGTGGAATTGTCTACCATATTAAGCATGGAGACCATCTTGCTGACTATGTTTAAGAAAGAAAAAGTTTATTTTTTGACACTAAATAGAGTGCAAGCTTTTGAAACGATGTGCATAAAGTATATGAAAAATCTTTTAATGTGGGAACATTTCCAGGAGCAGTGATGTGCAAGGCGTGAGGATAAGCTTCACTGTGGGTAAATCCTCACTTTCTTCTAAGCTACAGTGAGTAGAGGCCCCGTCAGCCTAATTTGTCCTCGCATGACAAAACTGCTATTCTCAGGAATCAAATCCTCTCAACAAATTCTTTCAATAATAACGCCTTTTTTTTATTCTTTTTAAACTCCTAGCTGTCCAACTTGTCCTCAAAATATCCATTCTTGGCATCAGTTGAGTCAATCTCTGAACTGCTGTAACACACTTAGACCTCTTTTGAAATAAGGTTTGACACTGTCTCAACTAATATTTATCTCTTAACCAATGTTTCTTGCTCTTGGGAAGATGAGAACTACAAGACATAATTTAAAGATTGGGGTCTTGCATTTTAAAATAGAGAATAAGGCCCTTTTTTTTGACATGTGAGAGTCTTTAGAGCTGTTTTCCCCAGTATGATGGAAGTGGGAGAATTGATACTACTTAAGGCAAAGAGAAATAAAATTTGGTTTCCTGCTTAGGCAAAAATCTATCGGAGGTGGTTTGGAAAGTGGAATTCAAGTCATGGTTGGATCAGGCATAATCTTATTGAATTACAGAACTAGCTCAAGGGGCTAAATGGCTCCTGCTCCAAATTTGTGTGCAGTTGGAGGATAACATGAACTTCTCCATTCTGAGATTTTGTTTGTCAGAAATATGGAAGTTGTATTGTTTATCAAGAATGTAGATTTAAGTTGCATGGGATTGGGGTAGTATATTGAGATGGTTAGCAGACAGGAAACAATAGGAATAAATCACTTTTTTCTGAATGCAGACATTGACTGGTGAGGTACTGCGGGGGTCTGTCATAGCATCTTAGCTAATCACAGTGATTCACGTGAGGGAACTAAATCTAATATCTCCAAACTTGCAGATGAGACAAAGCTGGGTGGAAGGGTGACATGTGAGTATAATGTGGATAAATGTAAATTTATCCATTATAGTAGTAAAAATATGAAAGCAGATTATTACCTGGCTGTACATGGAGCGAGGGGACTAGTCCAGAAGACCTGGGTGTCCTTGTGCACCAATCACTGAAAGTAAATGTACAGCTGCAGGAGGCAGCAAAGAAGACAAACTTTATGTTGGGCTTCATAATGGGAGGATTAGAGTACAAGAACAAGGATGTATAACCGTAGCAATGCAGGGCATTGGTGAGGCTGCACCTGGAATATTGGGTGCAGTTTTGGTCTCCTTATCTGTGAAAGAATGCCCTTGCTATGGAAGGAATGTAGCAAAGGTTTGCCAAATTGGCAGGGGTGGGTGGGTGGAGACTCATGGAAACCTATAATTTCCAACAGAACTAAACAAGTTAAGGAAAGATGTTTCTGATGGTGGGGGAGTTTTGAAGTAAGGGTCATAGTTTAAGGATAAGGGGTAAACCTTATGAATTCCTCACCGAGAAAGTGGTA
Organism: Rhincodon typus; assembly: GCF_021869965.1. Lineage (NCBI taxonomy): Eukaryota > Metazoa > Chordata > Chondrichthyes > Orectolobiformes > Rhincodontidae > Rhincodon > Rhincodon typus. Next base: position 100,229,971 of record NC_063334.1, read on the forward strand.
AGACTGTGAAATTCACTACCTCTGCCATTACCTTGGGGCTGGGGGGCGGTGGCAGTGGTGGTGTGCAAGTTAGGGCATTTGGCTTGATGATCAGCCATGATTATTTTGAATGGCAGAACAGGTTCGAGGAGTTGAATGGCTTACTACTTCTAACTTCTGTGTTTCTGTGGGATCTCTGATGGCTTATCGTAAGATCGGTCTTGTGCTGAAATTTGTGAAGTTGCAGTTATCATGCCTTTCTGCCTCTTTTAAGTCAGTTTTTAATCCCCATGTTCATCAAAATGAGCATAGTATAAAGGATTGAGCTAAATTTGTAGGAGACTGTTTAAAATGCTTCAAGTTCCCAATATCGAGTGGTAGTTTTATGTTGCCTATGGGGTACAAATTGGACTAGGACAGTTGGAGTATTTAGTTACCTGTGTCTCCATTTACATTGTACAAAGAAAAATATGCCTTTCAAGTCAAAAGGCTTACTGGTGTTTTCTTCAGCCAGCTAGTTGAATTTTATTTAGTTGATGCTTTTTAACATGTTATTTCTAAAAGTATCTGACATTAAAATTTGTGGGGTGTGCATCAACCATAGTTTAGAACTAAGAATTGGAATTTTTTTCAATTAAATCAGTGTGAAAAATACTTTCTTAGTTTTAAACTTTTGTGCCCTCACTGACGACTGGAAGCATCCAATTGCTTATCCTATCATAGCCCTTCATAGTACCTAAAATGATTGGGTTTTTTTTACCAGATGTTTTCCCAAATTTTTCAGCTACTCTTCAATCAAAAGCCCCTCATCGCGCAACAACATCATATTAAATTTATTGCACTTTTATATGCTTATATGACAACCAAAAGTGTATACCATATTGTAACTGAGACTTAACTAAAGTCTGTTACATGTTCAACATTCCCTCCATTTTAGTTTGTGATATTAAAGATGGATCTAAGGATTCTCCTTGTGATTTTATTACTTGTATTTATTCATGCAGAGTTGTATCTGTGCAGACATTCTATTTCAAGTATTATCAGTTATGTTTATTCCGTGCTCTATTACTTCAAATGTTTTATTGTTGAGGATTTTCTGTATTTGCCACTATCACATCTCTTAGTATTTTGAACTGGATAATTCTCCCTTCGCCACTATAGCTTAAGAATATAGGAAACCACATCTCTTTCCACATGAATAGTGGGGGTAGAGTGGTGTACTGAGGAAAGATACTTTGATAAGAAATATAAAATACTAAGA
>NC_063334.1:100241210-100262219 GCF_021869965.1 Rhincodon typus
GTTCATCCAGCCCTGCACCTTGTTGTCTCGGATTCTCCAGCATCTGCAGTTCCTACTATCTCTGCAGTCATAAAGGATTTTGTGAAAGCTAAACCACGTTTTGCTAACACACAGTTGTCAAGGAAACTCACAAGTGGTGAAAACTAGTGCTAGGCCAAAGGATTGTGAATAATTTAGGAACAAGCAGCGGATGACGAAAAAGCTAATAGTGGGGGTGGAGGGAGCAGGGCATTTGAGGTACTTTTTTTTTTATTGTAAATCCCAAATCCTTTGTTTCTCAATTGTCAAAAACATTGCGTCCTCACTTCTCAATTCAAATTCTTCCTTTTTTTTGTGTTGTTGGCTGCAACATGCATCTAAACTTTCTCACTAGTCCATTAACGTTGTCCTCTGTTTTCTGTGGTATGGGGCTGATTTGCCCCATACACGCCATGAATCCTGCTAGAAAGGAATATTCTTGGTGCTTCCAACAAATGTCTAGCCTTGTGTATTTTATCTGCGAATTTTGCGAAATCTAATGGTCTGCCCTAAACTCAATACTTTGCCATATAGTTTTAGATTGCACCACAGATTGGGGAATTTCTGCAGCCTGGCATAAAACCATTAAGTACTCTTCCATGGAACTTTATCTTCTCTTCCTGAATTTGTTGAAATCTGACTATACCTCCATAGGCAGTTAGTAAATCATTTGATAATAGTAAATCTTTGAAAGTTTAATTTGATCAAATCTTAAGTGTCCACTTCTGAAAACATTTTTGCTGCTTTTATATCTATCATACAAAGGCAGAATGAGGAAGGCTATACCTTAGAAAAGAGTAACCTAGGTTATTTCATTCTTCCACTGGTCGTACAGTATGCATTCAGAAAACAGGTAATCATTGCCTATTAGTTTAATTTCGATTCTAATTCAGCCATCTCTGTTTGAATCCAATCACCCTCTTGTTAGAATAACACCTAGTTCTCAATCTTTGACTAAAATCAGTTAACTATTCTGTGCTACCATTGCAAAATGCAAGAAGTTAAATGTTGGTTAGAGTCAAGGCAAATGCTTTTCTGTTTAGCGTTTTATTCTAACTTCCAACACCACTAATTTCTCATTACTAATCTCCCCCAATTACCTTGAATTCACAGACAAGCATCACCTGCTCCCTCATTCCATTTGGCCTCCAGCATCTCTGCTATTCAATAAGATTATAGCTGATCTGTTATGTTTTGAATTCCACCTTCCTACCTACTCCCAATAACCCTAGATAAATATTGGGCAATGAAATCAAACACCTCTGCCTTAAAAATACTCAATGACTCTGCCCCCTCTGCCTTTATTTAAAATTGAGACCCAAAGTCAATTACATTCAAGATTTGCTCTCTTCAATTCAAAAGTTTGTGCATCTTGATTTTCCACTCCGACACATCCCAGATGTCTTCCTTTCTCAAGGATTGTAACTCTTTCTTTCTCCCTGACGCCCCCCCTTCCCCATCGTGATTGAAAATGTTCAACTGCATCTCTTGCATTTCCTGCACTTCTGCCCTCCCATCCCCTCAACAAAAATAAAGACAACACCCCCCCCCCCCCACCTTGTCCTCATATATCACCCCACCAACCTCCCACGTCCAACGTATCATTCTCCGCCACTTACGCCACCTACAATCTGACCCCACGACCAAAGAGATATTTACCTCCCCGCCCTTCTCTGCCTTTTCGTAGGGACCGCTTTCTCCATGACCTGCTCGTCCGCTCCACACTCCCCACTAGCCCCACCGCCCCCAGCACCTTTCCCTCCAACCACAGGAAATGTTACACCTGCCCCTATACCTTCCCCCTCACCTCCATTCAAGGCAAAAAACAAACGTTCCATATCAGACAGGAGTTCACCTGCATGCCCCTCAAGTTGGTCTATTGTATCCACTGCTCCCAATGTGGCCTCCTGTTCATCGGTGAGACGAGCGTAGACTCTGAGACCGTTTTGCAGAGCATCTGCGCTCTCTATTCGACAAACGACAACACCTTCCAGTCGCCACCATTTTGACTACCCCCTCCCCACTCCCTCGGTGACATGTCCATCCTGGGCCTCCTCCAGTGTCACAATGGCACCACATGCAAACTGGAAGAGCAACACTTCATATCCCGCCTTGGGAGCCTACAGACCGATGACCTAAGCATGGAATTCACTAGCTTTAAAATCTCCCCACTCTGGCCTCATCCCACGTCCAACACTCCCTCTCATACCCAACTCCTTGACCTGACACCATCTGCCCATCTTCTCTCCCACTTATCCAGCCCACCAATCCCTTCCTGCATCCACCTATCACCATCCCACCTACCTTGTCCAGCCCCACCCCTCCTCTCTATTTATTTCCCAGCTCCCTTTCCCCTCATTTCTGAAGAAGGGTCCCGACCCAAAACATCAACTTTCCTGTTCCTCTAATGCTGCCTGGCCTGCTGTGTTCCTCCAGCTCCATACTGTGTTGTCTCTGACTCCAACATCTGCAGTTCTTGCCATCTCATTCGAGGTACAAATGTTTCCACACATTTTGCAAAAATTATTACATTTATCATAAGACATAATAATTGACAAAAGGAGTGGATTTCAGTTGATCTACTTCAGGGTACCAGTTTACAACAGCAGTTGACTGGGCATTGATTTCTTGTTTTGTTGACAGAAATTCTCTTGCCATTGGGCTTCCTCCTTATACATTAAATCACCACTTATTACGTGTGCTAACTTCCTGTGCATGATCAGAGACATCTTGAACTTTGGTGCATGAACAGGTCATCGTCAGTCTTCAATTGGCTAGGTAGGTCATGATTGCTTCTTGATTGGCTTCTTTAAATATAATTGCTTTGGTCATGTCACTAATCACTGTACCTGAGACGTACCTTGACGTGCCAATCATTTATTTAAGCTTGTGCCTTTCATATAAAATTGACGGGCTTTTTGGTGGAGGTGGAGGAAACCTCCTGCCTTTCCCTGTGAAAGGGCACCCCCTAATTTTTTTCAACCATTGCCTTCTAGTTCTGGTGGTCACTGGCTCCGGCATGCTTTCTGCATACTTTTTTAGGCTGTGGGAAGACACAATATTTAAACATATAATCGACAAAGCCCACACTTGTCCAAACTGCTGAATCTGCAACACTTCGTGGATTTGTGGGTATCCAAGATGTGAGAAACATCCAGAAGTTCCCATGTGGAGCAGGATACCTTCCTTGGGCTACAGTTGCTGTGCTGTTGCTCTGTATAGGGCAGTGGAGTCGGCCTCATTAGGGGCATTTAAATGGCTACTAGATAGGCATATGGATGATAGTATAAGGTCGGGGTGGAGGTTAGATAGACCTTAGGATTAGAGTAAAAGTTCGGCACAACATCGTGGGCCGACGGGCCTGTACTGTGCTGTACTGTTCTATGTTCTATGTATGTCTGTGACAGTCAACAGCTCATGAAATACAAAAGGATAGTAGCAAGGCGAATGTAAAATTGACTGATGGGAAAAACTGGATGGGTTTCTCTGGACTGTTAAACTGTTCTAGACTTGGAGCAATGCATGATTTCAACCTTTTCTAAAGGTTAAAACTTGGAAATATTGTGAAGTGACAAATTGGTGAATGGTGGACAAACTTCAAAACAGGAACTGTAAAAATAAGTGTACCAGTCAAATGACATGAAGCAGTAAAGGCAGCTGGAGGTGTACATATAAGCAAATCATTGAAAGTGACAGGGTGGACTGAGAGCAATAATGAAGAACATGAAATCACTGACTTTCTAAATAGCGGCATAAGAGTACAAAACCAAGTAACTTGTGTTAAACTTGTATGAAAGAAGTGCAAAAGAAAATTTGTTAGAGGAGTTCCAGGAATGAGGACCTTCAATTATATAGATTGGAGAAGCTGAGGTAGAGTATGGTTAGTGAAACAGGTTTAATAATATACAAAATTATGAGGGGTCTGGAAAAATTAAACGGGCAGAAACTGCTCTTAAAGGTGAACTTTGTCTTTTGCACAGTATAAGTATTACTGGTCTGGTAACCCCCAGAATGTTAATACAGCCCTTTCTGCTATTATGTGTGTTTTGCCAACACAAGTTGGCTGTAATGCAGTTGTTGAGTAGGTGAGCACTTTTTGTAAAATGTGAACTTTCACGTACGTGTGTTGGCTATTATGTTATTCCATCCCCAACACGAAGTGTCGCAGTGCACGGAGGAATACAGTGTTTACACCAACAGAGTCTCTGTGTCGACATCACACATCGAGTGAGGATTTTGAAGCCCAGCTTGAGTCCCATTGTGAAGATCTCTCTCTACAGCTGATCTACAACAGGTTGTTGCTGAGGGGGAAATGGAAGCTGGAGATGAAGTCCAGGATGCAGCACCATGAGAACTTTCCGCTTCTCTTTGTCTTCTATCCTGAGGGAAGTTGAGAAGCAGTTGCAGCTCTTAGGAGACAATGATTACAATACAGTACGCAGCAGGATAGAAGTTTGTGGAATAAGGTCTTATTTGGCACCCTGTGAACAGCTTCCTTATGAAGAAGAAAAATGGCAAAGCAGCAAACAGTAGATGTCTTTTTTTTAAGCCAACCCCCAAGAAACAGTCAGAAGACAGTGAACCACAGCCATCCACTTCGAGATTAACAATTTTTCATCCTAACTCTGCAACCACAGCTGCACGTGAAGGTGGTGATGATGATGACCCTCAGTCCCCATACTAATGACTTAGCAACCTCAAAACCACCCTCCTGTCCCATCAAGTTGTCTTCAAACTTTTTCAAGGTAAAGTATTAAATTTACTGTATTATTTCATTATTAGATATGAATTTAACATTTATTTAAACTGTGCTATCCTTTGTTAGGCTAACTACTATATTTGTTTTGATTTTGAGTAATATTTTTGGTGATCTGACCCAGCTCTTTTTTTTTTTTCCATAAGCCCTGTGTTTGTTTTTGTGCAATTTTCTATAGCGCAAGGTGGCACAAGAACGCAACTGTCACATTAAAGCAGAAAGGACTGTCGTTCAGCAATAATAATACCATTGAACAGTGAGGTAATGGTTAGATCCTCTCATGTTGGAGGTTGGCTGCAAATATTACTTTTCACCTGTCAGCCCAAGCCTGGATGTTGTTAAGGTTTTGCTACATAAATTGTATATATTTATTGTTTACCTTTTTTCAAATCCAAGATGCCATTACAAGTCTTGAGAGCTCTGCAATTTTTCAAAGAGAAAGCAAAAGTGCAAATGTCTATAATGGCTAACCTTTGTAGCTATTTCTTTTTTTTGTTTCCTGTCTGTTGCTCGTGATAAAGGATGCGAGTGTGCCTCGTGTAATCTCTGCTTCGATTCTTTTACCTGCACGTTCCATCTTTTCTACCTTGAAAACTAATATCATGACTCGTCTTGTAGCTTACAGACTTAAAGTCTCATAAATTAGAAATACAGCAGTACCATCAAATTATTTCTATTCTTCCAGTAATGATGAAATCCTTAATTTGCTTCCTGCTCTCTGAATTATTTTGGACTTTGCAGTATGCTTCATATCCAAGCTACAGAATCACATAGTTTCTGTAGTTCATGAATTTATTTTGTCTTCGCACTTGTATGGCTTGATTAGATTTGTGGCTTTGTTTCATCTAACTTCTATTTTCAAATTACTTAATCTGAGTCTCTTCCTATTTTCTTCTACTCACCTCGGACTTATTTTGAAATTTTAAAACAAGGTTATCCATGGGCACCTGAATAACTATTCGTGATCCCAACTATCATCTCTCATATGTGTTCTTTCATAGCAAGACAGCACAAGATTAATTGTGCTGTGAGAGGTACTGTCTTTTGTTGTTACATATCTTAGCCCTTGGAAATTTCATTTTTTCAAGAACTCACCTTGGGTATTAGTGAATTAACAAAGATGTGTTTAATGCCAGTTGCAACATTGTAAATAGAACATGTATGCGTTATAAATTGGCAACGGACAGAAGAAATGGTGCCTAACCACTATCCTTGCAAGCCAAATTTTCAGTATTAGGAGCTTATTACAAATTTGTTTTTTCTCTCTCTGTCTCTGTGTCCCTCACAAAAATATTTAAATGATCAAATCCAGTGAACAATGCTGCTTGTGGCAGTGGAGATTGGGGTAACGCGTACATACAATTTTACGTTTGGAACTATAGAGTTGTGCTTCCTGCCCAATGCTGACCTGACTCGCACAGCCTCAGCTGCTATTTTGCATATGGCAGGGGAGGTTCCAGCAACAATGAGCTATCGTTGGGTAAGGACACAGGAGCGCCAATCTCTTCAGGGCACACATCTGCTGTGGGGTTTTTTGTCTAAAATTCTGGATCTACCTCTGAGTCTGGGCTCAGTCACTCTGTCGCTCTCCTTTCTTGCAGAATGGCTGCTGTTGGATCCTGGTGGTGCTGTCAGATTGTTCTATCCAGAGAGCTTTTGGCCATTCTCCCAGATGGGAATGGTCCCTCTTTTTTTGAATCAATTAGGGCTGTTCGTAACATACCATAGTTATGGAGTAGCTCTCTTCTGAGCTGATGGGCTCAAGACTGACTTTTACATTGGAGATCAGGAATGCATCTCTCTGTACTATCCAACTCCTTGATCTGTTCTAACAGGCTAAGGCTGCACTATGTCTAAATTCTATCTTTCTCTGAAAAGCAAAAGACTATAAATCTACACTTTTAGTATAGAACTAATGTAATGCTGAAGACGGACATTTTGAAGTTTTTCATATTCCAGTCATCAAGACAACTAACAAGAAATACCAAAGTAAATCTTCTCGCTGAAGCCATGGACATTTGCACTGTAGTGCTATCTTCTGGTAATGTAGGCCCACCACTGTTTCTATGAATCAATATTTGTTGAACTTATGGCAACTTGTGCAGTTGACTTAAGTTCTAAGACCATGAATGCCAACTAAATGGTGTTACCATGGAACCTCTGCTAGGCCCTGTCCTTTCAATATTTTTAGTAAAACTGAACTATGGATGCTGGAACAAAAACAAAGTTGCTGGAAAAGCTCAGCTTCTGAGGAAGGGTCATCGGACCCAAAACGTTAACTCTGTTTTTTCCTTCACAGATGCTGCCAGACCTGCTGAGCTTTTCCAGCAACTTTGTTTTTCTTCCTGATTTACAGCATTTGCAGTTCTTTCGGTTTTTTATTATGGATGCTGGAAATCTGAAACAAAAACAAACAAATTGCTGGAGAAACTTGAATCCGGCAGCATCTTGGAGAAAAAACAGTGGATGTTTCAAGTCCAGTGACCCTTCGGTGATCTCCAGCCTCTAGTTCTGTTTTTATTTTAGCATTTAATTCACTGTAACATATGTTCTAGGTACTCCACCTTGAAGTTCTGCTCCTCCCTTTCTAAGATTCTGAAGAAGAGTCACTGAACTCGAAATGTTAACCCTGTTTTCTGTCCACAGATGCTGCCAGATCTGCTGAGTTTCTCCAACAATCTCTGTTTCGTTTGTTCTAAACATATTTTTTCACTTCTGTGAGAAGCATTTATTTGGAATAGCACCTAATCTCCTACCACTTGCAAATTTCTGTTGTTATGTTGACAGCATTTCATATGACAATTTGAGAATTTGTAATCCATTTTTAACAACTTCCGCAATTGTGAATTTCATTATTCGCGGGGGTTCTCAGAAACGGAGCCCTCAAGAATATGGAGAAATGATTGTATTTGATTTAAGCCAAAAGTTAAAGTTAGAGTTTAGATGTGAATTAATAAAGTGAAGCGAAGTTCATGAGTTGAAGTTAAATTGGATGAAGTAAGAAGTAAAAATTGCAATGCATGTATGTTTTATATTGTTTAAGTTCTGAGTTGGTTCCCTGCCTATTTTTTGTCACATTGGAGGAAGAATATCTGGATAAAAGGTTTGAGTACTTCTTTGGGCATCAAGGGAATTCACTGCTGCCGCTTGCTACAAATCTATATTTGCTAGTCAATATACAAGTTGTGATTCCTAAACTTGCATACACTGTAAAATTGACCTTATCAGCAAACTTGTAAATAGAATATGAATCGTTTCCTGCAAGAAAGTGGTAACCAGACATCCAATGGCTATTTCAGAACCTCGTGGCTGGAAAACTAATTTTACAACGCTTCCAAAAAGGAAAGGTTAAAATTTCATACAATTATTTAAAAACAATGTATCCAATTGCTTTAAATTGTACTTCCCTAATAAAATTGGCAGCAGAATGTCTGCTGCTGACCTTTTTTTTTCCTTTTTTAAAATGTATCTATTCCAGTTTTCAAAACTGTTACCTGTCCTTTCTCCTGCTACTGCTATTAAGTTTATTACATGAATAATGTTGCCTTAGGAAATCTATGAACTTGGTTGTAGCCAGTTGGCTCATCTTTAACAGTACTTCCCAAGCCTTGCTATAACAAAAATAAGGGTAACAAGTAGGAGCACTTCCACTTCCAGCCACGTGCCATCTTGACTTGAAGTTATATCGCCATCCTCTTCAGTGTCACTGGGTCAAAATCTTGCAATTCCCACTCTTAACAGCGCAGTAAGTCTGCCCACACCACATGGACTACAACGGTTAAACAATGCACCTCACCATCACCTTCTCAAGGGCAAATAGGGATGGGCAATAAATGTTGGTCAAGTGATTGCCACATCCCAGATGATTTCTAGTGTTGTGGCTTAACAATTTAATATTGCCTGGGCCACTGAACTTTGCCCTGCTGTTATTCAAATGGTGCTAAGAATCTGTTAACTAATATCTGAAAGAACAGATGGTTATTTTTGTTTAACATTGCATCCTAAAGAGGGCAGTGCTGATTGTCTAGCAATATCTTAGTACTGGGGTATTAGTCTAGAGTACGTGTTTGTTTCTGGAATGGAACTTGGAGTCAAAACTTTTATGGGTTCAAGGTGAAAACCACCTGCAGTCAACACCGGATTGGTTACCCATGCTTGTGTTGGCAGATGATTTTCCTGCTAAGTTGCAATTTGACAATAAAATTTTTTCCTCCTTTAATAATTACCATCAAGAATCTATAAACTCATTAATTTTTCTGACAAGCTTATAAAACCTGTTGGCCTAATAATCTTTGAACTAGATGTTAACTTTGATTCTTATGTTAGATGTTCATTATTGTAGTATTTGTGCCTTCTAGAAATATTAAAAAAAAACTATCATTTGGTTAGTTTGAAATTTTGTTATTTGGGCAGAAATATTCCTTTTTAATAAGTACAGAACATAAGGAGTAGGCAATTCAGCTTCTTGCCTACTCTGCCATTTAATGACTTATGGCTGATCTCCTCATGGTCTCCATTCTACTTTCCTGTCTGCTCTTCAAAACACTTCAACCTGTTCCTAATTTAAAAATCTATCTCCTTTTCAAATGTACTGAGTATCGCATCATCTACTAAACTCGATACTGAATTCCACAGTTCACAGGCCTTTGAAAAAAGTAAATCTGTTACCTATCATCTTATCCAAAAGCTATGACTCCTTATTCCAGATTGCCCTACATTGGGGAGGGGTTCTTTTGTATGTCTTTTTTTCTTTTATTCATTCATGGGAGAAGGGCATCGCTGGCTAGGCAGCATTTATAGCCCATCCCTAATTGCCTAGAGGGCAGTTCAGAGTCAACCACATTGCTGTGGGTCTGGAGTCACATGTAGGCCAGACCAGGTCAGGATGGCAGTTTCCTTCCCTACAGGATGTTAGTGAACCACATGAGATTTTCTGATAATTAACAATGGATTAATGGTCATCATTAGATCTTTAATTCCAAATATTTATTGAATTCAAATTCCACCATCTGCCATGGCAGGATTCGAACCCAGGTTCCCAGAACATTATTTAGGTCTGTGGAGTAACAGTCCAGTAATAATACCACTAAGCCATTGCCTCCCCTGTGGATGAGGGTCTACTTTGTTAATCCCCTTTAGCATCTTGTATACCTTCTTCAATTAGATTTCCTCTCATTCTCCTAAATTCCAATGTTGAACTTCTACAGACCAATACTGGATTTTGATTTGTCATGATGCTTGCAACTGCACAATTCACAGGCTGGATTTTTCAGTTCATTTTTATAACGAACATTGGCAGGAATTATTTTAATGTGAGCACGTCAAATGTTGCCATCATCATTTGAGAGACTGATACTACGTTTATAGTCGTGGGACTAAAACTTTTACATTGGGTAAAAGAGAGGAGCAAAGCAGTCTTGCAGTCCACAAATGGAGAAGTGACCAAATATATTTGACAATGACATTGTATCAAATTATCAATAAAATAAAATTTATAGAATGCCAATCCCATCATCTATGAAAAAAATTGACCAATTTAGTTACAAACTTTATTTTGAGGTGAGAGCTCTACTGCTTTTTTTTTCTGTGAACTGTTTTATTTAAACAGTAACAAAGATGAACATTTGAAATGTATAGTTAGTAAGCCTTTCGTTGAGACTCCAGGTCCAGAAAAAAGAAATTACACTTTCATTTGTGATCACAAATCTATTTCGACAATTTAAATGATCATCATTCCCTGTTTCAGGGGATTGAAATAACCAGTATTGAGGCCAGTATCCCCTCACCAAGTCACTCTTTGTTTACAAGTGCATAGCACTTGACACTGGTCTTGCATCCTCCAGAGCCAGCTCTGAATGAACAGAACCTCTGACTCCTGTTTATATCTGTCAACCCAAATGGGTTAACAGCCCAATCAGGAAACTTATTCTGTGAGGTCCACCTGGCTGACCTCATTACAGTCACTACAGGGATAAATCTATTGTGAAGTATTAATTGACAAGGCTGATCTAGCAACTCATTTTAAGACAGAAAATTACAATGCAAATAGCTTTTTGTGAAGAATGACTGACTGAAAGTGAATGTAAATTATCAGGATATGATTAGCATCTAATGTTGTCAGAGTCTGATCTTGATGACAAATGGAAGAATCAAGTGGACACTGGCTACAGATCAAAGAGGCAGCAAGATTTCTTTAAATATTTGCTCATGGGACATGGATGTCACTGAGTAGCCTAGCATTTATTACCCATCATTAATTGCCCAGAGGGCAGTTGAGAATCAACAACAATGTTGGGGGCTGAGTCAAGTGCCAGCCGAACCAGGTAGGGGTGGTAGATTTCCTTCCCTAAAGAATATTGGTGAACCAGGTGGGTTTTTACAACAATTGACTGTGGTTGCAAGGTCGCCATTACCCTAACTATTCTAGTTATTTTTAAATTTGGCAGATGATGAAATTTGAATTCCATGTGGGATTCAAACCCATATACCCAGAACATTAGCCAAGGGTTCTGGATTACTAACCTAGTGACATTACTATTCCAGCCTTGGCATTGCCACTTCACTTTAAATTTGACTTTTGTTATGAAGTGTTTTTGTGAGCGGGACAACTAACGTTTGGAATTGAAGCAAGATTGAGTTTCATGAGTAAAATTTACCATAAGTATAATCTGTTGGATGCCTACAAGTCATGGTCATGATTAGATTTTGACAAATGGAAGAGGAAATCTGTCATGGACTTCAATAGACTGTGCATGTACAAAATTAAAGCAGAAATTTGATCCGGACATTCCTCGTTCAGTGGTCGTTTTTAATTGTGTTCAATTGTACTTGATTTTTAGAAGTGAGATGGATGATGAGTATTTTTCCCTCGTCCCATTACTCCACAGATTGCACATATTTTAATTATTTTACCCAGTTCCTGATGTGGTCAGTCATTTATGCATTTGTTATATTGGGATAAAGAAAAAGTTCCATTAACCAGGCTTCTTTAGTAAACACCATTATGAATTGATTAATTATAGAAACAGCAATGGGCCAATAAGCCCCGCAAACATGCTCCACTGTTCAGTAAGACCATGGAAAAAATCGAAGTCCAGGAGTATTGAAGTCCTGCTTGCCTTGGCTTCGGGGATGACCACATGTTAGAGGTCACATTGTGCTAATTCCAAGCAAAAATTAAATGTGAAATAAGGCTTTTTTTTAGTGCTGATGTAGTCTGTACTGAGATACCATTGCTCTTAAATAAGCTTTCACAGAGAGTTCTAGTAATGGGCACGCATATGACTCTTGCATGAGAACATTCAGAATTCTGAGTGCAAGAGAGATCTTATCAGTAGTCATATGCAAGTTGAAGCTACAGCTTGAATAAATTACACTGAAAGGTGGATGACAAAACATTCTCAATTTAAGACTAGAGATAGAGGTCTTCCTCTATTATCTTCCTTATTCAGATTTGGGCACTCTGGAAGGGTCAGCATTTATTGATCATCCTTAGTTGCACTTGAACATAGTGATGAGCTGCATTGAACTGCTATAGGTAGACCCACCATGGATCCTGTGGGTGAGGGAAAAGAAAATTTAAGATTAATGTAGAATCTTGACATTGTAAGTCTGGATTCAGGAGGTTTTAAATACCTTGGTTTAGCGATTTAAGACAAATGAGTACTGAGAAATCATGAGGTCATAGAAAGATCTAACTTATGGAGCTAAACTATAATTAATATGTAATCCTTGTGTGATCCAAAGAATGTTGGTTATTTTGGGATTTTTGCATACCAGTTTTCCTGATCTGTAATTAAGTGTGGTATTTTTCATAATATTTTTGGGTAAAAATGGAAATTGTTGTCCTATGGTACTGGACATTGTGTAATCATTGCAAATATATCCTCGCTGGAGAGAAAGTTATTGATAACGAAGCTGAAAATGGCCTAGTGATATTGTAACTAGACTGTTAATCCAGAAACCCAGCTAATGTTCTGGGGACCCATGGTCGAATCCCACCACTGCAGATGGTAGAATTTGAATTCAATAAATAAAGTCTGGAATTAAGGATCTACTGATGACCATGAAATCATTGCCGATTGTCAGAAAAACCCATGTGTTCACGAATGTCCTTCAGGGAAGGAAATCTGCCACCCTCCCCTAGCCTACATGTGACTCCAGACCCACAGCATGCGATTGACTCTCAATTGCCTTCTGAAATGGCCCAGCAAGCCACACAGTTGTACCAGTTGCTACAAAGTCTCAAAGAAATGAAACTGGATGTATCACCTGGCATCGACCTAGGCACTGGAGAAGACCAAGGCAGAAACAGCCCTGTCGATCCTACAGAATCCTCCTCACTAACCTCTTGAGGTTAGTGCCAAAATTGGAAGAGTTGTCTTACCAGACTAGTTAAGCAACAGCCTGACCTTGTCTGTAACGTATGACTCTGAGTACCAGTATGTGCCAGACGCCACCGTCACCATCCCTGGATATGTCCTGTCCCACTGGCAGGACAGACCCAGCAGAGGTGGCAGCATAGTAGTATACAGACACGGGTGGGTGTTGCTGTAGGAGCCCTCAACATTGACTCCCGACCCCATGAAATCTCATGGCTCCAAGCTAAACATGGGCAAGGAGATCTCCTGCTGATTACCACATACCGTTGTCCCTCAGCTGATGAATCAGTACTCCTCAATGTTGAACAACACTTAGAGAAAGTACTCAGAATGGCAAGGGCACAAAATGTACTCTGGGTAGGGGATTTCAATGCCCACCACCAACAGTGTCTTGGCAGCAGTACTACTGATCGAGCTGGTCAGGTCCTAAAGGACATAGCTGCTGGACTGGATCTGAGGCAGGTGGTGAGGGAACCAACAAGAGAAAAACGTACTTGACCTTTTCCTTGGTAACCTGCCAGCTGCAGTTGCATCTGTCCATGACAGTATCGGTAAGAGTGACCATCGCACAGTCCTTGTGGAGACGAAGTCCTGTCTTCTCATTGAGAACAGCCCCCATCGTGTTGTGTGGCACTACCACAGTGCTAAATGGGACAGACTTTGCACAGATCTAGCAACTCAAGACTGGGCATCCATGATGCGCTGTCGGCCATCAACAACAGCAGAACTGTACTCCAGCACAATCTAATCTCATAGCCTGGCATATCTCCTACTTAACCATTGCCATCAAGCCAGGGGAACAACCCTGGTTCAATGCAGGAGGGCATGCCAGGAGCAGCACTAGGCATACCTGAAGATGAGGTATCAACCTGGTGAAGCCACAAAACAAGACTACTTGTACGCCAAACAGCGGAAGCAGCATGTGACGCAGAGCTAAACAATCCCACAACCAACTCAGCTCATATAGATGACTCGGAGCTGGGGACCACGTGTAGGGTGTCAAAGTTTGCAGATGACCCTAAGATGAGTGGCAAAGCAAAGTGTGCAGAGGACTGTGAAACTTCGCAGAGGAACATAGATACATTGAGTGAGTGGGCAAAGGTCTGGCAGATGGAATACAATGTAAATAACTGTGAAGTCATACATTTTGGTAGGAGTAATAGTAAAAAGGATTATTACTTGAATGGTAAAAAGTTGCAGCATGCTGCTACGCAGAGGGACCTGGGTGTCCTTGTGCATGAATCACAGAAGGTAGGTCTGCAGGTACAACAAGTAATTAGGAAGGCAAATGGAATTTTGCCCTTCATTGCTAAAGGGATTGAAATAAAAAGCAGAGAGGTTATGTTGCAGCTGTACAAGGTGCTGGTGAGGCCACATCTGGAGTACTGTGTGCAGTTTTGTTCTCCTTACTTGAGAAAGGATGTACTGGCACTGGAGGGGGTGCAAAGGAGGTTCACTAGGTTGATTCCGGAGTTGAGGGGGTTGGCTTATGAGGAGAGACTGAGTAGATTGGGATTATATTAATTGGAATTCAGAAGATTGAGGGGGGATCTTATAGAAACATATAAAATTATGAAGGGAATAGATAAGATAGAAGTAGAGAGGATGTTTCCACTGGCAGGTGAAGCTAGGATAAGAGGGCATAGCCTCACGATTAGAGGGAGCAGATTTAGGACTGAATTGAGAAGGAATTCCTTCACCCAGAGGGTTGTTAATCTATGGAATTCCTTGCCCAGTGAAGTAGTTGACGCTACTTCAGTAAACGCTTTTTTTTTTAAAAAAAAGGTAGATTTTTTTTTGAACAATTAAGGGATACGGTGAGAACGCGGGTAAGTGGATCTGAGTCCAGGAAAGGATCAGCCATGATCTTATTGAATGGCGGAGCAGGCTCGAAGGGCCAGACGGCCTACTCCTGCTCCTAGTTCTTGTGTTCTTGTGTTGTGTTCTCTGCAGTCCTGCCACATCCAGTTGTGAATGGTGGCGGACAATTAAACTTCTCACTGAAGGAGGAGGCTCCACAAATATCCCCATCCTCAATGATTGAGGCCAGCACATCAGTGCAAAAGATGATAAGGCTGAAGCATTCGTGGCAATCTTCAGCCAGAGGTGCCTAGTGGATGATCGATCTCTGCCTTCTCTAGTGGTCCCCAGCATTACATATACCAGTCTTGAGCCAATTCGATTCACTCCATGTGATTTCAAGAAACTGGTTGGAGACACTGGATACTACAAAGACTATGGGCCTTGACAACATTCCAGCAATAGTACTGAAGACTTGTGCTATAGATCTTGCTGCTCCCCTAGCCAAGGTGTTCCAGTATAGTTACAACATCTACCCGACAATGTGGAAAATTGCCCAAGTATGTCCTGTACTCAAAAAGCAGGACAAATCCAACCTGGCCAATTACCTCCCCATCAGTCTGCTCTCAATCATCAGTAAAGCAATGAAGATGTCGTCGTCATCAGTGCTATCAAGCAGCACCTACTCCAGTGACACCCAGTTTGAGTTCTGCCAGGGCCACTCAGTTCCTGACCTTATTACAGCCTTGGTTCAAACAAGGACAAAAAAGCTGAATTCGAGGTAAGGGCAGAGTGACAGCCCTTTGATGTCAAGGCTGCATTTCACCAAGTGTCGCATCAAGCACCCCTAGCAAAACTGGAATCAATGGGTAACGGGGCAAACTCTCCGGTGGTTGGAGTCGTACCTGACACATAGGAAGATGGTCATGATTGTTGGAGGTCACTCATCTTGGCTCCAGGACATCTCTGCAGGAGTTCCTCAGTGTAGTGTCCTAGGCCCAACCACCTTCAGCTGCTTCTTCAATGACCTTCCCTCCATCATAAGGTCGGAAGTGGGGATGTTCGACAATGTTCAGCATTATTCGTGACCCCTCAGATACTGAAGCCATGTTCAAATGCAACAAGACCTGGACAATATCCAGGCTTGGGCTAACAAGTGGCAAGTGACATTTGTGCCACACATGCCAGACTATGACCACCACCCCTTGACATTCAATAGTGTTACCATCACTGAATCCCCCACTATCAACATCCTGGGGGTTATCATTGATCAGAAACTCCATTGGACTCGCCACATAAACATAGTGGCTACAAGAGCAGGCCAGAAACTGGGAATATTGCAGCGAGTGACTCCCCAAAGCCTGTCTACCATCTACAAGGCACAAGTCAGGAGTGTGATGGAAAACTCCTCACTTGCCTGGATGAGTGCAACCCCAACAACACTGAAGAAGCTTGACACCATCCAGGACACAGCAGACCACTTGATTGGCACTGCATCCACTCCCTCCACCACTGATGCTCAGTAGTAGCAGTGTGCACTGCGCACTGCAGAAATTCACCAAAGATCCTCACAGTACCTTACAAACCCACGACCACCTCCATCTGGAAGGATGAGAGCAGCAGACATATGGGAACACCACCTCCAAGTCACTCCCCATCCTGACTTGGAAATATATTGCCGTTCCTTCACTGTTGCTGGGTCAAAATCCTAGAATTCCCTCCCTAATAGCATCGTGGGTCAATCCACACAGGAGGACAGTAGCGGCTCTCAAGGGCAACTAGGGACGGGCAAGATATGCTGGCCAGCCATTGACCCCCACATCCCATGAATGAATGGAAGAAACAGTAACAGGACACAATCCTAAGGAACTTCGGTAGACATGTATTAGCACTTATTCTGATACTGAAAAAATGAATGGGACTAAGTGATGACAAATCTCCTTGGAACTGATGACCTGCATCCCGAGTTTATTAAATTGAGAGGCCTTGATAAGGTGAATAGCAAGGGTCTTTTCCCTTGAGTGGTTGAGTTCAAAACCAGGGGATATATTTTAAGGTGAGAGGAGAAAATTTTAAAGACACGAGGGGCACCTTTTTTTTTTTTAGTGGTTTGTGTGTGAAATGAGCTGCTGGATGCAGGTACAATCACAGCGTTTAAGACATTTGGATAAGTGCGTGAATAGGAAGGGTTTGGAGGGGTATGGGCCAAACCCAGGCAAGTGGGACTCATTTTAATTTGAGAAAACATTTTGATTATAGATTAGTTGCACCAAAGGGTTTGTTTCCATGCTGTATGACTCTGATTCTAGGTCATTAATTGTCCGATTGTCCATAAAAAGGTGTGACAAAAGATTATTGGAAGTTGTTGTGGAAAAGCATCAAATATAAGAAGTCATCAGTTTGTTTTGAAATATTTTTCTGAATATAACTTTTACGTTGCTGGTTTGTTTTTCTTTTTAAAAAAAAAGTCCATTAATTGTATGCAAGAAGGCATGTGTCCAAAACTCAGGCCGCTCATTGGGTAATGCCTTGCAGGTAGGTCTTAACTTCACAATCCAGTGTCAATAATTGTTTTGAAGTGAGTAAATGTAAAATTGAGAAAGGACTGACTCCTGATTTTTCTGCTTTACAAACTTCTTTCTGTTAGGTGAACAGTAATGATTGGCAGTTATTTTCATAATACAATGACACTTCATGTGTTGATTCTTATTGTTTTCTTTCCCAGGATCCATCAGTTACACAAGTAACGAGAAATCCTCCACCAGCATTAGAGGAATACAATCCTTTTACAGATGGACGGACGGTATGAGAATTTCAGCTTTGCTGTTTGGTCCTAAAATATGGTGTAGCAATTGCATTGAACAATCAGACAAAGGACTTGAATTGAAAAGAGAATTAAATTAGAAAGGCCAGTTGTAAGTAACAACATTTGAGTACAGAATTGAGAGTCTTATTGTCCTGAATTGTACACAATGGCATCACCACTTCTCTTTTAAACTAGAGAAGGCAGGTGATGCTGATAGAGATAATTTGATATATACTCCAATTTATATTTTTCAGCATTTGAAGACCCCAGTTCCTGAAACTCCCCATTTACCAAGTTAATCATTTCATCATTAAATTTTCTTCTTCCCAAAATAGTCTGTGTGCTTAGATATTAAAGTAGCCATTTTTGTCCCCGCGTGAAACTTCAATCCTCATAAAAACATAGTAATTAGGAGCATAGGCAATTCAGCCCCTTAAGCCTGCACAATCTATCATTATGGCTATGGCTGATCCTTTTACCTTGATGCCACATTCCACTATTTTCCTCCTTACCCTTTTCTTTTAAAATCTGAAAATGTAACTATACCTTTCTTGAATATATTCGGTGACTTGGCCACTGCAGCTTTCTGTACTATTGAGTAAAGAAGGGCAGCACAGCGGCACATCGGTTAGCACTGCTGCCTCACGGTGCCAGGAACCTGGGTTTAGTTCCAGAATTGGGTGACTGTCTGTCTATGTGGAGTTTACATGCTTCCCCCATGTCTGTGTGGATTTCTGCTGGGTGCTCTGGTTTCCTGCCATAGTCAAATGTGTAGGTTAGGTGCATTGGCCAAGCTAAATTTCCTTGTAGTGTCCCAGTGTGGGCAGTCTAGGCATTTAGCCATGGTAAATGAGGGGTAATGGGATAGGGTGGGGGGTGGGGGTGCGGTTTGGTCTGGATGGGAGCTGTTTAATGGGCCAAATGGCTTCTATCTGTACTGTTGTGATTCAAAGATCTCAGTCCTAAATGGTCTACACTGTATCCTGAAATTGTGTCCCTTGGTCTTAGACTCCCCAACCAGGAGGAACACCCCAGGCAAAACATCCTCCCTGCATATAATTAGTCCAGCCCAGTCAGTTTCCATCAGATTCCACCAACCCCCAATTTCAGTGAATACAGGCCCAGTCAAAATAAAACTCTCCTCAGGACAGTCTTGCTTTCTTGCCATCAACCTAGTGAACCACTGCTGTACCCACTCTGGTGAGTATATCCTTGGTTAGAGAGACTGCAACTGCATGTGTTACTCCAGGTGTGGTCTCACCAAGGCCCTATATAATTGCAATAAGGCATCCCAACTTTTGAACTCTAAGCTGTTCGCAACAAAGGCGAATATTGCTTGCTACATTTGCCTGTTTACTTTCATTGGTGTGCCCTTGAACACCATTCATTACTTCTGTACATTCCACACTTCTCAATATATCTATTTGAATAATACTCTTCCTTTTCTACTTTTCACACCAAAGAGCATTAGTTCACGTTTTACACCGGCTGCAGTTACCACAAAGGTCGTGCTTTCTCAATGTCTCCTCTTGGTTCAGTTGAACCACCCCAGTTGTGTCTCTAATGAGAGCGTCATCCTATGGTCTAGTAGGACTATGGTCTATAGCAACTTTGTTTTTTTTTAAACCTTTATTGCATCTGTCATGTGTCTGCCCACACACTTCAAATCACCTTTGAAGTCTCCTTGGAGCCTTCTCACATGTCTGAATCCCTACTGATTTTTGTGTCATATGTAAAATTGGAAATTTTGCATTTACTTCCCTTATCCAGGTCATTTTATACACTGCATGAGTAGCTGGGGGCAAGGCTGATCCTTGCGGTACCCCACTAGCCACTGCCTGCTACTTGGAAAAAGACCCTTTTATTCTCATGCCAATATTTTACCCCTAGCCAATGTGCTTTAACTTTGTTCACTAACTGCTTATGAGGTTCTTTATCAAAAGCTTTCTGAAAGTCCAAATTCACAACATCACTGGTTTATCTATTTTACTCATTGCATCCTCACAAAACTCCTTTGTCAAGCATGATTTGCCTGTCATAATTTTTTTTTTTTTTTTTTTTTTATGCTGAATTTGTCCAGCTCTGTTAATGCTTCCTAAATATTGTTATCAATCTTTTCTAAATAGACTCCCGCATTTTCCCTACTACTGATGCAAGTCTGACTGGTCTGTAATTCTGGCGTTTTCTCTCCCTCTCTTTCAAAATAGTGGGGTTACGTTTGCTACCCACTGGTCTGTAGAAACTGCTCTAAAGCCTGTATAATTTTGGAAGATGACCACGACCGTGTCCAGTATTTCCATGACTACTACCTTTTTACTATTCTGCAATTTATAGTTTAGCAGGCCCTGGTGATTTGTCAGTCCTATTAATTTCCCTACCACAATTTTCTTCCTAATAGTGATTTTGTTCAATTCTGGTGTTTCAACAGACACTTTGAGGATCTAACCAGAGAACAGGCTACCAATGTGTTGCTCTTAAAAACCATCACAAGTGTAGTCCAAGAGATCCTCCACCAAATTACCATTGCTAGTTTGGTTTTTCCAGTCTGTGTAAATTAAAGTCACCCATGATTACTATCATGCCCTTATTGCATGCTTGTTGGAATTTGGGACTTCAGTGAAAAGGAAAATAGATTTGGAGTGAATACTAACGTGAGCTGCTGGACAACTCTTGATGAGATAGTTTGCATGTGAATCAGATTAATGCCAAAAGCATGGGGTTGATCTCCTCCCATTCTGGCTGAAGTAGAGTTTAGCCCCCTTGCCCTACCCATTGTATAGATTTTTTAAAAAATTTGGTACTTTGCCAAGGTTTGATAAATAACTGCCACCTCTAGGCAGAGATCTCAAAGATATACTGACGTGATGAGCATATTTCTGCCAGTCCTAGTTCACAGTTTGAGATTTGCGGAGCAGAGCTAATACTTTTATATTCAAGTGAAGTTCCATGATGTTGCTGCTGATTTATTTTGTATAAAAATGCATACTTTTTCCTGATTACTCAGGCACCACCAGGAAATGCTGAAAAGCGTCCTTTGCCTAGTACACAACCCGCTATTATGAAGCCTACAGAGGAACCACCCACGTATGCACCCCGTACACAGGCATGTTTAAAATTCATTAATGTTGTTTCCTTTGCATGGGAGTTTGTTTAAAAATCAGAGGTCATCCATTTAAAACATGATTTTTTTTTTTTTTTGTTACAACAAGGTGCAGAGCTGGATGAACACAGCAGGCCAAGCAGCATCA
>NC_063334.1:100262619-100314486 GCF_021869965.1 Rhincodon typus
GCATCCTTTCTGCTCCTATGATGCTGCTTGGCCTGCTGTGTTCATCCAGCTCTGCACCTTGTTGTCTCGGATTCTCCAGCATCTGCAGTTCCTACTATCTCTCGGGGTTGTTTTTTTTTTGTTGTTGATTTTAGATGTGAATATAGGTATGGTTGGTAAGTTTGCAGATGACCCCAATATTGGTGTAGTTCACAGCCAAGAACGTGATCTCAGAGTACAACGGCACCTTGATCAGATGGGCCAATTGGCAGAGGAGTTTAATTTAGATAAATGTGAGGGGTTGCATTTTGGTAAGGCAAATCAGGGCAGGAAGTGTACACTTAATGAAAAGGTTGTGGTAAATGTTGCTGAGCAAAAAGACCTTGGAATGCAGGTTCATAGTTCTTTGAAAGTAGAGTCGCAGGTAGATAAGATAGTGAAGGAGGTGTTTGGTATGCCTGCCTTTTATTGGTCAGTGCATTCAGTATAGCAGTTGGGAGGTCATGTTACAGCTGTAGAGGACATTGGTTCAGCCACTCTTGGAATACTGTGTTCAATTCTGATCTCCTCCTAGCTATCGGAAGAATCTTGTGAATCTTGAAAGAGTTCAGAAAAGATTTACAAGGATGTTGCCAAGGTTGGATTTTTGAGCTATAGGGAGATGCTGAAAAGGCTGGGGCTACTTTCCCTGGAGTATCGGATGCTGCGGGGTGACCTCTATAGAAGTTTATAAAATCATGAGGAGCATGGCTAGGATGAATAGTCAAGGCCTTTTCTCCAGGCTAAGGGAGTCCATGATCTCCGTGGATGGCAGAATGGATTCTGGGTTGAATGGCATATTCCTGATGCCTAGTGCATATGTCTATATGTACTTCAAACACACAAGCCTCCTCCTTTCCCCAGGCCAGTGAAACAGTGTGCATTAGCAAGTCATCTGTTGTTACAGATTGGAGAAAGTTTGTCTGCTTTCAACAACAGTACATGTTTCGAGGCAACTTTGTGTATTGCTGAAAAGAGAAATACTGCTGAACCTTTTTTATCTTGCACTCATCAGGACAATTGTCAGATTTCAAACGATTTCAACAATTTGAGAGGCGTGTGTCAATGGACAAAGGAGCTGTTGTCTCCCCAAGCTCCTGACTAATTCAAAAAGTGCAAAGATTTGAGCAAAGAACAGGTTCCTGTGTATGAATGTATGCTGCTTCTAGCAAGCACAGATGAGTCAGGTTATGAGGTCTACTGATTATATCAAATTTATTATTAGTGTGGCTGTTATTATTCTCGCTGGATTATTCAAGTGCTGTCTAATCATGTATGCACATCTAACAGAAGGTGTTGAAGTAGATATTCAGCTTTGATCTAGAATGACAGCAGGTTCAAGGGGCTGATTGGCCTTTGCTGTGTTCCTTACATTTTTTTTTCAAAACTCTTAACTCCATTGCCTGGCTATTGTTTTTAATGTTATGATAGTACAGAAATTTTAACGTAACCTGTGATGGAGCCTATCCCTGCCTGTTCTCAGTTTCCAGTTCTATGGTAAGCCTTGATTTTTCAGACTTGTACATGGAGACTTGCTGCTGTTATCATGGAGGCTATCAATTCTCTGAAGTTTTTGGAGCACAATTACCCTTGAAGCAATTTGGAAGTGACAGTGCCGGTCTTCTAATAGATTTTCAGTGTATTGCAAAATATTGAATTTGTGTATATAAATGAGTTTGAATTATGTCTTTTAGGAAACTGCTGCAGCCCAGGCTGAGCTGCTGAGACGTCAGGAAGAACTAGAGCAAAAAGCAGCAGAGCTTGATCGGCGGGAACGTGAAATGAAAAATCTCAGCTATGATCGTATGTAGTCACGTTCTTGCTGAAGACTGTCCTTGCATTTGCACTCGTACACAAATTTCTTATGTTAGCAGGATGTGGCATTTGTAGCTTGTGGTTCACTACTTGATATAGTTAGCAAATATTTTGGGTAAAGATTATTCAAGTTCAAGCATCCAACTTCGCCGATTACTCTGCAGTATTTTGTACAACAGGGCTGTGAGTTATTGAACCATAATTTAAATTATTGCCCAATTAATAACTGACTTTTTAAAATTTAATTATTACAGTACATGTGATTGATATATTGATTATTGACGTACAGAAAGTTGAGAACCATATTCAGACTATAATTAAAAATATCATCATGGCATTCTACTTACACTGACATTCAACTTTTATGCAAATGCCTCAAAGCAAAATTAATGATCAGAAATGTGTTTTTATTTCAGGATGATTTTTCTTTCTGAGCTGGGAGAAAATTGAGTTTATTATCTATTACCTAAAGAACTGTACACAAGTTATTTTCTTTTCAGCTCGGAAGAACAATTGGCCTCCCCTTCCTGAACGATGCCCTGTGGGACCATGTTTCTATCAGGACCTCTCTGTAGATATCCCTGTTGAATTTCAAAAAACAGTCAAGATGCTCTACTACTTATGGATGTGTATGTAAACTCTACCACCTTTTATTGAACTTTAATGTTGATAATCTGTTCGACACAAAACATTTAAATTTTCAGTCATTATTTTTGTCAGGTGTGTTAAATTAAGTATTTGTCTTGTTGAAAATGCTTGCCGCTGATTCACAGTAAATATTGTAGGGATTACAACCTGATGCATATTTGTAAGTGTTTGCAGTATGGAAAAAGATCAACCTGTCCAAAATCCACTTTGTATGAAGGCTGAATTTAAAGAAAAGGGCACCAACTTAGCATTTTCTTTTTCCAGAAAGGAAAGAAATGCTTTTAGAAATGTTTTCTGGAACTCTAGATAAGCCCTACCCCTCCACACACTTATTATGTCTTTCAATGGATTTGAACCTTTGGTTAAGCTCACTTCAAATCACCAACTGGATCAATGCCTATCAATTTGAGAACATTGAAATAATTAAATGGGCAGACTCTTGACTGTTGGATGCTGTTAATCTTCCAATTCATGTTGTAACTTCCTTCAGATACCATGGCATCTTGTTATAAACTGACAACTTATTCATTAGTGCAAGTTTTATTGTTGGTGACATCTAATAAACATAAGCAATTTGCAATCTAGTGTTTAGGGAAATGTCTGATCACTATTGACCAAAGTTTTAGTTTCAACTGCAAAGTTATGTTCTTGCACCTCCTAAAATGTGCTTTCAACAGTTTTTTTTGACTTAGATTTTTTTTTTTTTTTGTTCCCCTCCACAGTCCATGCAGTAACACTCCTGGTAAATATTATTGGATGCCTTGCCTGGTTCTGTGTTGATAGCTACCGAGGTGTGGACTTTGGCCTGGCCATTCTCTGGTTCTTGCTTTTTACCCCCTGTTCTTTTATTTGTTGGTACAGACCACTCTACAAAGCCTTCAGGTTAGTAAACCAATCCTTTTGAAATGCTGTATTTGTTATGATGTGAGAGTGAAATAAATGTTATACATGACCTAAAATCAGGCTTTGTTTTTAATTGACAAAACTGCACATCCACAAGAAGTTTAAAAATTGCTTCTGGAAGTTTTTTGGAAGAATTGTTATGTGTTGTTGATATTCTACTTGCCAAAGTGGAATTTACAATGATCAACTTACTGTACAAAACTATGTATTAATAGATAAGTTTTAATTGAACTGAATAAGGCCTGATATAATGTGCCAAAAGTCTTTGGTTACTTTTGTGGAAAAACAAAATATATTCAACATTTTAACACCCATATCCCTCTAAGATAGAGGATTTCATAGATTCTTAACTCTTTGAGTAATTCAGGACTTAGACAAAGAGAAATTAGCAGCCAATTATCCTATGACCATCATTGTGTTTTGCTTCTAATAATTGGGGAATTTAGTCTCTGCATTTCTATCTTACTAACCCCTTCAGAATCTTGTATGTCTTGTGGGGCTGCTTCTCATTCTTCTAAATGCCAAAGAATACAAACATACAAATTTAGGAGCAGGAATAGGCCAGGAATATAGACCCAGTTTACTTGTCCTCCCATTACAGGACAAGCCTTTATCCCAGGAACTAATTGGTGAACCTTCACTGTACTACCTCCCAATGTGAGTATCTCCCTATTTAAATTTTGTCTTTTGTGTTTGAGGTGTCTGGACTTCAGCTTGAGGATATGGGGTTTTGTTGTACATAGATCAGTCTGGGATTCTCTGTTCAGTTTTGCGAAAGGTTTTTGACCTTTTGACATGATGCAATCCAATTTCACCAAATGATACCTAGTTAAGAAAAGTAAATTTATGACAATAGGTTGCCTTTGTGTAGAAGGTTGAGGTGACCTTCTCGAAAGGTGTTAAAATTATTCTGATTTGCCAAGTTACGTACAAAGATGTCTGGTGTTGGAATCTAAACCAGGGATTTTAATCCTAAAAATAGAGCACAAAGAATAATACAATTCAGAAGCATGAGATTTCTTGCATGTTATGAAGAGTTTATAAGGAGGTTTTAAAATAAGTTCAGTGAGTAGGCAAAGATGTGTCAAACAGAGTTAATTACTAGAAAATGTGAAAATGTCCATTTGGAAAGGAAAATAAAAGCATGTTATCTAGATCCGAGATTTGCTGAGCTCTCATATGCAGAGTGATCTGGGTTTCCTATTGCACAAATCGCAATTTTTATGCAGATACATGAAGTCATTAGGAACATTATCATTTATCGTAAGGGGAAGTGAATACAATAATAGGTTATGCTTCAGTTATACAGGGCAGCAATGAGACCACATCTGTACCATGTACAATGTTAATCTACTGATTTTAAGGAAGTATGTAAATTTTATTGAAAACAGTTCAGGACAAGTTTTACCAGACTTGAATGTAGAATGGGTGGATTGCTTTATAAGGACGGTTATGGTTCAGGAGACCATTGGGTCCACATTGGACAAGCTCGGCTTGTATCCCCTGGAGTTAAGGAGCAAGAGGTGACTTGATTATGACCTAATGGGATCTTGAAGGGTCTTGACTAGGTAGATGTGCAGAGCATGTTTCCTCATGGAAGAATTTAGATCTAGAGATCATGGTTTAAAAATTACGGGTCACCCACTTTAAACATATAAGGTGAATATCACTTTAGGGTTGAGAGTCTTTGGAACTCTCTTCCTAAATAGATGCTGGGAGTAGAATCCTTTGAATATTTTGAAGGCAGTGGTAGATGAACTCTTATTAAGCAAGGGGTTGAAGGATTATCAGTGTAGGCAGGAATGTGAATTTGAGGTTACAATCAGATCAACCAGAGAATCATACAGAGCAGAAGAGGCCCATCCAGTCTGTACCACAAAAATACACCACCACCTACACCTAGTTCTAATTCCTCCCCATTGGCATTTGACACTTGACATTCGACATTTCAAGAGCTTTCTAAAGGTTGAGGTTTCCCACCTTAACCGCCCTCCAACACAGTGCATTCCAGACCCCAAAAAGCCTCTGGGTGAAAATGCCTTTTCCTCAAATCACTCTAGGGCTCCTTCCTTTCACTTTAAAATTATGCCCCATTGTTAATGACCCTTCGACTAAGGGGAACAGCTACTTTCTATTCACCTTGTTAACACCACTTGTATCAGGTTCCCTCTCAACTTTCTCTGCTCCAAAGAAAACAATCCAAGCTTATTGAGCCTCTCTTCATATTTGAAATGCTCAGTCCCAGGCAACATTCTTTAATGTCCTTTGTGATTGCACTGGAGAGGTTGCAATCATACCCTTTCGAGTGGTGACCAGAACTGCACACACTACTATACCTGTGGCCTAACCAAAGTTCTCTACAGCACCAACATGACCTCCCTTCTTTATAGTCTATGCCACAACTGATAAAGTACACCATGTTCTGCCTGAACTACCCTGTTAAGCTGTTCTGCTGCCTTCAGGGATCTGTGGACAAAGATCCCAAGATCTCTTCTTTTGAAGTTCCTAGTGTCCTGCCATTCACTGTGTACTCCCTTGTCTTGGCACTTCTTCCAAAATGTATTGTCTCTTTTTTTTTTCAAGAGGTAAATCCCATCTGCCACTGATTTTTGCTCATCTGACTAATCCATTTATACCCTCTAACACCTTCCTCCTCGCTGTAGATGACACAAAAGATTGGTCGTGTGGTTAACAAACTTAATTCTTCTCTTTCCTTTTATATACACAAACACGATATCACAAAAAAGGCAGTTGCCGCTAGTTCCTGTGGTACATTGCTGCACACTGGGCTAGTCATATAAACAGTTTTCTACCACCACCCTCTGTCTCCTCCCACTAAACTGATTTTGGATCCAACTTGCCAAGTTATGGATCCCATGAGCTTTTACCTTCTTTATCAGTTTGCCATAAGGAACCCTGCCAAAAGCCTTGCTGAAATCCACAAATTACACCTCCTGCCCCACCCTCAGCTACACACTTGATCGTCTCCTCTAAAAATTCCACCAGATTTGTTAGGCGTGATCTCCCTCTGTCAAAGCAATGCTGACGATCCTTGATCAAATCATGCCTCTCTAAATGGAGATTAATTTTCTCTATCGCTGTTTTCTCCAATAGTTGCCCCGCCACTGATGTGAGACTCGTTGGTCTATAGTTTGCAGGTCTATCTCTACTACCCTTCTTGTAAAGTGGAACCACATTAGCTAGCTATCCTCTGGCATCTTCCCTGTGACCAGAGATTATTTTGGAAATTTGGGTCTGGGCCGCTGTAATTTCCTTCCTCACAGCAATCTCATCCAGAATTGGGGACTTGTCCACTTTTAAATCTACCAAAACCTCTCTCTTACCTCATTGCTGCTTATATCAATCTGCTCAAGAGCTTCACAGTCCATGATCTTGATTTTCTGCACTTCTATTCTCCTCCTCTTGAGTGAAGACAGATGTGAAGTACTCTTAACACTTTACCGATGTCCTCCAGTTCACGCTGGGATTGCTCCCTTGGTCCTTAATAGGTTCTACTCTTTCCCTGGTTATTCTCTTTCCCCCTTGACATACTTGTAGAAAATTTTGTGATTCTCTATAATCTTGCCCACCAGAGTTTCCTTTTCATGCCCCCATTTGCACTCCTAATTGCTTTCTTGAGTTTTCCCCCACCCCTAGCTTGAATTTCTAAATTTCTTTGTTAATTCATGGCACCACTATTCTCCCTACTATTACTTCCTTCCCCCAACAACTCTGATATCTAATTCACTGTTCATTCAAATGATTTTTATTTTGTACTACTTTGGGGAACAACAAGCTTTTCTTTTTTTTATTTCTCGTTTTCACTGGATTTGAATGGAACAACATCTTGTACACAATCTTGATCCTTTTAGCCCAAAACACAGAGGTAGGGTGCAGGATTTATGGAAGTGAATTAACACTGAATGAAATTGATGAAGATGCATTCTTTTTCAGGAGTGACAGTTCCTTCAGCTTCTTTCTATTCTTCTTCGTATTTATCTGTCAATTTGCTGTCCATGTATTGCAATCAGTAGGAATTCCACAGTGGGGAAACTGGTGAGTATTAATTCCCAGATTTCAGATTCATTGTAATGAGAACCATCAGATGACGATTAAAATTGTTCCAGTGACTTGTTTTTTTTTTCCCCCAAGCAAATTACCTTAAGTGAAGCTTTTGATCTTAATGTTTTTAAATGAAGTTGAATAGATCTTTTTGAGGATCCATGTCAACTCTTTGTGTTTATTTTTCCCTCTTCCTTTGGAGATTCTTGTAACCATATAGCCAGGACTGGCTTATCTGTCAGTCAGTGTGCACACAAACTGTGGGAACAAGCATCAGCAGGCAATGATAAAGTTAGAATTTGGCACTTTTATCCTCTTTGCTCCCTCTTTTTCAAACCCCAACCCCCCATCACACCGCACAAGCACTCTTGCATGCGCCAGCTAAAGAGTGTTCCTGCCAGTACAATCTCCGTTTGCTTAACTAATCTTAGCCAAAAAATTGAAGAATCTTTTTTCTTGGTTTGCTAAATAAGGCCGAAAATTTGAGTCAATACAGCACTGAAAGAGACCATTTAGCCCATCAAGTCCATGTAGACTTTACATACAGCAATCTAGGAAGTTCAGTTCTCAACTCAACCCCAGTGGTCCTGCTGTATTTCTTTCAAGAGTCCATCCAGTTTCCTCCCCTAGACAGAAAGGTCCATATCATTATCATTTTGTTCTTCCTTGCATTCTCATCCATGTCAACTAAAGGGGGCAGCATTTCTTTTGTCCACCTAATCCAAGCTGGCCCTAAACTTAGACTCCGAGTCATACAGCACAGAAACAGATCCTTTGGTCCAATTCGTTCGTGCCAACCAGACATCCCAATCTGATCTAGTCCCATTCGCCAGCATTGGCCCATACCCTCTGAACCCTTCCTATTCATATATTATCCAGATGCCTTTTAAATGTTGTAATTGTATCCTCCTCCATCACTTTTCTTCTCTGGCAGCTCATTCCTTACATGAATGCACCACCCTCTGCATGAAGAAGTTACCCTTCCCAGGTCCTTTTTTTTTTTTTTTTTTCTTGAATCCTCCCTTACCTTAAACCTATGCCCTCTAGTTTTGAACTCCCCAAGCCTAGGAAAAAGACCTTGGCTATTCACCCTATCTATGCCCCCATGCTTTTATAAACCTCGATAAGGTCATCCCTCAACATCCAATGCTGTGTGGGGGGATGGAGAATACCCAGTCTCTTCAGCCTCTCCCTTTAGCTCAAATCCTGTAGTCCCGGTAACATCCTTAAATCTTTTCTGCACCCTCTCCAGTTGAACACGATCATTCCTATAGATCGTCTTGTATATTTTTGTCAAATCTCCCTCAACCTGCTTTGTTAGAAGGAAAACAACCTGAGCTTGTCCAATTAGATGCAAGGTTGAAAATCCCTCCTGCCTGGAGCTATTGTAATAAATCTCCTCTGCACCCTGTCAAGGATCCTGGCATCATTCCTCGTGTTGTGTTCCGAACTGGGCACGATACTCTAGTTTTGCAGTCACCCAGAGTTTTACAAAGATCCACCATACCCTACTTTTTGCACTCTCCTTCCACTTAAGAAAGCCAAGTTACCCTTGTTTTTTGGAATAGATTTGTTTTACTTTTTAACTGAGATATTTGAGATTAGATGCAAATGTTTCATTCTGTTTGCTGAAAATGTGTATAGAACACTCTCTTGTTTTGTAATGTGGGAAGAAAAGCTTTACCTTTTTAATTTGTAAGAAATGTATTGGCCTAGGTTTTGCAGGGATTTTTGACAATCTGCTTCTAAATCATTACCCTTCTGAAATTGATCTCAACTTCAGGATTTTCTTGTTAATCTGAAATTATAAATTATCATTCACTGCTCTGCCATAAGTCCTTGCTGACAGTTATTGAAATCAAACCATTTGGTAGGAGCATACACTCTAACCACTCTGTCATTTTTTTAAAAGTTGCACATTAAGGTGTAGCTTGGTTATTAATGGCAATTTCAGTAAAAACTATTGCTGAACAAAATATATGGTCTTGGAAAAAGTGTTTTATCTGGGGACTGTTGTTAAATCTAACTGGATTTTAATTGTCTGATTCTGTCATGATGTTCCAGCAGCTTTCTTCACCATAGGTATATGTTCCAATTTTGAATTTATTGTGTGTTTTTAAAAAGAATGGCTTGCTGTTGGTGTTTTTAATTTCTTGGTGGCCATCTGTAAGGATTGATTGGTTGTTTAGCTGTACTTGTAGCTCCACATTCAGAATCTCCACTAAAGAATGTAACAATATACTGCACAACAAGAGGAGGTAGAGTTTTATTTTGTCACTGAGTGTTAAGAGGTCTAGCAAGACTTGGTTTCTTTAAGGCCAGCAGCAAGTATCCTTGTTTTACCGACTACTGCAATATCTAGCCCATTGAAACTTGAAAATTTGTGCAATTTTCAGGGTTCTGTTACCAGTTGTTTTTAACTTCCATTTTGAAAGGTAGATCTGTAATCATCTCTGTGTATTTCAGTGGCTGGATTTCAGCACTTACAGCTCTTAATAGGAGTATTCCTGTTGGAGTTCTAATGATGATTGTTGCAGCAGCTTTTACTGGTTCAGCCGTTGTCTCACTAATTATGTTCAAAAAGGTAAGCAACTTTTTTAACATCCATTTTATAATATACACATTGTGTGAGCTACTTTGTGCATTCATTAGTTTCCACACTCTTTTTCAGTCTATATTCCTCTGTAACCTTTTTATTTTAAAGTTTGTTTTAGAAGAATGTGAAGATGTGTATTGATTTGAAAGTGGCATTTATGGGAGTAATCAATATTTTGCTACCAAATGTAAATATTTAGATAGAAACTATCCATTTTTAAGTTTCTAGATTTAAATAAGATTGTGAACGAAGTTCATCATGATCATCTGAACACTTGAACTAAACAAATATTACTAGGTTGATAGCAGGTCTGCAGGGACCATCATCTGAGGAGAGGTTGTGTATGCTGTGTCTGTACTCCATTGGAGTTGGGAAGAATGAGAGGCACCCTTATTACAATATACAAAATCTCTTAAAGGACTTGATGCGGAAAGGTTGTTTTCCCCTCGAGGGGCTCTAGGACCAGGGAGCATAATCTCAGAATAAGAGGTTGCACGTTTAAGTCCGATGAAGGGAAATTTCTTTTGAGGTTGGTGCACCTGTGGAGTTCTTTATCAGTGGGACTGGGTATATTCAAGGTTGAGAGACCAATTTTTGTTTTAAATCAATAAGGGAATCGATGCTTTCCTTTTCCGCAAAAGCTAGTGGAGTTGAGGGTTAGCTGTGATCTTATTGAGTCTGCTCAGCCATTCAATAGTGTGAAATGGCCTACTTCTGCTCCTTCAACTTATGGTTTATATCTTCTGACAAGCTACTTCATAGGCTCTTAAATTGTGGATCTTAACAATCTCTTTTATATTAATTTATGTTCAGTCAGCTTTCACCATTTCATTCATTCTATCCATTTAGTACCTGCAGATCTTTTGCTGTGGCAGACAGGGCCTTGTCGTCTGCCAACTTCACGATTTGAAATCTACTCTGTCATCCTTCCTTCTGTACTTTCTGTAGTGTTTCATTTATCATTGCTTCTGCATAGATCTTAAAGAAAAAATTGTGGCCCCAGATTAAATGCTGAACATACCGGCAACATGCATTCTATGATTATATTAAGAGAAAAGCCCAGCTGAAGCACTCGTTCATTTTTTTTCTGCATGTTGCCTGTCCTGCACCTTCTAAATCTCCAACACAACCTCAAACTGTACTTGCTGTGTCAAACCCTGTGCCCAGGTTCTGCTCACCGGTCAATGTTTTCACTGTCTTGCATTGGTTAAGTGCCCTCCATCTCCTCTTGTTGCTTCATCCCTCCCTATAATTGTAACTTTCCACAGTCCTAAGGGCTTGCTTCCCTTCAATTCTCTAGCCGTTTGTTCAATCCCTACTTCTATTTGTACATTGTCACTATATTTCTCATTCCCAGTTCTGTCTCTGCTGCACCAGAGATGCAACTTAAATTGTAAGCTCGAGTCTCTGGAAAGGGACTTGAACTCGTAGCTTTCTGACTTGTACAAGAGTTAAGCCAGGTTGAATATAACTATAATGCTAATAGGATTAAGCCAGCTGTACAGTGAGGAAGAGGCAAATTGCCCATATTTGAAGCTCTTATTTGCTGTCCAGATCAGATGGACACTGTGAACTCCCAGTAACTATTTAGCTCAAGCTCTGATTTAATGTCTTGTGCAGTTGATTTAACTTAACTATTTTGACAACAGCACATGTTGGTAATCATAGTTTAGGTCAAAGGCTCCTTTGTAGAAAAGCAATCGTTGATTCCTTCGGCAAAGATAGGAAGAAGACAGTAAACAAATGGAATAAAAAATCTCTTAAATATTACTATCCCAGTTTTGAGGTTTTTGTGAAATAGATAATTTAGTTTCAGGAATGTATTTTTTGACATTGAGAAGATTATTCATAGCTCTGAAGTGTTTTGAATAGTTGCAGTTATAATTTTAAGATTGTTTAATTTGTTGTACTAGTATTGGCCGTGGCAAATAGTTTTGCTTGGTTTTTCCAGCAGGTGGCAGTCTGAGCATTGTTACAGGGAGAGGTGACCTGAATTTTGTTGCTTGAAAATAAGCATTATGCAGTGCTCTACTTCTAAAGTTAAAATGTTTTGTTGCCTATTCTTGCTTTTTGACCCCAGTCATTTGCCACCACTACCTCCTACACTCCTGCCTCCCTCCCGCAGCACCTCCTTTTCTTTTGCATCAATCCATCAATGTGCTAGCTTGAGCTTTCAATGTTTCAAGAAGATAGCTCATCACTACCACCTCCCAAATCAATTGAGATTTGGGAAAGAGTGATGCCCACATACTGTAACTGGATTTAAAATAATAAAAAGATTTGAAGCACGCTCCAAGAAATATTTGGGCTTTTGATACATTTGGCTATCTAAAAGCTGAAAGCATGCTACTGTTCCTATATGTTGACTAATTATCTTCAAAAGACATATAAAAGGTAGAGGTTGCTCAATTCATTTGGAACAGCTGTCAATTTTTGTGACCATTGACTAGCAGGTGTTTAAATATGGTTATGGGGGAGGGGGCTAATGAAATAAACAGTTGTGTGTAATAAACTGCTCTCTGATCTTTCCCAGTAAGTGTCACAATTGCAGCATACTTTAGCAGTGGACTTGTAAGTTATTAAAGCCTTCAGGATCCTTTTTATTTTTAAAGAAATGTAAAGGTAAGCAAGCAATAGTTTTAAAAACCTAATGAAATCTAGTGTTACCATAAGAAGAGTATGACCATTATTTAACGCGCAGTTAGTTTGTAAATGAAAAGAAAATTTGAAGGTCATTGGGTTTTTCAAAAGAATATTGACGAATGTAATGAGACAACAAGGTGCAGAGCTGGATGAACACAGCAGGCCAAGCAGCGTCATAGGAGCAGAAATACCTTGTCTATATTCTAATGCAGCTAACGTGGGCAAGCCTTTTTTTTTTTTAAAGCTCATTATTGAGGCTGTGGGAGATTGTCTGCACATCAGGGTTACCCTCGCTTACGTACTTCTGTACTCGCTTACTTACTTCTGTACTTGCGTACCTACCTACACCAACGCCCCATGCCCTCCACCCCTGGGCTCTCCGATTTCCCCCAACACCCTAAATGCCAGAGACTTCATTTTTCTTATTCTGCAGTCATAGCTCTCCTTCATGCTCTTGCTTGCACTTGTGGTAGTGGTGCCTATTACTGAGCTCCGATGTTATCAGGACTGCTAGAGCTGCCAGCCAGTCGGATTCACTGTAGTACTTGACTGCCAGACCACCTCCCACTTGAAGTCATACAGATCGAGAGTGCAGAAAAAGGCCCTTTGACCCGTCACATCTGCACTGGTCAAGAACAACCACCTATTTTAATCCCATTTTCTAGCACTTGGCCCATAGCCTTGTATTTGCAAGGCATATATTTAAAATGTTGAGGGTTTCTGTCTCTATTGCCCTTACTTGTAGTGAGTTCTGGATTTGCACCACCTTTTTAGGTGAAAAAGCCTTTTCTATCATGGTTAAACCTTCTACACCTAACCTTGAACCTTTGCCCCGGTCATTGATCCCTCCAGTTTGTGGTAAGTTTCTTGTGTATCATCTATGCCCCTCATAATTTTATACATCTCGATCATGTCCCTTCTCAATCTCCTATGTCTAAGGAAAACAACCCCAGTCTGTCCAATCTCTCTTCATAAGTGAAACTCTCCAGCCCAGGCAACATTCCAGCAGATCTTCTCTGCACCCCTCCAGTGTTATCATATCATTGCTATAAAATGGATTCTAGAACTGCATACAACCCTCTAGCTGCAGCCTAGCCAATATTTTATACTATTCTAGCATAACCTCCCTGCTTTTAAACTCTATGCCTCCACTAATAAAGGCAAGAATACCATATGCCTTCTTAATTATTTTATCCACCTGTCCTGATTCTTTTAAGAAACTGGTGGACATGCACAACAAGTCCCTCTGATCCATAGTGCTTCCTAGGGTCCTACTGTTAATCATGCATTCCTTTGCCTTGTTGGCTGTGCCCAAGTGCGTGACCACCCGTTTGTCCAGATTGAATTCCATTTGTCACCGATCAGTGCATCTGACCAGCCCTTTACTATCCTCCTCACTATTTGACACCTTACCAATTTTCGTATTGCCAGTGAACTTACTGATCAACACTTCCACATTCAAGTCGAAATCACTTCTATAAATCACAAACAGCAAGTGCTTCGACACTGTCCCTGTGGGACTCCACTGGACACAGACTTCTGTTTGGAAAAATGTCTCTCTGCTTCTTGCCATTGAACCAATTGTAGACTCAATTTGCCAAATTTTCTTGGATCCCATGGCTCTTACCTTTTGCGATCAGCTTCCTTTGTGGAACCTTAATCAAAAGCATTGCCGAAGTCCAAGTAGACTACATGAAAAGCATTGCCCTCATTTACATTTCAGGATGGAAATTCTTCTCCATTTTTAGCCTGCCTGCAACCTTTTGATGCCTGCAAGGTGTAGGTATCACATGCTTCAGGGGCAAAGTATTTATTAACACTTCAGCTATGCCTCTTACTGATGAAACGGTACTCCTCCATGCTGAACATCACTTGGAGGAAGCAGTAAGAGTGGTAAGGGCACAGATGTACTCTGGGTGGTGGACTACGCTGTCCAGCAAGAGTGGCTCAGTAGCATTACTGCTGGCTGAGTGTTGAAGCATATTGTTGCTTGTCTGTGTCACCAGTTAGTTGAGGGGTCTAACAGGGGGGAAACATACTTGGTTTTATCCTCCATAATCCACTAATTACAGATGCATCTGTCCATGACAACAGCAGTAGGAATGACCATGCAGTCACAGTGGAGACCATGTCCTGTCTTCACATTGCGATACTCTCCATTATGTTTGTGCCACTGCCATTATGTTAATTGGGGCAAAATTGAACAGACCTAGCAATTCAACTAGGCAGCCATGAGGCGCTGTGGGTTATCAACCATACAATTGGTATTGAACCACAATTGTGACTTGGCACATCGTCCACTGTACCAAGAAATCGAGCCTGGCTCAATGAAGAATGCATGAAGGTCACTCAGTTTGGAGTCTCACTGCAGCCTCAAACCTCAGTCCCAGAATATTACTGCAGAAGTTCCTTCGGTTAGTGGCCTGGGCTCAGCCACCTTCAGCTGTTTCCTCATTGACCTGGCCTCTGTCCTAAGATCAGAAATGGGGCTGTTCCCTAATGATTGCACGTTGTGTCATGGTTCACTGGGGTAGTGTGCTGGTAATCAAGCTCCACTATTCCAGGGGTCATCACAAATGCGAAAAGTTAACTTAAAATTGCCCAGTTCTACATTGTTCATGTTAAAAGAGTATGGACGTCAGTTTTTCTTCCATTGCATTTAATAGATGATTTCTGGTTAATCAAACATTTTTTTTAAAAATAATGGTAAAAGTAGACAATTTGAATTGCTGATCTGTAACACTATGCCTTAAACTCTGCCCCTTTCTTAAAATTCCAATGCCCCCTCAATAGACACAGACAACACAAGGCACAAATATAATTTGGAGTGGAGGGAAACCAGTCAGAAGCACAGTTCTAGTACCATTCTGCATAGCAGATGAAACAAATTCTTTTTCAGGCCTTTTGGATTCCTTCCTAATCTTTGATGTGAGATTTTGGTTGCACTAATTTTATGCCTACCTTTTGCTTTCAACAGGGTCAGGCGGCACGGTGGCTCAGTGGTTAGCACTGCTGCCTCGCAGCGCAAATGACCCAGGTTCAATTCCATCCTCGGGCGACTGTCTGTTTGGAGTTTGCACATTCTCCCCATGTCTGCGTGGGTTTCCTCCGGGTACTCTGGTTTCCTCCCACAGTCCAAAGATGTGCAGGCAAGGTGGATTGACCGTGCTAAATTGCCCGTAGTGCCCAGCAATGTTTGGGTTAGACATGGGGAAATGCAGGGGTAGGGGAATGAGTCAGGGTGGGATGCTCTTCGGAGGGGCGGTGTGGACTTGTTGGGCCGAGTGGCCTGTTTCCACACTGTAGGGATTCTATGATTCTAGAAAACGGGCTTTGCAGAGAACAGTTTACAGAGAATGGTGATGGAGAGCAGCCAGCTACTAGAAATTTTCCTTAACGCAAGCGGGAGAGAGATGGATGCTTTAAGTTTGCAGGCTAAGTGGTTTGATGTATTGTCCACGTAGCAATCTGCACCCAACTGTCCAGGAACCAATCAAGTTCTGAGCCCACAACAACTGATTTGAAAAACCAACCTAAAGACTGTCTCTAGGCAAAATTAAGCTGAGCATAAAGAAGCTGTGCTAATTTGTCTAGAATTTATCTTCAGTGTGTGAATTAAGCAGAATTGAATATACATTCACATGTTCTCTGGTAGCTTATTTTTAACTGCAAGCATCTTGCACAGTTTTCTCGCATTTAACACCGTATCTCCTCACACGTTTTGAAAAAAGTCTACAAATGTTAAGCATAACTCATGGCTCCTTGAATGCTGAAGTAGTCTGTGTCTATATGCAGCATGGTCGAGGCTTGACGTTAGCACCATCTCTAACAAGTGAATATCTGACAGTCACCACTGAGACATTCAATAGCATTACTGTTGCTGAGTTCTTCCACTATCCATATCCAGGAGGCATAGCATTGACCAGAAAATGAACTGGGCTGACCATATAAATGTTGTGATGACAAGGTCAGAAATTCTGACCTTGTCCACCCCACTGCAACACCAGCACCTCCATATCATGATGATGAACAAGTCATTGGTTAAGAATTCTCTGGCAAATAATGAACTTCCTGTATCCCCAATGCCTGTCCACCATCTACAAAGCACAGGTCAGGAGTGTGGTGGAAAACTCCATTTGCCTGGATGGGTGCAGCTCCAACTGTACTGAAAATCTTTGCCATCAAGCACAAAGAAGTCTGCTTGATAGATGAAGTGTCAATCACCTTCATTATTCACTCGCTTCACTACCAGCGCTTAGTGACAGTAGTGTGTACTATCCAGAAGATGCACTCCAGGAATTCACCAAGACTCTTTCAACTGTACCTTCCAAACCTGTGAACTCTACTACCTAAAAAGGGCAAGGGCAGCAGATGCTTGGAAACATCAACATCTGCAAGTTTTCCTTCAAATATTGCTCCATCCTGGCTTAGAACTATGTTATTGCTCCTTCGCTATTGCTGGGTCAAAATCCTTGAACTCCCGTCCTAATAGTACAATGGGTGGTCTGTGCACCCCAAGGTTCAAAGCAGTACAAGAATGGAGCTGATTGACGTATTCATTCTCCAGACCATTTGGGGACGGTAAACAAATGCTGTCATGATATATGCAAATTACAGTTTCGATAAGTATAATGCTGATAGCTTGGACGTCCTTTCTAAAGCCTTTCTTTTTTTTTCCCCATAGATCTTTACATGTCTTAATTCTGTTGTATAATGTTATTAAATGAGAAATGTCCTTGCTATTATACAGATCCCACAAAGCCATCTCTTTATTCTTTATTTCTCACATCTAGTCTTGGAGAGAAGGACTTACTAACTTGATATTTTTCTTCCTTTTTAGGTGCATGGAATGTATCGTACTACAGGAGCTAGCTTTGAGAAAGCTCAACAAGAGTTTGCAACAGGAGTCATGTCAAACAAAACTGTTCAGACAGCTGCAGCAAATGCAGCTTCTACTGCGGCTCGTGGTGCTTTCAAAGGCAACCAAATTTAAGGGAGAAATCACCATTTCCCAAACATCCACCATCTAATCCATGTCCCACTCCAGTCATTGCATACACACAGATCCCTATGAACATGATCTCACTGTAGCTGCAGCATGACCCTTTATTAAAAAAAGCTCCATGTGGCCCTTGAATTAGGTTTATGCATGGGCTAAAAACTTACAAACAGTAGTACTCTTGCTTGAAGAAAATCTTGTTTATTGAATTGCTTTTTGTTTTTCATAACCCTTTTGGATTGTCATACTGTCCTTTCTGTTAAGTTTTAAGTTTGTAATTTGCATGTTGTCATTGTTTCTTTAATATTGTACTCGAGTTACTGAAGAATCTTGTCTTCTGTGTTACATTGGACTGCTGACTGATTTGCACGCAACTTAGTGATCTTGGAGAATTGCTTGTACTGCCAAAAGTACATTGGATTGGAAACTTCTTTTTCTGTAAAACGTTTGTAACTGCCTTCATAACAAGCACTTACAAGTTAATGTCAAAGTAACTTGGTTGTACGTAATTGTTTGGATTTTCCTCATGGCTCTCCTGCATTAACTGAAAATGAATGACATTATACCACTGAAAATTACAAGGGTAATCTTGATGGTTAATGTACTGTTTGTGTAGCCCCAATGACTGAGAAGCCTCATTTGTTCAAGTACAAACTGGGGTACAGAGTAACAAATGCCAATTACAGGTGGCATGAACAGTTTGGAGTCTTTTGGAAATTGAACTGCAAAAGTGCATGTCGAGCCTTCCTACCATTCGTATAAATTGAGTATAAACAAATTCCACCTATCGTAGACAGCTCTCGAGAAACGCACATCCTTCAAGTGCAAGCATTAGGGTATACCCATTTTAACTGAAATTTATATTTTAGAGAAAGGTCTAGTTATTTCCACACTGACTTCCACAGCAGCATTTCAGATGAGAAGTGGAAAATTTAGTTTTGTTTTGGCTCATGACTTCATTTCCAGGCATGTTCAATTTATTTTTGTTTCCAAGTGAAATATTGCTTTAATTAGATTTCGAAAGGCTGTAGGAACAGACCTGAGTAAAGAATGGTTGAATTGACTATTTTTAATGACTAATGTCGATGAGTACAACAACTGATCGTACAGCTGCTAAATCTTTCAGTCTGGTTGGTCATTGAGATCTTTTCATTTTGTGATGCGAGTTATGCTTGTTATTTTTGTGTATAAATCTTTTTCACAGTCTTGTCCAAGAAGAAGTGGTACAAATACTTTTTAGTTTTAGTCATTTTGCATCTCTACCACCTCCTCGACAGCTGCAACTTAAAAGAAAACAGACCCGTGATATTCCTGAACAAAAGTTCTTGTTGCTTCTATGATAGGCCTGAATAAAGAATTGGTTTTAATTTTGCAAATGTTAGCATACGACCTGATTTGATACAGTAAACATACTTCTTGAAGGGAATTGTATAAAGTTATTTTCTATATGCATTGTTCTCCAACACTTTTTTTTTTAAAAGTTTGAATCTAAATGTCCTCATCAGCTGCAGATGTTTTCGAAAAGAAGGTTTCAAATTTAATTAATCCTTGTTGCACACTAGTGAGTGTGTGGATCATAAACAGTTTTTTGAGACTGTTTTCTGCAATGCTGGTGGTTAGTGCACAAAGGAGTACTTGCTAGGTGCACATGTGTTGGAGATTTCTGTGGACTGCTGAACTGGTCTAACTTGACTCCTTTCTATTCATTTTGTTTCCTTTTCCTCTCTTATTCAGAAGAGGTTGAGTTTGTGTACATAACTCCACACATTCCCATGTTAGCTTGATTTGCAGTAACAACGGATGGTGCACCAAGTTAGTCAGGAGATAAACTTCTGAAATTTGTTTTGTCCTGTTTGTACATGCATTAAATGTTTCTGTAAACTTGTATAAATGTGCTGTGTTTTTAGGGGACAATGTATCCAGTACTTTTATTTTGAAGGCAGTTGTAGTGTTTTGCTGAAGGTGTAGGCATGATGTATTTGGATGTTGGAATGAACATTGTCTGAAATACTAGGAGTTAAATCAATTGTAATTAGTAAGTTGATTGATGTTTCTAAGTTGTGTAAATAGACACTCATAAAATTGCCACTGTTGTTCCATACCTATAAATAATACTGGCTGGGAGAAAACTGTAGATTTTTAACTTAAAGAAATAGCTGTGACAATTTATACAGCTGGAATCCACAATAGGACTTCATGTTTGGAACTGTCCATTTTTCCCGGAACTACCAGGGCATGATCAAAATCTGATTTAGTGGTGAATGGGCCAAGATCAACTTGGTTGGCAGGCAAAAATTTCAATAATGTAAAATTCATATCTCCAAGCATTGAGCAATTCTGAATTTGTTCAATCATAATGAATAAGATGCATTTCCTTGCTGGCATGTTTTGAATCAACTTTGAATTAAATATATTTTTTAAATAACTAGTGAATGAAATCTTGATTTATACATCATTTGAAATACTAGTTAGGAATTTGTAAATGGAGTCCTGTTCTAAGATTTGTGATGTGACCAGATACTGAGGTGAATCAAAGAGCTTCAAATGGTAAGTGACAAATTGCTCTGTTACTTGTACTTTTTGTTAAATATGGTGGTAAATATTATCAATGTTACAAAAGACCATGAAGACACTTCATTAGTTAATGTAGTTAGCAATGTTGCTGTTTTCTACTTTTAAAAAATTAGTTATGTCTCACAGTTGAGAAGTACTGTGACATGAAGTGCATTAGTATTATGTCAGCTGAATCAGCAATTTTTATATGGCTTTTTGTTTTCACTTGGGTATGTAGGACTCAAATTTCAACAATGATTCTTTCCTTGAAGTAAATGGATAAGAGTAACTTGAACAAGTCTTGCTTTGTTATTCCACATCTCTGCAAATGTTTAGGAAGTGTATGTTAAATGCAGATGAATTCTTTTTAGAACAGAATTCAGTGGTGTAAAGATGCTGGTGTACTTGTCCTTGGGGTTTGTGCAGTGATGAATACATTGGTGTTGAAGGATGTTTATTAGCCAGTGGATTATGTAA
This sequence comes from Rhincodon typus, assembly GCF_021869965.1. Lineage (NCBI taxonomy): Eukaryota > Metazoa > Chordata > Chondrichthyes > Orectolobiformes > Rhincodontidae > Rhincodon > Rhincodon typus. The sequence goes on from NC_063334.1 coordinate 100,283,334, forward strand.
ATGTCCTATGAAGTTAGTGACTGAGGTTCTGTATTTGCAACCAGATAATCTTCTAAACTTCAAATATTGCATTTTTTTAGGTGTTGATTGTTCTGCCTATTTTTATTTGTAAGTTTTGTGATTTTTTTTTCTTGTTTGAACTATATAGAGATAAAGTAAGAAACTTGATTGTTCTCAACTTACAATTTAACATTTCTTCTATTTTTCTTAAAGGTTAAATTAAATGTTTTTGTTAAAAAAGATATTTGATTGAAACAAGCTAGTGTAAAGAGGGTGAAATGGAGGAATTTAACAAATAAAACTTTCTGCATGCTGTGTAAAAGGAGAAACTAAACTCCAGTGGGAGGGAGGTTTATTTTGATTTGCAGTAGGTCCACATTATAAACTACGTGGGGCCTACTTGTGTAAGTGATTACATCTAAAATGTAATTGAGCTTAACAGACTAGAAAGATCCTAGGATTTATCCAAGATCCAAGGAATTAGGTAAAGCGTCCAGATAGAATCCTGTCGCTGAGTAGTAATGAAGAAAAAATCAGTCGGATACTTTTGGGGAAGCGTACTAGTAAGACTAGATCAGACTTAATTTTTGTTCTGTGCTTACTAATGCCACCTAAGTAAACATGAGTAATCATATGGGCAAGATAGTGTTCCCGTGAAGTACCACTTTGGCATGACTGAGTTTCTCCGGGAGCAACTATGATGTGAAATCTAAAACTGCAAAGCAGAAACTTGAGCACTCAATCCGGTTGAAATTTTTAGCATTTATAATTAACAGAATTTCTATCTGAAATAGAAATTAAGTTCAGAAACATTCAGCATTGAGCAGCAACTCTGCTTGATTTCTTTGGCAAATGTCAATTAAAGTATGTTAAGTACTAAAATAAAACTTATGTTACTGTAGATGTTGTTTAATACTGTTTAACAATATGCTAGCTTTACACAGTTTTGTATTGTAATTCTTCTAATAGCTGTCTTAATTGATAATTCCTAAATTGATCTATCGCAACAGGAGTATATTTAGAAGGAAACGTTTTTTAGAATGAGTCAAATGATAAAAACCTGCTGAGACTAAAACTTATTCCTTAATCTTATCCAAAATTGTTTTTTTGGAATGAAGCATTTTAAAACATACACACTTGCCAGAGAAATTATTTACATCCCACAATCGGCAAAACATCTAGATGTAGGATATTTAAGTGTGAACTTTTTTTCAGTTCGTTTTAAAAGAAATATCTGTTCAGAGTTTGATTTTCTGTCCACATCTCCTGTATGCTATCCAACTGATGTCCCAATTACAATTCTTTTGAGAATAATAGCTCTGCTTCCTCGTGGGTTGAGCAATATACCAGTTTGTCATGTGAGGAAATTGCAATATTATGCACTGGCATTTGCAGTCAGCAGAGAATCAGTGGTGCTCACTGCTGACCTCTCCTGGCAGTTTAGATCTAGTGCCAAATGGAGATCTCCAGATACCTAGCAAAAGGCTGATCACATTAAAGTGTTCTCACAGACAAAATAAATCAGGAAGTTAGAAGCACCACATCCCATCACTATATTTATTTAAATTTCAGATAGTAATATAAAATATTGTTTATTATACTAGCTTCTGTCTTAATCCGAACTCTCAATGTGGAGAAATTTGACATTCCAAAAGCAAGTTCCTATTCTGAGGCAGTGAGTATTCAGCATTAATTATGAATTTTAATACTGTCTAAAAAATAAGTTACCCCTTAAGGGAAGACTGAGGGATTGTGATATTATTACAAGAGTAGTAATCCAGAATCCCAGGGTTAATATTCTTGAAAGCATGGGTTTGAATTCCACCATAGTCAAATTTGAATTCAACAATAAAAAGCAGGCCTAATGGTGACCATGTAATCACTGTCAGCAGTCAGCAAAATCATTCATGTCCCTTAGGGAAGATAATCCTTACCTGCTGGGGGGTACAAATCACTCCAGGCTCAGTAATCAGTTGGCTCTTAACTAACCTCTACGCAATTAGGGATGGGCAATAAGTGCTGGCCTAGCCAGCAATGCCCAAGTCTGAAGAATGAAACCTTGTTGTTTTAAATACATTTTCATTTTGAGTCCTGATCAAAACTGATTGTATGAAAGCATAATTTTTAATCAGGACCCACAACAGTGCATCTTTTGGACTAGTCTGTTTCCGTTCTGTGTGACTCGAGAACAAACTCAATGGCAATACCTTCCAGATTGTGCACAGATTCCAAAAGTAGTTAGTTTCTGCAGAGTGATGAGAATTTTGCCTTATTGCCACCATAAACCCCAAGCTGATATCTTAATTAAAAAGGAAAATTAACATAACGATATTCCAAATTACCCACATTTTGTTTTGAAAAAAGGAAACTTCTCAACCTTCAAACCTTTATTCTTAGATGCATCGCTGCCAACCTGATTTATCTTTTTTTAATGTAGCAAAAAGGACCTTTCTTCTAAATTAGCAACTAGATTCCTTCGAAACATTCACTTTTGGATTTCATTCTTGTTGCTGGCTTTTTTTATATCATTTAATAGCTGATGTTCTGAAATGACAAAAATTAGAAATTTCCAAAACAGCAATTATTGCTTTTTTAAAAAAAAGTTTGAAAATTTAGTACTGCAATACCAATAATCCACTTGGGTTGTTTCAGGATTAAAAACACAAGCAGTAACATTTGAAGAGTAATTTTAGTGAGGCAGTATCAATTAATGCACTTTGCATTGTGAAACATGTATGGTCTAATTGGGTAGAATGTATAAAAAGATTAATTTTATACAGTTGCTTTACTCTTCAGAGAATATTGTTTCACCTGATTTGAGCCATCTGATGTTAGCCTTACAACCTGTATTAGACCATATTAGCATTGATAGAGTTTGATTTTTAAAAACAAAACTTATTCAACACAATACAACAATGTCTCTCACACTCATATGTATTCTTGTTCTGTTTCATCTGAAAGCCATGAAAGGTTTTGTTCTTGTACTAAGTATTTAATTCAAACTCTACTTGAAGATGTGGATTTCCATGTTTGCCTTGCAATTGATAGCTTTTGATTTATTAAAATCTGATATTTATTTGTATATTTTGTAAATTGCATTCTGCCATTGTTTTGAGTTGCCGTATACTGTACAAAATGCTCTCTCCATTCTATAGTAAAAAAAACTACAACCCCACTGAATAATTTTAAGTGTTTTTTTTGGTCACCTGATTTTATCAGCATGGAGGATGTGACCGGTGGCCTCTTGTCAAAATTAGTTGCATACATCAATGAAGTGTTTGGTATCATTTAATTTTACTGATACCTCCGATTTCATTGGGAATTCATTTCATGGCATTTTCTTTAATGTGCAACAATATCCCTCGTTTCAGCTGGGACAAACAGGGAAAATAATGTTAACTTGCAGTAATTAGTTGATGAACTCATTTCTGAAGAGTCTTAGTGCACACATAGAGATATCCAATAGTAATTACACTAATTTACAAATTTAAGCATCAAATTCTGATGCTTCTTGGCCTGAAGATGGCCTCACAACCAAACTTTGTCTTCTGAGAACATGTTGGAATCCTAACCAATTTTATTTTGCTTTTCCATTCCTTGATTTGCTCTACCCTGTTCTAGCTGAGTTGAACAACAGATTAAAACCTTGTGTGCATGGCTAACGACTGCGTCATGTTGTACTTTCACCCACTGAAATGGATTCTATTGCTAAACCATTTCAATTCAATTTTTGAACTCTGTCCAATCAAGTCCTGAGCTAAAGTAATGAGAATTGTCCCTTATTGGACAGTCTTCCAAACTAACTTTTTAATTATTTTGAAGTACTCTATAGTTCTCAGAACCTTTTTATTATGCATGCATCCATTGTGTGCAATGGACTCCCTCTTTTTAGTCCTTAAGCAAGGATTCAGCTGTCATTCAGTTGGCAGTATTCTGCCTGTTTCTCTGTCTCAAAATTTCCAGGTTCACATCCCACTCGCGACCAGACCACAAATGTTTATGTTGAAACTCTAGTCCTGTACTGAGGAAGTGCTGCAGTATTAGATGCAGATTTTTTTTTTATACATGGCATTTAAAGGCGGCCCTACCTATACTCTCATTTCTTTTTTTAAAAAATCCATGGCACTGTTTTAGGGAAGAGCAGAATAATTATCCATGATTGTCCTCAATTAGGGCGAGGGGCCAATCAATTAAGGGTCTGAGAAATTACATCATTCAAAGTATCTTTCTTGGTGAAACCTGCTTGTCTCCTAACTTTGCTGCTCGTGGTGGAACATAATTGGAACAGTGAAGAATTCTCAAAAGGTAGTAAGGCTGCAGATGGTTGGAGATTTGAGACATGAGATGATTTAGGGTTTTGAAAGTGAGGATTAGAATTTATAAATTAATATTTTTGAATGAGAAAATCCAGTCCTGAGTGTTTGTTTGTTTTTTTTAAAATTAATTCATGGGATAAGGCCATCGCTGGCTAGGCAGCATTTATTGCCCAGAGGGCAGTTCAGAGTCAAACGCATTGCTGTGGGTCTGAAGTCACATGTAGGCCAAACCAGGTAAGGATGGCAGTTTCCTTCCCTAAAGGATAGTGAACTAGATGGGTTTTTTCCAACAATTGGCAAGGATTCATGGTCATCATTTAGACTCTTAATTCCAGATATTTGAGTTCAAATTCCACCATCTGCCGTGGTGAGATTCGAACCCGAGTCCCCAGAACATTGTCTGGGTGTCTGGATTAACAGTCCAGTGATTAATACCACTAGGCCATCATCTCAATAAGCCTGTGAGTGCAGAAAGCCTGAGCGAAGGTTAGGACCGGAGCTTGTGATTTCTGTACCTGGCTGTGAATGGGAGCTTGGTAAACCAGATCTAGTGTGCATTAGGAAATGGACAGCAGAGGTTCGGGTGAGCTCAAGTTTATGGAAGAAGACTAAACATGTTTGTAGATTATTAGAATAATTGAGTCCAGAGATGGCAAATGACCAGATGACAGCTTCAGGGTAGATAAGAAGGATTAGAAATGGGCAGTGCTACAGAAGAGGAACATCGATCTAATTATGGCGTGGGTTGAAAACTCAACTGGAGGTCTGATATGGAAAATGTGAAAATTTGTCTTGATCTAAAGGCTAGAAACAGGCATAGGCGTAGGCTTAGGTGTGGTGGCAGAAAGGATTTAGTCAATGGACCAGGAGCAGTGGGAACTGATAACAATGATTTAACACAAACTGAAATTGCTGGAAAAACTCAGCAGGTCTGGCAGCATCTGTGGAGAGAAATCCATTATTGTATTGGGTCCAACAACCCTTCAGAACCATTCTGAAGAAGGGTCGCTGGATCCGAAATGCTAACTCTTTTGGGAGGGAGGAAAGTTGATTTTTAGAGGGAGAAAGAGAAATGAAAAGACTTGAATAGAGAACTGGAACGTGACAAAAAAGACAAAACTGAGGGAGATGGGATTTTAACAGAAACTTGAATTACAAAGTGATAGGGAACTTGGAGAATATCAGTTGATCAAAGAAAAGCTTAGAGTAAAGACTAAAAGAGGAGGAAGTCACTTGGAGGATGATTCTGATTCCAATTAAGAATTTAAACCAAGAGTCTATGGTTAGTGCCTAAATTTACTGAGGATGGAGTCAAAATATATAATTTGAGAAGGTAGCTGGACAGGTGGAGTTGTCAATACAAATTTGTACTTGAATAATCCTGTTTTGACAGGCACATCTATGATCACATATACCGGTTTGTCTGAAGAGCCATCTGCATAGTATAAAATTGTCAGAGACAATACTCCATACTCATGAGCTTAACCTGAAAGTTATTCATTAAAATTTAGGGCAGCAAGAAAAGCTAAGTGGAAGTTGTAGAATTTGCAAGGGAAAATATTTCTCAAAAGGTTCACTGGTTTACTCCTTCATTCGAAGCACAAGTAATATCTCCCTAATTAAGAGAAACGACTTCCAGCAGTCAGATTTTCAAGACTTGGAGCCGTATCTCCCTGTTAGTACATTCTAAGGAAGCATGTTCTCTGTACATCCTATCTACCTGTGACTTCACTTTCAAGGAACTAAGAAACCTGCACTCCATGGTCTGTTGTTCAGTAACACTTCCCAGGACCTTAGCATTAAATGCATGAGTCCTGCCCTGATTTGCCTTTCCAAAATGCAGCCCCTCACAATCTTTTTAAACTAAATTCCTCAGCCACTCCTCACCCCATTGGCCCATCTGAAGAAGATCCCATTGTACTTTGAGGTAACCCTCTTTGCTGTCCACTACACCTCCAATTTTGGAGTTATTTGCAAACTTACTAAGCATACCTCTTGCGTTCATACCAAATCATTTTATATAAATGATGAAAATCAGTGGACCCAGCACTGATCCTTGTGGCACACTGCAGGCCACAGGCCTCCAGTCTGAAAAGCAATCCTCCACCACCACCCATCTTCTACCTTTTGAGCCAGTTCTGTATCCAAATGGCTAGTTCTCTCTATATTATATGCTAACCAGTTTACCATGAGGAACCTTGTCAAATGCCTTGAAGTCCATATTGGTCACATCCAGCGCACTGCCCTCCTCAATCCTCATCATTACTAATTTGATTGAGTTTTATTGAAGAAGTGAGACATGATTTCCTACGCACAAAGCAATGTTGACCATCCCTAATCAGTCCTTGCTTTTCCAAATACATGTAATTACTGTTCCTCAGGATTCCCTCCAACAACTTGCTCACCACCGATGTACGGCTCACTGATCTGTAGTTCCCTGGCTTTTCCTTTCTATCAATCTTAAATAGTGGCACCACATCAGATGATTTCTAGTCTTCTGGCACCTTGCCTGTGGCTATTGATACAAATATCTCAGCAAGGGGCCCAGCAATCACTTCCCTCGCTTTCCATAGAGTTCTAGGGTACACCTGATCAGGGTTCTGGGGATTTATTCACCTTTGTGTTTTAAGATGTCCGGCACCACCACCTCTGTTTATATGGATGTTTTTCAAGATGTTGCTATTTATTTCCCTACATTCTCTATCTTCCATTTCCTTCTCCAAAGTGAACACTGCAAAATAATTGTTTAGTATCTCTTCCCATCTCCTCCGGTTCCACCTGTAGGCAGCCTTGCTGATCTTTAAGGGGCCCTGTTCTCTCCCGAGTTACCCTTTTTGTCTTTAATGTATTTGTAGAATCCCCTTTGGATTCTCCTTAACCCTATTCGCCAGAGGTATGTCAAGTCCTGTTTTTGCCCTCCAGGTTTCCTCCTTGTGCGTACCTTTTATTACCTTCTAGGGATTCACTCGATCTCTGCTGACTATACCTGACATATGCTTCCTTCTTTTTCTTGTCCAAAACCTCAATCTCTCTAGTCATCCAACATTCCCTATACCTACCAGCCTTGCCTTTCACCCTAACAGGAACATACTGTCTCTGGACACTTATGTCATTTTGAAGGCTTCCCATTTTCCAGCCGTCCCTTTACCTGCAAACATCCCCAGCAACTTTTGAAAGTTCTTGCCTAATACCACCAAGATTGGCCTTCCTCCAATTGACACCTTTAACTTTTAGATCTGAGGTATCCTTTTCCATCACTATTTAAAAACTTAGAACTATGGTCACTGACACCTCAGTCACCTGCCCTGCCCTATTTCCCAAGAGTACATCAAGTTTTGCATCTTCTCTAGTAGGTACATCTACATACTGAATTTTAACAAATTCCTCTCCATCCAAACCTTTTAACACTATGGCAGTCCCAGTCTATGTCTGAAAAGTTAAAATTCCCTACCATTACCACCCTATTACTCCTACAGATAACTGAGATCTCCTTGTACATTCATTTCTCAATTTCCTGCTGACTATTTGGGGGTCTATAGCACAATCCCAGTAAGGTGATTATCCCTTTTCTTATTTCTCAGTTCGACCCAAACCTTGCCTGGATGTAATCCCAGGCATGTCCTCCCTTAGTACAGCCATACTGTCATCTCTTAAACAAAAGTGCCACTTCCCCTTCCTACGCTGGAACATTAAGCTATCAGCCCTGTCCATCCCTGGGCCACATCTCCTGTAATTGCTATGATATCCCAGTCTCATGTTCCCAACCATGACTTGAGTTCATCTGCCTTATCTGTTAGGCCCTTTGCATTGAAATAAATGCAGTTTAACTGATCAGCCCTACCTCGTTCTCTGCTTTGTTCTTGCCCTGACTGTTGTTTGACTTGCCCCTTTCCGGAACTGTACTAGTCTCAGACTGCTCACTTTCCTCACTACCTCTCTGGGTACAACCCCTCCCCCAACCAGCTTAAATCCTCCTGAACAACTCAGCAAATCTTCCTGCCAGTACATTAGTCCCCATCCAATTCAGATGCAATCTGTCTTTCTTTTACGGGTTGCTTCTACCCCAGAAGGGATTTCAATGATCCAATAATGTGAATCCTCTCACCAGCTCCTCAGCTATGCATTCATCTGCTTTATCCTCCTATTCTTACCCTCACTAGCTTGTGGCACTGGGAGTAATCCAGATATTACTAACCTCGAGGACCTCCTTTTTAAATTCTTGCCTAACTTCCTATTTTTTTCCACTCTCGCTCTCTCCCTCTTCCCCCACCCCTTCCCCCCCCTCAGGATCAGAAAAGGACGAGATTCTATGTCAATAGTTCCAATGTGTACAACATCATCCTGCTGGCTCTGCTCCCCTTTGAGAATATTCTGCACCCTTGATGAGAGATCCTTGATCCTAGCACCAGGGAGGCAACGCACTACATTCTGATGTCTTGCTGTTGGCCGCAGAAATGTCTTTCTGTGCCTCTAATTAAAGAGTCCCTGATCACAAGCGATCACTTGAAGCCTGACATATCCCTGGTTACATTAGAGCCAGTCCTGGTACCAGAAACCCGGCTGTCAGTGCTACATTCCCCTGAGAGTCCATCACCCCCTACAGTTTCCAAAACTGCATACTTGCTTGAGGTGGGGATAGCCACAGGAGACTCCTGCAGTATCTGCCTACCTTTCCTGGAGATAACCCATCTACCCTTCCTGCAACTGCCATCCATCACACCCCCAACCCCTGTAAATTCCTCATTGCCACTAACTGCTGATGCATGTGATCTGATAGAATTCGCAACCAAACACACTTCCTGCAGACATGATCATCAGTAACATGGGAACTCTCCCTAATCTCCCACATCTGAGAGGAAGAGCACATCACTCTACTAAAGGCTATCTTTACACCTTAACGGTATACAGATCCAGAAAATAGCACAATCTTATTGCTATAAAAATACTCTCCAGGCTAGCTTAGTACCATGTTTTTATATTTTAAAAATATAATCAAGAAACAATGGAAAAAAAAAAAGGAGTCTACTCACTATTGTAGATTTACAAAGAACGGTAAGGTTCCACTTTAAAAAAGAAAGCCACTTAGCTGCTCCCCTGCTGTTTGTTTTAATTGTGCAGGTCAGACAGCTGTGCGGGTTTACTGCTCCATTTGATTCACTTCCTATGTGGCCACTGCCTTTGCCTCTCTGTCTCTTCCTTTTTAAAGTGCCTTTATTTTGTTGTTTTTTCCCTCAAGTTCCAAAACAATGCAACAGCTTATAAAACAGTAATTACTGCTCCTAGAATTTGAGGAAATCAGCTCCAACGCTGAAAATACCTCAAAAAGGAGCGGCTCATACAACCACAATTTTTTCCATCCTCTATCTTGACTTAACTGGAATCCTTTGATAAACCAAAGCTAGAAACTCTGCTTGCAGCCTATGCATTGACTTACAAAAATTGACCACAGTCTGAAAGTTGACTTTAAAAAAAAACAGTTGAAGGGTGCTCAACAAAACTGAAAACTAGCTGATAAAAAGGCCATAGTTCAAAACTTTGTTTTTAATGATTCCCTAGAAACAGATAATAGTGTCACCTTGTTTCTGGCAACAATGTTCACTGGAGCTTATCAAATCAAAAATAAACTCAATGATGTGAATTATATAGTTAATACCCCAGACAGAAGAGAGAATCAGCAAGTGTGTCAAGTTAACATCTTGTAAAGATATTATGACAAGGACGATAGGGAAAAAGTGTACTTACTGGAGTGAAAAGAAGTAGGGAGTGAAACAGAAATACCAGAAATGGTAAATTCAAAAATGGTCTCTCTAGCAATTTGCTTAGAAAATACTGAGGTGTTTAAAAGGTTTGATAGTACTGTTTTATTTTCCAGAAAACAATTGACATAATTTACAAAGGCTATTACAGAACCTCAATTTGTGACAATGGGGCAGCTCATTATGTTAACGTGTCACCTATAAAACAACACCTTTTACAACTCCATTCAACAAGCTTTGCTCAAGTAAGGGAACAGATTAAGTTCATGATGGGCACTGACACTATTCAACTGGATCATTGCGATGGTGCCCAATCGAATAGATCACAAAGATTCTGTCTCATCAAAGTCAGTGTGGGAACTAAAATGGACTCCTATTTTGAAATTGAAGGACTGGATTGAACAAATTGGAAATGCATGACTTCAGAACCAGGGGTCACAATTTACAGATACAGAGTAGTGCTGTGATGAGATATTTCTTCATCCAGAGTGGTGAGCCTACAGAATTTTCTGTCACAGAAAACAATTGAGGCCAAAACATTAAGTTCCTTCAAGAACAAGTTATATACAGTCTTAAGGCTAAAGGGATCTAATGGAATGTGGAGAAAGCAGGAACAGGGTATGGAGTTTGGTCAGTCATCATATTCAATGGTAGAGAAGGCTCAAAGCTTAATGGCCTACTTGTCCAATTTTCTGTGTCACAAATTGACTTGCTAAAAAGATATTGGCATGTTTTACTGACTGACAAATGCCCAACCTTTCTTTTGCTGTGTGAAACTAGATGGATTTTATCAATGCAGCGTCATGCGGTTTGTAATGGGAAAAAAAAGCACGTGCAACTGTTCAACTATTAACCAACCAAATCATTGTATGACTATGTAACTGTTATCTACATTGGCAATTTGGTTACTATTACCTAAAACTGGGAAGAACATTTACACCACATAACCAAACTGTTTGATAGACAACAAAAAGCAACTTTGACTATGAATCTTGCTGAATGAATTTGTCATGGCAAAGGTGACTTGTTTGGGGCACATGGTGGGCAAGATTAGGTAGCACTCAAAAGTGGAAGTAAGGGATCATCTTTTGGATTTTCCTCTGCCTAGGATAGAAGTTGAAATTTTGTATTATTTTGGCCTGAGTGGATTCTATCAAATTTGTTCCATACTTCAGTGTTGTTGCACATTTAATGAATTTTCTGAAGAAAGTTAGAAAACTTCGAAAGTATCCAAAAGTGTTGAGCTGTTTTTGAAACCTTAAACTGTGTTGATAATCATGCCAAAAATAGGTGTCCTTATGAGAAGCGATTCAAACTGGCTATCGATGCCAGTGACTTTGACATGGTAGCTATTTTCCTGCAAGATGTTGGGATGGGGATTGAACAGCCTGTCAGTTGTTTTTCAAAGAAACTGACCAAATGCCAACAAAGGTACTCAACAATTTTTTAAAAAAAAAAAGACATTGAAGCTTGAGTTGGCTCCACACCATATTTTTTGAGATGCACATCAACAATGTGGAAGAAATTTATTCATATGAGCAGCATTACTTTGATTTTCTCTGAATTTTCAGGGCAAGAACTTATGATTTGATTAGGTAGAGTCAAATTCTACAACTGTACAATTTTAAAAGCATTCATGTTTGGAAAATAATTGTTATATTCCTTTGAGTGCACATTTGAGGGATATTGAGTGATATGGTGCTCTTATACCATGGTTTCTATGTGATTCATTGTAGGCGTCACGTAGCATTTGTGTTAAGGTAATTTTTAATAGGTTTGAAAATGCTTCTTAAAGGTATGTTTTCCCTAGGGAGGTGTGATGTAATGTGTGAGATTTATCTATATTTTAATTTATTTTAGAGTTTGGATTTGAGCTGGTGGCATGAGTTTTGATCTTTCTGTCTGGAGGAGTCAGTGATTAACTTGTAGGTATTTCTGCAGCCATGGTGATTTCATTTAAAAACAGTGAGTGAGTGGGTGTGTTCCTGGTGTTTAATGGGGTTGTTTTCATTGGGAGAGTTGTTACATTTGAACAAAGTAAAACAAAAATATGCATTAGACTTTGTTTAGAAGGTCAGAGATTGTGTTGTATTTTGAGGTGCTTTTGTTTTCTTTTCCTGTCTTGATTGGGGCAAATACCCATAGGTTGGGAAAAAATAATTCGGGTTTCAGTTTTTGGTAAATTTTTTTCTGCTGAAGTCTTGGCTAAAGCTGGAGGGTAAAACTGTTGCTCCTGATGAAAGGAAATGGTTCAGAACTATTAAGAAATATGTTATCTTCATATAATCAATTTAATTTGAAAGTTCCAAACCAGAAATGTGAGCTCAATTGTATGAAGATTCTAGGAAGAGGTCATTAGATTCTCAAGACTGGAAACTGAAGCTACAATTAAGTGCTATAGATATGAAAGAAAAGAAATTATCTGCGTATTATAAAGAAGTGTTTTGGAAATTAACAGGAGTGTATTTTAACATGTTTCAAAATCTTTAAATTTGTGTTGATGTAAATAGTTTATTCCATTTTATACACATTACTTTTGCATAATAATCTTCTGTTTTGTTGTTAAAACCAAATCCACAGCATTGTGACCTTGTGTTTCAGTGAAAGACCACCTTGCTAAAACCAAAAAAAAACAAAATATGATCTTTCAAGCCAGATTGTAGTTTTTGGATCTGATTTAGCCGGTAAGAACATTTAGCTGGTATCATAACTGTACACCCACAGTCACAGCTGCAGAGGTTGTCAACAACAAAACTACCCCGTTAATAGATTAGACATTTCCACCTGAAGTCAGTTATGGTTGGGATAGATCTACATTCCACTTGTACTTTCCATCTCCTGTGGTTGCCTATCATGTTAATGAATGGGAATTAACATGTATTCCTTTTCTCAAGGTGTTCTATTCTATCAAACTTTGCATAGAATTATAAAGTCACCAAACCCATGGTGAATCTCTGCCTTTGCAATCTAGCTAGCAACCAACCACCAACTAATTCCCTTTCTCCCCAACCACATTTTTCCTCTCACGCCCCTGCTATTACTTTTGCTTTCAAGTAATTCCCTTCTGAAAACTGTAATTGAGTCTGCCCTCATGTCTCTTTTGGAAAACGTTCTCATTTATGACCACTGACTACATGAGGAAATTTTCCCTCGCGTCATCTTTTTTTTTTGTTTGTTTGTTTGTTTTGCAAATTGCATTTTGAAGCTGTTCTGATGAAAGATTATTGACAGGAAATATTAGCCCTCCACAGATTCTGAATATTTCCAACTTCTGTTTTCTACTTCATGTTTCCAACATCTGCAGTATTTTGCTTCTGTTTCACCTTAAATTGATGTCTTGGATTTTTGATTCTTCCACCAATGGAACGTATTTCTGTCTACTTGAATCCACTAGTTGCCTAATGATTATGAATGTCAAAAATGTTCACCTCTACTCTCACTTCTATATAACTGATGTTTTCCCCCTCCTTGGAACCATTCTAATTTTGTAATTTTTTTTCTAAATCCTCCTGCAATATTCCTTGAAGACAGTGCTCAAGTTTGGAAAAAAATACTGTAGTTGCGACCAAGCCCCAGTGATTTATAAGGGTCAATCATAACATCCTTGTTTTTGTGCTCTATGCCTCTCATGCCTTTTAGTCTACCTTCTCAAACTGTTCTTCCAAATTCAAAGATGTGTAAAGATATACACCCCCCATTTCCTTGTTTTTGACATCCTTTATAATTATGCCCATTATATCTCCTTTCTTCATTATTTCAATCAACATGTATCATTTTGCATTTCTCTGCATTAAATTCCATATACCACACGTCAGCCCATTCTACCAAATTAGGTCCTGTTAAATTCTATCCCTATACTCAGCGATGCCATTACACTTCCAAATTTTGTCATTTGCAAATTTTCAAATGATCATTTCTACCCAAGACCAATTCATTACTATATATCACACATAAGCAATGGTTTGAATAAAAACCATTATGTATATATTCCTCCACGCTGAAAAACAATTGCTTATCATTGCCCTGTTTCTCGACACTCGACCAGTTTCATTTCCATGCAACCACTGCCCCTTTTTATTTCATAAATTTCAATTTTGCTCATGGTTATTACTCGACACTTGACTCTTGAACACCTTTTGGAAGTCCTTACAGACCACATTATTTGCATGACCCTTATCAAACATCTCTGTTACCCCATGAAAAATACAAAATAAAATAGTTGACCGTTATTTGCTTTTAATATATCCATGTTGGTTTTCCTTAAGTCTTTGTTGTCCACTCAACTGTTAGTTCAGGACAAAATTATCTAACAAACATTCCTTGGAGTTACACTGACTGGCCTGTGTTTACACAGTTTATTCTTGCACCCTTAGTCATGACATTTATCAATTTCCAGTCTTCCCGTTTTCATCTCAGGAGCATTTGAAAATTATGGGCATATTTCCACCATTTCCAGCCTTGCTTCCATCAACAGCTTCAAATGCATCCCTTCAGACTTGGGTGACTTAGTTCCTTTCATCCTTAAGAACCTTTCCAGTATATCTACTTTATCATTTATTAGCCAATCCTGTACTTCAACTATGACTTTTGTGGCATCATTCTGCTTGGTTAAAAAAGAATACTCATTCAGTGCTTTACCCCTGCTGTCTGCTTCCATGTCTAAGTTTTTTTTTGGTTCCTAATTGGCATGCTCCCTTCCTTTTTTACTATGCATCTATTGCCTGTGGATTCACTCTTATGTGTACTGCTGGCCTATTTGGCCCTTTCTTTTCCCTTTTTAACTGTCCCTTTTGAACTTGCTATATTCAGCTGAGTGCCACATATAATGCCTTTCTTCTCCAGTCTTCTTTAATCTGTTTTCAGACATAAAAGGTTACTTTGTGTGATAGAGCCCACATTTTGAAATCTATCAAGTTAAGCTTCGACCTGTTGCTTATTCCTTCACATTACTATTTTTCGACGCTTATTTGAAAGCCTTCCTAGTTGAAATCAAAAATAAATTTCTTTGTTTACAATTTCACAACTTATCCCACTTATCTTTGTGACTAACCAGGGTACTATTTTATGTCTTGGTTGTCGTTCACACAGACGACTGTCAAATACTGATAACTAGGCTGTCGGAAAAGTTGGTCAGCTCTCCTATTCTTGGTTTCCTAATAGGACAGCCTATCCTTGGACAACAGTGACTCCAGATGTTCCTTATCTTTCCAGAAACATGTTACAGATTTTCAGTGGCCTTGACAAATGTATTAATAGTAATCTTCAGTCATTAATTTGGAAATAACTGCAAATTACAGAAGTTCCAGTCCCTACTATTACTTCTGTCCCAATCTTGCCCTCGCTGCTGCCATAATAGTCCGTGTATTGATTGCATGGGACTCGGCCACTTTTAATTTTTAACTTCAACCTGCACAAGGAAGTTGACATGAATGCCACTGGCTTTACAGAATCCCAGAAGTGTTACAGCACAGAATGAGGCCAGTCAGCCCATCAAATGAGCATCACAATTTAGTGCCATGCTCTTGTCCTTTCATCGCATCCTTGCATAATTGTCCATACAAGAAACTCAATCCTGTTCAAAGAGTTTTGTGAAATTCGTACATTTTGTGAAGAATATAACTAAAATCTCAAATGGGGACTGATGAAGACCTGATTGAGCACAACATTTGAAAACGTCCAGTTCTGTCCTATTTTAGGCAGTCTCATTAAATTCCAAGTGGATCATAGAATAGATACGATATGTTTGAAGCCAATATCAACTTTATGCTGATTCTACTCTAGGATATGGAATAGAACATGGGGGAAGTTAAATTGAATATCGTTTAATAAACTGTCCTTCTCAGTTTTTAAGGTCCATGTTCAGAGGTTATGCAGAAATTAATTATGATATCCAACTGTGGATGTCAAGCTTTTGAGATTTTTGGGGGTTCACTAACCCAGGCAAGTGGAGAGCATTCATTCTCATTCCTGAAGTGTCTTGCAGATGGTGAACAAACTGTGGGGAGTCAGGATACGTATTAATTGCTGCACAATTCCCAGCCTCCAGCTTGATCTTGAAGCAACAGTATTTTTATGACTGATCCGGTTAAGTTGTTACTCAGTGGTAAACTCAAGATATTGACATTAAATGATTTATTGAAGATAGTGCTGTTTCAGGGCAAAGGTTGATGATGTGAATCTGCCTCTTGTTGGAGATGGTCATTGCCTGGCAATTGTGTGGTGCAAATATTACTTGTTGCTTAGCAACCCAAGCCAGACTGATGTCTGTTTCATGCTGCATATGGACACGGGCTGCTTCAGTATCTGAGGAGTTACAAATGGTACTGAACAGCAAAAATCCCAACCCTATGATGAAGGCAAGGTCTTTGAAGCGGCTGAAATTGGTTGGGCCTAAGACACTACCCTGAAGGTGGTGTCCTGGAATTGTAGTAACTGTCCTTCAATGTATAACTCAAATGGAGAGTTTCTGTTCATTTTAACTTTGCTAGGGCTAGTTGATGCCATGCTTGTTTGAATGCTGTCTAGATTTTGAGACTTTCATGACCAAACTGCTGCAGGCTTCATTCCTATAGCTGTAAACTTTACCAGCCCGCATTAAACTTTGCATTTTCTAACTCTAGCAATTCATTTATCCCGAAGTCCTATTGGCTACTGTACCTTTTTACATCCTAGGTTCTGGAGTCCATTCCCTGCATCTCAAAATACCCCTCTTTAAGATTATCCTTAAAACCAATCTCTAACAGAGCTTTTAATCAGCCTTCCTAAGTTCTGCTTCTGTGGCGATGTTGACTTGTGTCTGATTATATCTGATGATCCTTGAGCTGTTTTATTTGATGTTAAAGGAACTGTATGAGCATATGTTGCTGGTGCTAATTAAGCACTTAACAAAGAAACTGTTATGAATGAGGCTTGTAAAACAAAAAAAATTACTGAAATATAATACAGAAATCAGAGGCCCCCCCTTCACTATATCCCTCCAGCTAACTTAATGACCTAAGTGTCTGGAAAATGAATCCCACAGCCTGTGTGTGTCAGTTGTCAAATATCATGTGTCCAAAGTAACCAGCCATCTGTATTCAGCATTATGATACTCTCCTGGCCATCTGCCTGTATTTTAAACCTGGGAGCTGCCTTTGCAACCTGCACCTGGATAAAACTCCAAATTATAGCATTGGTCCATAGTGATTACTCTACAGTTTTTGCCCCTGACCCAAACTTTGTCATTTGCTGAATTAGATCATGAAAAGTTTATGGCACAGAAAGAGGATCCTTGGTCCATTGTGTTGGCATCAGCCTAGAAACTCACCATCCAGCCTTTTCCCACTTTCCAGCATTTGGTCTATAGCCCTACAGGTTATGGCATCCTTTCTATTCATTCCTGGGATGTGGGTGTCACCAACAATGCCAGTATTTGTTGCCTATCCATAATTGCCCTTGAACTGAGTGGCTTTCTAGACTATTTCAGAGAGTAATGAAGAGCTAAATACATTACTGAGAGTCTGGAATAAGATGTAAGCCAGACTGAACAAAGATGTCTGATTTTATTCCCTAACGAATGACAAGTGAACCAGTTGTGTTTTTCTGACAATCAATAGTCATCATAACTGAGACTAGGTTTGCATTCCTGATTTCAATAATGCATTCAAAATCCATCAGCTGTCATTGGAGCATTTGAGCCCACATCTCTCCCAATTTAGTCTGGGTCACTGGAAGACTGGTGATCTTGTCAGAATGTCACCAACTTTCCGAGTGATGTACATGTTCAGGCACCTTTCAAAACAAAGATTTCTGCCTTATCCACCTTTTCCAGGCAGTGAAATCCTGATCCCTACTACTTGAGACAAAACTTTTTTTCTTTTTTTCCTGTCTAATCTCTTTATCGATTTAAATCCATGTCCCTGAGTCACTGACCTCTCTGCTGAAGGAAACAGGCCCCCCACAATTTTGTTCATGTCAATCAAATCTCACCTAATTCTGTTCTGTTCAGAGGAGAACAAACCCCAAACTCAGTTCTGAGGAAGGGTCACTGGACCCAAAATGTTAACTGATTACTGTCCATAGATGCTGCCAGACTTGTTGAGACTTCCCAGCAATTTCTGTTTTTGTCCCAGCTTAGCTAATTGTTCATCATATCTGTGTTTTCCACTCCTGGCAGTATCCTAGTAAATCTCCTCTGTACCTTCTCACGTGGAATTACATCCTTTCTGGAAAGAACTGGCCAGCAGTTGCTAAAGTGTGGCCTTACTAATGAGCTTAGGGGACAGTTAAGAGTCAACCACAGTGCTGTGGATCTCAAGTTACGGTAGGCTGATCAAATGGATTGCTTTGTCCAAGATGGTGTAAAGATTCTTGAGTGTTGTTGGGGAGTCAGGAAATGTGTTGCACTTTTGAGTCATGATCTTAAGAAACACAACTATAATATTAAAGAAATAGTCCGGAGGGAGGAGGGTAACTTCTTCAAGGTAGGCATCCTTTAGAAGATGCTTCGCAGTGGGGTTAAAATCGATTCAGAGATAGTGGGAACTGCCGATGCTGGAGATCTGAGATAACAAGATGTAAAGGGCTCACCTTTATCCCCCTCCACCCTAACATCAACGAATACTGCTCACGCTTGGACGTTGAACAGTTTTTCCGCCACCGCCGTCTCCACCTCCGCGCTTACTTCTTTAATCGTGAGCCCAACCCTCCCTGTACTGACCCCTTCTCCCACCTCCAACACATCCCCTCCTCCTCGACACCACCCCAAGGCCTCCTACCCTCCCTCGATCTCTTCATCTCCAAATGCCACCGAGACATCAATCGCCTCAACCTCTCCACCCCTCTCACCCACTCCAACCTCTTCCCGCACAGAACATGCAACATGCTCCAATCCCAACCTCACCACAAAACCCGCGGACAAGGGAGGCACAGTTGTAGTCTGGCGCACTGACCTCTACATCGCCGAGGCCAGACGCCAGCTCTCTGACACCTCCTCCTACCGCCCCCTTGATCATGACCCTGCCCTTGATCACCAAAACATCATCTCCCAGACCATCCACAACCTCATCACTTCAGGTGACCTCCCACCCACAGCCTCCAACCTCTTCGTTCCCCAACCCTGCACGACCCGTTTCTATCTCCTTCCCAAAATCCACAAACCTGACTGCCCTGGTCGACTCATTGTCTCTGTCTCTGCCTGCTCCTGCCCCACCAAACTTATCTCCACCTATCTCAACTCCATTTTCTCCCCCTTGGTCCAGGAACTCCCCACCTATGTCTGTGAGACCACCCGCACCCTCCACCACCTCCAAAACTTCCGATTCCCTGGTCCCCAGGTCCCCAACACCTTATCTTTACCGTGGACGTCCATTCCCTATACACTTGCATTCCCCATGCAGATGGCCTAAAGGCCCTCCGCTTCTTCCTGTCCCGCAGGCTCGACCAGTCCCCCTCCACTGACACCCTCATCCGCTTAGCTGAACTCGTGTTCACCCTTAACTTCTCCTTCAATTCCTCCCACTTCCTACAGACAAAGGGGGTGGCCATGGGTACCCACGTGGGCCCAAGCTATGCCTGCCTCTTTGTAGGATACGTGGAACAATCCCTCTTCCGTACCTACACTGGCCCTATCCCCCACCTCTTCCTCCATTACATCGATGACTGTATCGGCGCTGCCTGGTGCTCCCACGAGGAGCTCAAACAGTTCATCCACTTCACTAACACCTTCCACCCCAACCTTAAGTTCACCTGGACCATCTCCAATACCTCTCCCTCCTTCCTGGACCTCTCTGTTTCCATCTCTGGCAACCAGCTGGAAACTGATATCCATTTCAAGCCCACTGACTCCCACAGCTACCTAGAATACACCTCCTCCCACCCACCTTCCTGCAAAAATGCCATCCCCTATTCCCAATTCCTTCGCCTCCACCGCATCTGCTCCTGAGATGAGGCATTCCACTCCCAGACATCCCAGATGTCCTCGTTTTTCAAGGTCCACAATTTCCCCTCCACAGTGGTCGAAAACACCCTTGACTGCGTCTCTTGCATTTCCCACAACTCATCCTCACACCCCCTCCCCGCAACAACCAAAACAGAATCCCCCTCATCCTCACGTACCACCCCACCAACCTCCGGATCCAATGCATCATCCTCCGGCACCTGCAATCTGACCCGACTATCAAAGACATTTTTCCCTCCCCACCCTTATCTGCTTTCCGGAGGGACCGCTCTCTCTGTGACTCCCTTGACCACTCCACGCTCCCCACCACCCCCGGCACTTTTCCCTGCAACCGCACCAAGTGTTACACCTGCCCTACACCTCCCCCCTCACCCCCATCCCAGGCCCCAAGAAGACCTTTCACATCGAACAGATGTTCACCTGCACGTCTGCTAATGTGGTATACTGTATCCGCTGTTCCCGTTGTGGCCTCCTCTACATCAGGGGAAACCAAGCGGAGGCTTGGAGACTGCTTTATGGAACACCTACGCTTGGTTCGTGACAAACGACTGCACTTCCCAGTCGTGAACCATTTCAACTCCCCCTCCCACTCCTTAGACGATATGTCCATCCTGGGCCTTTTCCAGTGCCACAACGATGCCACCTGAAGGTTGCAGAAACAGCACCCCATATTTTGCTTGGGAACCCTGCAGCCCAATGGTATCAACGTGGACTTCACAAGCTTCAAGTTCTCTCCTCCGCCGACCGCATCCCAAAACCAGCCCAGCTCGTCCCCACCTCCCTAACCTGTCCTTCCTCCCACTTAGTCAGTCCTCCCACCTCAAGCCCCACCTCTACCTTCTACTGACCAGCCTCATCCCCCCCCTCCTTGACCTGTCCATCCTCCCTGGACTGACTATCCCCACCCTAACTATCCACTACACTCACCTTTATTGGCTCCATCCCCGTCTCTTTGACCTGTCTGTCTCCTCTCCACCTATCTGCTCCTTTATCCATCTTCCATCTGCCTCCCCTTCTCTCTCTATTTATTTCAGAATCCCCTTCACCTCCCCCATTTCTGAAGAAGGGTCCAGACCCAAAACATCAGCTTTCCTGCTCCTCTCATGCTGCTTGGCCTGCTGTGTTCATCCAGCTCTACACCTTGTTATCTATAAATCTTAAATGTAGAGTTATTGTTTCAGGCTTTGAGTAAGTGGAAGGGGCTGTGGTCCAAGGAAGAGAAAAGGAAAAGCAGGAAGCAATAAAGGACAAAAGACAAGTGGAGTGGTACTGGTTGTTGTAAAGAAACAAAAGATTTGCCTAAAGAGAGTGTGCATGGCTGAATAATGAACAGTCCACCACCGAAAGCATTAGACAGTATTTGTAACTTTTGATTAAGTGCTATAACTATCACAATGCATTTTCAGTCAGCTGGATACTAAATAAACATGTGTAAGGAGTTAAAAGGTTCTTCAACCAAGTGTGGCAGCATATCAATAACTCGTGCCTCCATCTCTTGTCTTGCCAAACTTGTAACCGGCTCAAACTTGATACTTCAAATATTCTCTTTGGCAATACATCTACTGTTGTATTAGCTAGTTCTTTGCAGTCAGCTCTTCCTTTTAGAAAAAGGAAGGGCTTGTTCGAAGGCAAGCACAAGAAAAATAAATCTGTTATCAATTTTTAAATCAGTACTATGAACATGAAGTGAACACCAATGGGAAGCCAGTTATTAGGCCTGCAAAAAGCAAGTAACAGCATTACTCTGTCACATCTGTGGCTTGAATTTACCAGCCCTGAGGTGGTGGTAAAAGAACAGAGGGAGGTGTCAGAATAGAACCTCCAATGTATTTCAGCCAGTGGTCAACTTTTCTGGAGGTAGTTTGACAACAAGTTCAAGAATACACACATAGGATGCATGTTGGTAATTAACTGACACTTAGAGGTGCTTTTGAAAAGGTTGCATGGAACCATAGAGCCTATAAAGGAGAAATTGTAGACCATTTGCCCTTTCAAACCCACCCCACTATTCAATAAGTTCATGCCTGATCTATTTGTATTCTAAATTCCATGCTCCCATCTACACTTTTAATTTCCATGCCTCGCAAGAATCTGTCCACCTCTGCGTGTAAAATATTCAATGATTCCACCTTCTGTGGAAGAGAATTCTAAGGCCACGTGACTTCCTCATCGCCCTATAAGGGCAACACCTAATTTTAAGGCCATGACTGTAGTTCTGGATGGCCACAAGAAGAAGCATCCACCACTGCAAGATCATTCAGGATCTTTGACCTTTATTGCTAGTTGGCCTATATTGCTGGGGATTGGAATTTAAAAATAAGAGTCTCGTTACAACTGTACAAGTGGTGAGGGCAACACTATTGAAATATACAAGATTCTTTGCCAGAGATAAAGGGGTTCTTAAAAAAAGTCATGAGTTTCCACAGACAACAATTACAAGGTTATCAAGTCCAACAACCTTTTTCATCCCTACTCCAACTTCTTTAGGCAGTGTATTATTATTTCATTCCTTTTCCTCTATCTTCATCTCATTTATACTACAGCTTCATCCACAATAGCTAAAAGGATCCAGGAATATCCTTCCCTTAACTTTCTAGGTAATTACCATGCTCCTGAGGAAATACCTAGAGCATTGCTGAATTCTCTTGCTAAAAATGAATGGCTAGCTGAAACTGTCCCCTGGGTGTGATCTCCATTACCTTCACCCATCTCCATTCCCACCATCAACTTCATTTGGTAGCAACATGATTCCATCAATGAACATATTTTGACCTCTCATTTCTCCACCTTTCATAAAGGATATGACTATTTACTTCATCATTTTATTATTCTTTCACAAACCTCATTTTCAGCTAAAAATAAAAGCAAAATACTGTGGAAACTTGAAATGTACACAGAAAATCCTAGAGAAGCTTAACACATTTGGCAGTATCTATGGAGAGAGTTAACATTTTGAGTTCAGTCGGACTCTTCTCAATTTCAACTGCCCTTTCTTGCTGTCTTCACTCGCATAGAAGCGTCAAGTTGAAGTTGAAATGTTAACTCTCTGTTTCTCTCACAACAGATGCTGCCAGACCTCCTGATTTTTGCCAGCAATTAAGAGTTTTTATTTCAGCTTTCCATCACCTAAAAGCTTCTAGGAATTATATAAAATGCATATAGCATACCTACACATTTTTGCTTTTCAGAATGCTGAAGGACTGACTATGTATGTCCATTACTTTCTGGGTCTTTTTCTGTGTATCTGTCACCCTGGCTAGTTGCATAATACTATTTTCAAAGGTAACAGTTGCATAATACTGGAGATGAAAACAGCAGTATTTGAGAAAGTGTAGTATGAAACAGAACAACATCATGTAGTATGAAACACAAACAGCTTTAATAAATGATTTTGCATTCCAATCTTCAACATTTTGGAAACATCAAGGAAATACTTACAGCATTGCTGAATTTTCTCACGAGATGAGTAATAGGTAAGTGGCTAGCTGGGCTTGTCCCCTGGGTTGTGTAGCTGAATAGCGAGACCCGATTTCCAGAAATGACAGCTTTGGTTACAGTTAAGTATTTGCAATCACCTCAGCAGTTTAGCGATAGTGGTTATTGGTTTCACAATTAATTTAAATCATATTCCAAAAATCTTCATATGATCATGATGTATGATGAAACTTAGCTTTTAAGGGGCTGAGTGTAAAAATAAATCTCTGTTTGAAACACAAGGAAAACTACATTGGAACCAAGTTAATCTCTAGTGACTGAAACCTTACTAAATGTTCTTTTCAACCTGCCATTTAACAATCACAGCATTTCCTCATGATGTTAAGAGTCCAAGATTACAGTGTAAATCGTGTGCGGATAATTTTGAAAAAGGGCTGAATAGAACCTTTTGCCTATAAATTCATTGCACTAGTTTTCTCAATTCGTACCTCAGCTTTCAACAGGGCAGCAGAACCTGATTTCTGCTACTGAGGTTAACAAGGATATAGCAGAGATCAATCATTTAAAAGAGAAAAAAAAACTGGTCATGGCTAGTGGTTGAATGTCATATCCTTCATCCAGTTCATTTTATAAACTTGTATTGAATTTTGTACAAAATGAAATTATAATGCTCCAATTTATTTGTTTTTTATTTTCACCATTTTCTGAGGGTACAGTGTCGATAATAAAAGATAGAGGCTGAACGGTTCCTGACCATTACTGATGCTGCTTCTTGGTCCCTAGAAGTCCTCCAGTGCACCACTGTAAAAAGACTTGAGTCATTCTTCCCACCTTGCAAAGGGAAGGTCCTAAGTCTCACCTTGACAACTTCTACAAAGTACAACTGAGGTTAGGAACTTAGCAGTGTCAGTGTCAACTCAGATACATATCCTTCCATCCAGTAACACTCTAGCTATTTAACCTAACAATGACTTTTGGTGACCTGGTTGAAGGGGCTGGGTCTTGGCTGGAACTCGGAATGCTTGCTATTTGATTGTTTCATTTGATGTGACCCAGTATGCACCAAGATCACTTGTTTAGTAACACTGCATTTGTTTAGAAAAAGTGAACATAATGCTGGACAAGAAATACTCCAGCATTATGTAATGGCACCAGTAAATTTAAATGGGCAAGACCCATCACATCAGCCCTAATCAAAACCACTACTTTTCCTCCCATGCACACATGCACGATAAACAATTTCAATTTCTTTATCAATTATTGCACATAACTCTCACATGGTGTATTAATTTTAAATAATGGTTAACATTTTACAAAAGACTATGGCACGTAATATTAAACACAATGGGTTACTGAACAATGAGCATCAGCCAAAATTATGGCCCTTATTTAAATGTGGTCATTATATAATCACAAAGAGCTAGTAATAATACACAGGTTTAACAGTACAGACAATGTTTGATGAGCTTCCACAGACCATTCAATTTTCGTATTCACAACCAAGCTAAGCATCTTGCGAGAAGTCTGCCCAACCTATTTACTTTTATAGAAGTTCAGTTCGGTGTTGGCACCGCCATCAGATTGCTAATGCATTTTTGCCACCGGTGCTTGTATGTTATGGATAACAAGGCTGACCAGCTTTGGAATGGCACAACTTTTATTTTAGTTCCTTAATTCCAGTTTTCATTGCTTGCTATCCTTGAATGGACAAGTAGGTGTGCGCCACTTGTCTGCTTCACGAAATAAATTATTTTGGCATTTGCGAGGAATAATTTGTCAATGCTTTCATGGGATGTGTCACTGGCATGTCCAGCATTTATTGCCCATCCCTAATCGCTCTTGATAAAGTGTTCTTGCATGGCCTTTTTGAACCACTGCAGTCCATCTGATGCAGTTAGTCCCAGAATACTGTTGTAAAAGAAGTCCCATACTTTTGACCTGGTAATAAGTGCAGGTACAGCAAGAGAATTCCAAGTGAGGATGGTGTGTTGCTTCAAGGGGAACTAGTAGGAGGTGTTCCCATGTGTGTGTTGCAATTGACTTTCAAGGTGGTACAGTCCTTCGGTTTAGAAGGCATTATACCTAGTTCTGCCAAATAGGTGTGGTATTACTTTACATGCAGAGATTTGTAGGTGATTCTTTAAATTCACTTGACTCCTCAAATCTAACTGGCACTAGATTAAGTTTGAAATGTTCCATGAGATTGGACTTGCTAGGAAATCACACTCTGCATTCCTGGTGGTCATTTGCATTGAAAATTGCTGGTAAGATGATACATCTTACTTAAAATGACAATACCCTATAATATTAACTGCACAACAGTTCTCAGTTACACATAGTGCAGGAGGCATTTTCTTTGGCAAACATATGAATCAGAAGTGGAAATATGATTAGAATGGTTACGCATTGTTGAATGATTGGCACAGGTTATAGGTACTGACTGCTGGTCTCTTTTTGTATAAATAGTGAGGCTTTGTTCAAACGGAATAGATTCACAGTTCACTGGATTTTAGCATCATGTTGACATCTGACAGCTGACCGTGGCAGTGTGCTGAGATGAATGAGTTGCACAGTTGTACTTGTGGCTGTTATGTCAACCACAGCAAAGTAACAGGGAGCTGTTATGAATGGAGGCAGCTGTCACCTACCAGGCGTTACAATTTGGATGTTGTTGTTTCAATATAACATTCTTGTAATAAACGCAGTTTTAGAAAAAGTTCCTTTCACAAGTAAAGAATTTGATAACTACCTTTACCTAATAGTACTTTACCGTCTACTTTTTATAAACTAATTGTTTCATGCCTTAGAAAAACTTCTGAGGCAATCTAGCACACTTAGCATATATAATGGGCAATATTTTATTCTCTCCCTGACAGTGTGTTGAGGCAAAGGGGCATTTTATCAGGCAGGTATGAACCCCTGACATCACGATACCTCTGCTCTGATTAAGACTGGGATGGGAAATACAATGGAAGGCCTCATGTCCTATTGACAATTGTGCAGCCCTTAAGTGGGCAATTAACACCCAGCTATGTCCATGGCTTTTGAGGGGGTGGGAGAGGAGGGGCGGTGCTGTGTGTCAAAGCAGGGAACAAGATAAGTAAACACATTGCTTGTGGTTACTTGGTGGATGGTAGCTGGGTCTATCATTCAAAGGCACTCAATGAATGCCCGGTGGAAGAACCAGACAATGGAAGTTTGTTGAGGTAGGGGGAAGGTGGGAGAGTGTTGGTGGGGCGTGGTGGTGGTGGTGAGCCAAACCCTAGCTCTTGCTTCTGGGACACCGTAACCTGCAACCCCACCTCCTACAACCCTCTGTTATCAGTGAGTTCTGGCCTTGAGATGCACTGCAGTCATAGGTCTCTGTTAGGTCTGTTCCCTTCAACGGCCATTGTCTCCTGGGTGGTACTGCCAAAATAAAGAGCTGCCAGCCTTTGGTTGACAGCTCTGTGCAGTGAGACCCACACTACCATGTTTGAGGAAAGCTCACCTGCCATCCCCCACCCCCCACCCCCCACCCCCCCACAAATCTGTGTGCCATCTCCAATGGAGGCAGACTTCAAATCACTTCTGGTGAAATCACCCTCCATCTCTCTCCATCCAGCACCAACACCATACATATGGCCACAATTTATCCATAATTAATTTGGATCATTTATTTCTTATGAAGCTAAACCACCTGTTCAATAAAGCAATGAGCTACACTGTCCTTCTCTGCTGGGACCTTGTTTGAATGAAATGTGTCAGCGAAATGGGAAATGATACCTATGTTGCACCAATTTCAAAATGATTTTGGCCTGTAAGGTTAGAAAGGTATACGAAATCAAACTTTACAGTGGAAAATACCTTCCCTTACAAATTCAAAAGACATTTTTACTTAAACACAACATTGTCAGTGTGCACATAAACTATCTTCTGCATCCTCTGTAATGCAAGAAGGCTTTGTCCCTTGACAATTCTTTAAATATCCTGGATTGTGCAGCATTGCGGTAGACAGTTTTTAGTGGAAGGCACACAGTCCAGGATGAAGGGACAACATTCAGAATTTTCTTCTCATCACAGCTATAGATTGGTGTGTGGCACATCTAGTTCTGTCAGTCTTAGGGCAGAATTCAGACTCAGATCATTGCCACATAAATGCATATATCCGAGTTTCAAATTCAGTGGGAAGGTAGTAAAATGTCAAAACTCCTGGTGCCGTTTTCAAAAACAAAACAAAAAAGATTAAGACTGTCACGATGTATAAACAAGAGTCCCGAGATGTTATCTCACAGCAAGCAAATCAGATTTTTCCCTTCTTCAATCTCTTCCTGCACTTTATCGCTGGATGTTGCGATTTCTGCTTGTGCAGACAGCACTGCACAGAGGAATGTAAGGACAGTGCCACCCACTGCTGTGTAAAAGGCCCAGCCCAGAGAACAGGCACCTAACTGATAAGGTGAAACATCTGGTCCACAATAATCCATCACCTTCTGAGCACCCCATCCAGCAGGATAAAGGATCAGACCAAGAATTAGGAAGAGACCTGAAAGAAATAACAAATTAATTAGTTAAAACAAAAAAAAAGGCACAGTATTGCTATCCAATTGTTTATTTATCTGGGAACAAATTACTGCAGATGCTGGATACTGAAAACAACAAATGCTGGAGATTACAATGGGTCAGACAGCATCCATGGACAGACAGCAAGGTAACGTTTCAAGTCTAAATGACTCTTCAGTCCGTTTGTAACTTGTTTAAAAAGAAAACAATTCCAACCAAAATGTTCTGAACAAATTTGCCTAGGTGTCCCACAATACCAAAATGGTCAAATCAATACAAACACAAGCCAGTACCAAAGCAAACCATTCCCACTCTATTAGGAACAAAATTACAATAATCTTTAATACTAAACATACTATCCCTAATCCTATTTGGCCCCTTAAGGTTATAGTACTTCCTCAGTCTCTAGTAAATTTACGCAGTTGCTCTCTCTGTGGCTCTGGCTCTGGATCTGGATCTATGAAGCTGCTTTCTTCCTCTCTGGATGGTCAGCTAGTCTCTGCTTCTTGCCGTGCTGGTCTCCTCAAAAGGTCTTAGAAGGTTCCAAGAGCTCGAAACATTAGCTTGCCCTCTCTCCTTGGATGCTGTCTAATGCTGTTATTTCCAGCATGTTGATTTATTGAGTTCTGAGGAAGGGTCACCGGACCTGAAACGTTAACTGTGTTTTTTCCTTCACAGTTGCTGCCAGACCTGCTGAGCTTTTCCAGCAACTTTGTTTTTGTTCCTGATGTTGATTTATCTATTGACTTATTATAAAATCTCTTGTCTCTACCAGTTATGTTAACAAATAACTATCAGCCAATTTTTCAATCCTAATGAAACTTTTACAACTTATTTTTATATTTCTTGCTATTTTACATTCATATTCTATTTTTTCTTTATCAATTTCTTGCTCCTCTTGTGTTAAATTCTAACATTTTTTCCAGTCCTCGAGCTTCCAACTTTTATGGCTCCTCTAGAAGCCTTCTCCCTTGATCTAATGCTATCTTTAACTTTCCCTGTTAACCATGGCTTTCAATTTTTTTTCCCCCCCCTCGAGTATATTTGCCTTAAAGGAAGTATATTTTTTGAAAATCAATTCTGTAAATACTAGACATTGTCTCTCGAGATAAACCTGGGGACTCCTGCACTGCCTGCCTGGTCTTTCTACACTGTCTACTGGCCACCCACTGCCTTTATGGCTGCTTGGTCATACTTTATCCTATATAATTCTTCAATTTGTACAAAATGCACCACTGTCATTCCAGTTGCCACTCTACTTCCACATTCCATTGATGCATGAAGCTTTACTGCTACTACGAGGGTCAGCAAATAAAAGGTCATCATACATCAAACATTTTAAAAATTTATTGCATTTATTGCCCTTGAGCTGAGTGGCTTATTAGGGCATTTCAGAGACAGTAAAGAGTCATTACATGTAGGTCAGACTAAGTAAGGTTGGCAGATTTCCTTCCTTAAAAGATCACTGGTGAACCAGATGAGTAGGACAGTTGAGAATGGTCTCATGGTTACCATTAGGCTAGCTTTTCAACACGAGATTTTTAAAATTACATTTGAAATGTCGCCACCTGCCACAGTGGGATTTGAACCCTTGTTCCCAGAATGTTAGCATTTACTAATCTAGTGATATCACCACTATGCCAGAATCTTCCCCTATTCTATTTTGCTCAGTGCTACTTGGTAAATGATTTCAGTAATAGTGTTGCTTTGTTTTAATACATTCCTTGTTACTGGTCTGGTATGAAGATTTGATAGAATCTTCTTCCTTACCCCGATATACTGTCTTTGATAAATTGCACTGTTTATATTTCTCAAGTATGTCCTGTCAGCTATATTTCTCTTGTTTCTACTTCACTGGTAGAACAAACAAACACGTGGGAAATGTTCTACTTCAAAAAGGTAGGAAACAGTGGATTATCCGTTGCATTTTTTATTATAATGGCATCCCTTGAGAGAAAATGAACATAGCTATTCAATCTGTAATATTTTACTTAAAATTCTGAACACAAATTATTTAGAATATAAATCAAAACAAGTCTCCAACACCTAAGACACATATCGCACAGCCTTTAATAAGAGTCTCAGATCTGGCATTATAAAAGGCACTACAAAAATTTCCTATTCATTTTTGGAAGCACATCTGCTATCCTTCTGTTGCTCTTTGCCTAGATTCATTTTTAGCTACTGTCTGCAATAAGTTTGTCATCATACATGAAAATAATTGAAATACATGTTATAATTTAGGTAATTAACATCTAAAATATGTAGCGCAAGGTTTGACTTCAGTTTGTCACACACTGACAAAAGTCTGTTCAGGGATCAAAGGAAAAAAGTGCTAAATGACAATGGTTTAGTTTATTACACCTTACAAATGTTTCAATGAGAAGTTCAGTTTAGGAAACCTGGTTGGCACAGACTGGTTAGGCCGAAGGGGCTGCTTCCTTGCTGTATGACTCTATAACCAAAAGGAAAATTAAAAGCTAATTGATAACAGTTCAGTTTATCTCACTTTGCAACTGTTTCAATGAGAAGGAATGTCTCTAGTAGGTAGTGTATATGGTGTAGTTCCTTAGTGTTGAATCAAAAGGGATCAAACATGTTTGCTATTATTAACAGAAAGTTGCTTTTTAGTTCCTAATGGAGACCCATTTTTAAGAGTGAGGTAGCTCCAGATTAGAACTTTGGTAAATTAGAGCAAGCAACTTCCAAAGTGATTCAGATAATAACTGCTGAAGGGACAGAGATGGGAACTGGTGACAACAAGGTGTAGAGCTGGACGAACGCAGCAGGTCACGCAGCATCAGAGGAGCAGGAAAGCTGACGTTTCGGGTCTGGACCCTTCTTCAGAAATGGGGGAGGGGAAGGGGATTCTGAAATAAATAGGGAGGGGGGGAGGCGGATAGAAGATGGATAAAAGGAGAAGATAGGTGGAGAGGAGACAGACAGGTCAAAGAGGCGGGGGTGGAGCTAGTAAAGGTGAGTGTAGGTGGGGAGTTAGGGAGGGAATAGGTCAGTCCAGGGAAGACGGACAGGGCAAGGGGGCGGGATAAGGCTGGTAGGTAGATGGTTCCTCCCACCCCAAGCCCCACTCCCATCTCCTACCTACTAGCCTCATCCCGCCTCCTTGACCTGTCCGTCCTCCCTGGACTGACCTATCCCCTCCCTAA
>NC_063334.1:100314886-100386226 GCF_021869965.1 Rhincodon typus
GTGCAGTGTAGGCCCCACCTACACTCACCTTTACTGGCTCCAACCCCCGCCTCCTTGACCTGTCTGTCTCCTCTCCACCTATCTTCTCCTTTATCCATCTTCTATCCGCCTCCCCCTTTCTACCTATTTATTTCAGAGTCCCCTTCCCCTCCCCTATTTCTGAAGAAGGGTCTAGACCCGAAACATCGGCTTTCCTGCTCCTCTGATGCTGCTTGCAATGCGGTGTTCATCCACCTCTACACCTTTGTTGTCTCAGATTCTCCAGCATCAGCAGTTACTACTATCCCTGGGAACTGGTGACTCAGGTTTACAAGATTTCATTATAAAGGCAGAAGATATATTCCTGACTATACTTCACTTACAGCCATTACAGAGTAATCCAATGGAAAATATTCATGTGTCACTTTCCCTCCCCCATAAGTCGGTTGGGAAAGCTCAGTTTTGTTCCACTACACAAAAAATAAATTAAAATGTATGCGTCAAAATTTAAAAGTGATTCATACTTTCTGAGATATGATTTGCTGCTGTTGTTTAACAATGACTTGTAGGGCCTTGTGGGTAGTAAAATATCCTTAGTCACTTTTTAGCAATATTAGCAATCAAAATTTGGCATTGAGCCATTTAAGGAGATTTTAGGTCAGATGACCATGGGAATAGGTTCTAAGCACCTCTTGAAGGAGGAGATGGTGGTGAAGGGTTTTATGGAGGAAGTTCTAGAGCTTAGAGACAGAAATTGGCACAGATATAGCAGTCTTCATTACTACCGAACATCCCAACCTGCTTTACAATTAATTAAATACTCTTGAAGAGTTATAACGCAGGACAACAGATAATTTTGCAGACAGTATGCTCCTGCAAAAATTCATTTAGGATCTGTATTGTTCAGGATATACGGGAGAACTCCCTCAGTACTACACTGGATTACCACCTGAGATAGTTGTACTCATGTCCTTGGGTGGACCTTTGTAAACTGGGTGTCTTGTACGCTGCCTGCAAAAGCATTGTGAGACACCCACACTAACTCATGGACAGAAGGTATGCCAGATCTTCATCTGATCAGGGATGCTGGAGGATATTCCTCCTAATTGAGGAGCCAGGAACATGACGTCCTGCCCAACTACAGCTGCCAGCCAATTAATACTTGGCAGTGCCATAGAGGGAGCCAGGGCTGCTGTGGGTACAGCACCATCTCTGGTCTGCCAGGATGGAACAGTAGCCCAGGGACAAAAGATAGATGCGGTGTTGGGATGGGGAGAGTGGAGTCATAAACAGGCAGGGAGTTAGCTGTCAGTGGTTCCCCCTTAGGCCATGTCCACACCCTCGGTAACACAGAAAATATTGCAGATCTGATGGCACATAGGTTTACCTGTTGGATAGGCCACCAGTTATTTATTCCTTCTGCAGGTGAGAAATTTGCAGACTGGGCAAGTATTCACCCCTTCAGTGGTTGATACTTGAAGAATTACAGGTCTTAAGAGGAGGCAGTGTGGGAAGCCTGACAATGGGCCTTTCTTCCTGGAACTTACTTGGACCGAACCGGTAAAAAAAGTGTTAGGTACCTGTCCCAATGAGAACTGGTCTCCTTTTCCAGCCCCACCACCTTCTTCCTTGCCCAATGTGGACCTAGAAGATCCCATTCACAGTACCCAGAAGGTTCAGACTCAGAGGTGAAAGTGCTACCAACTGGAAGCCACAGCTGACACCCAGCCCATGCAGCTGAAGGCACTGCTACTGAGGGCAGAGTGTTTAAATCCAAGGACAATCCTGAGGTCAGAATTGGAGGAGTGCAGCAATCTCAGCAGTGTGTAAGGTTGGAGGGGGTCACAGGGATCAAGTTGGGGTAGTGAAGGCACAGTGTAAGTTGAAAACAGGAATGAACATTTTAACAATGGGGATTTTCCAGACTGAGCAGACATATGTGTGAGCAAGCATAGGGATGAAGGGTGAAGGGGAGTTGATGTGGGTAAGGATGAGGCAGCAAGAGTTTGGGATGAGCTCACTTTTGTGAAGTTTGGAGAATGAGTGACCAGCCAGGAGACCATTGGAATGGTCAAGCCCACAGCTAACAAAGGGATACTTGGAGATTTCCAACAGTAGATGAGCTAAAAAAAAAGTAAGTGATGTTACAGATGTGGAAGTAGGCACCAAGAGATGGTCAAACAAAATGAAATTTTCATCACACCCCTCTATAAAAGACTGATTCATTAATTACAATGTCTACAAAACTTCAAGTCAAATTGTAAAGATTGCATAATGATTTTTTTAAAATAGTAAACATTCTAAAGCAATAACTGAAATACACTTTTCCTTCACAGTACAGCATCTCACCAAAATGGTAATGCTTCTTAAATTGTTAGATCCTAAAACAATATCAGGTGATGCAAACAAAAATCTGGGCTGATTTTCATCCAGTTTGTCAGATCATATTTCCCAGGAGCCTCTCCTGGATGAAACTGGAGAATGTTTGTGTTATCAACTGAAAGATCACACTAAACTCATGAAGAGCATTGGACTTGCAGCCCATGTTCATACAACAAGGAGAATTGCCAGACAGCATCTTGGAGCAAAATCAAAGCTACTGAATGAGTTTGTTTGGTGGACAAGCCCTTCAACCCATGGTAACATCACTAGATTAGGAACTGGGAATTTGGATTAATAATCCCAACCTGGTATTAAAAACATCAGGAGTCTTTTCAAAACATAAGAAAGAAAAAAACAAAACTGGTTTCGTAAGTCACCGTACGGCTATCAGACTGCCATGAAAAGCCAACCGGTTCATGGATCAGAAAACCAGTTATTCTTGGCCAGTCTGGCCTATAGTTTATTCCAGTCCCATAGCAAAATGGCTGACCACACCATTCAGCAGTGTGGGCAATGGGGAGAACTGTGGGAAAAATGAAAGAATCAGAATCTCAACATCAAGAAAAAAATTTCCAATTTTTTGTAAGTTTTGATGAGTAAAGAATCTTGCTTATGAGTGGCAGTCACCTTATTTCTTTGCATCTGAATACATAAATAGTTCAACTTGCCTCAGTTCAATGCAGTTTCCTAGTCTCCTCTCCTTCCCTGAAAATATGGAAGGCACATTTCCGACATTAATTCCAGAGCAAGTTACTAGCCCACCACTTACTTCTTCAGGCTTTCCTCTAACTCTGCCTCCATCACAATGTCCCGGGATGCTACATGAACGCTCTCTTCCACCACCTTCATCCAAGTAATTGGCAACGGCAAATTGTCAGTCTCACCACATCAGCATGCCTGCTCTCTGACCATCTCACCATCACTTCAGCTCTTCACTTTAGAAGTCAGAGGCACCTACTGCATGCACGCTTCTGCCAGGTTGCTTCATGTGCAGGGAAACAAGTGCATCTACACATTTTATGGCTCTTAGCTTCACTTCTTAGCATTTACTGATTTTGTGCTTACTTGGGGGCTGCCAGCTGCTGGGGTTTCCATTGCTTTTTCACACAGAGGGTGAGGCGGCTTGTCACGGTGGGGAGCATTGAACAGTAAAGGGGGTTATTGTATGGCTCTGTGATTTATTAACGGCATACCTACAGCATATGCTGGCAGCTTATGCAGCAAACAACTGCATGTATTTCAAACAAAAGGCCATGTGTGAAAGTCAAAAGTGAACGCTCCTTAGCTGGGTGAACGGGTATACAGTCAGTCAGGGCAGACTTTCAAGGGATCTGCCTGACTCCAGTCCGGGGGCTTAACTAATGTTGGTCCTGAAGGTCAAATGCGATGACGGGTCTGTCAGTTGGGGTTGCTATGGAAACATCAATCCACTAGTTGGTTGGGTCAATGTCTCCTGCAATGAGATAAAGGTTGAGATTGAGTATGATGGAGCTGGATGGAAAAGCAGTAAATAATGATGCAGGAGCGGTGGTGAGGTGCATGGGTAGGAAGCACTAGTAATTTAGAGGATGGGGTGGATTTGATGCAACCAATGTTGAGAGCTATAGTCCATGAGCCTTGGTATGATGAGGTAGAGTGAGTGGCCAGGGGAGTGAGCAGAAAGACAATGGTGGCACTTGGATCGGCAAACTGAGGGGAGGCATTGGCCTGGTGGTATTATTGCTGGACTGTTAATCCAGAGACCTGGATAACATTCTGGGGACCCGGGTTTGAATTCCGCCACAGCAGAGGGTGGAATTTGAATTCAATAAATATCTGGAATTAAGAATCTAATGATGACCACGAATCCATTGTCAATTGTTGGAAAAACCCATCTGGTTGTCTAATCTCCTTTAGGGAAGGAAACTGCCGTCCTTACCTGGTCTGGTCTACATGTGACTCCAGACCCACAGCAATGTAGTTGACTCTCAACTGCCCTCTGGGCAATTAGGGATGGGCAATAAATGCTGCCTAGCCAGCGATGCCCTCATCCCAATGAATGAATAAAAAAAAAAAGTGTAGAATATCACTGACCTACTTCCTGCCCTGGATTTCACCCAGGACTGACCTGGGCCACTATCTCAGCCCAGGCTCGGATGCTCTCTTTTGCTGGTCAGCTGATAAATGCATATCCATCCTTTCCAACACCCTCTCCGCCAGCACCTCCAGGTTCTTGACGATGAACCGAGGCACTAACTTGCCTTTCTGAGCCATTCCCTTCACAGTGCAGCACACAGTGTGAAAGGCAGATATGAGCTTGGAGCGTCTGAAATGGTGGCACCAGCAGCACGAACATCACAACCTCCTGGGCAGAGGTGAACACTCCCGCCTCATGATTCCACCAGAGGGTGCCACAGAACGCTGCTGCAGATGGGTGCCACTGAGGAGAGCTCTCCCTTGACTTCCACACAAGTCAGGTATATGATTAATGTGATGTAGGGTGAAAGACTGCAGGAGGAGAAACTACCATGGCCTACAGCAGACCAGGTGCCAAAAATATCCCTCAAAGAAATATTGTCAAAAAAGTGGGACAATTCAGCCCTTACAGAAGTGGGGCCAGCAAATCATTCAATTATATTAAGGATGGGGTAATAAATGCCAGTCTTAACACTGATGTCAAGAACTAGAGAAACTGTGCAATTTAGATTGAGATCCCCAACTGTTTATTGCACATAATTGCTGCAACTGTGATGTGGTTTCCTCAATAGTGATTACAACCCAACAGAAAAACAGCCAAATGGTAAACATACTGTAACAAAAAACACAATCTCCTATGTCACACTGACCACAAAGTGCTGCTTTGTCAGTTAGGCACACCCACTCAAAGCAAAGTTAATATTTGCCACATTCCTATTGTATCAATGATAAGGAGCAATAATGATATGTTTATTTCTTCTGCTTTAGCTATCAGGTTCAAAGATGCAGCAAGTGCAACTTTCAACTTCCAAACTCCTCTTCATTTCAGGGTCACTGTTAGGACCGAATATTGAATGGTTAGGATGGAAAGGTTAACATTTGAGGACTTCATTAAATTACACACTCAAGTAGCACAAAAGGGGGCCATTCAACACATCCTGACTGTGCCAGCTCTTTGAAAGAACCACCTGAAGACCCCTACACTCCTTCCCCATCATCTTGCACCTTTCTCCTGGTTGAAGGGGAGAACATTAGCTCGATTCTTGAAGATCAAAGCAATGTTACAACACAGGGGTTGCAAGCCAAATGAAATAAGCCATTATCACTGGATTCACAACACAGTGACCTTAAACCATTCAATGACCCTCCAAATTGCTCAATTGTTCCTAACTTGTTCCTAACCAGATTTTACATATAACAGATCTTGGATATCAAGTTTCTAACTTAAATGAAAACTAACAATTTTGAAAATGTAACCTTAACAGAACACAGACATTACCAGATAATCCAATTAATATCTTACAATATTAGCCCAATCTTATTTGGTCATAAATCCTGCCCCCACACACACACACTGACAGACACAGTTAAGCGATAAATATAAAAAGAAAATAAAAGAATCGTAATTTGCTATTTCAATATCTGCCTCAACCAGGCCTCCTGAAGTCCTTTAATTTGTATTACAGCTATGTAGAACAGTACATCTTGCTTGAATTCTGAAATTACCAGTCAACTTATGCAGACTGTTGGAGACTTTTACTTATTTCTTATAGGCAGGTTCTTTTATCAGAACTTTCAGCAAGTCAATAACTGGAGAATAACTACTGGGAGTAAAACCAAAGTTTCCCAGTCCGGCAACTTCTAAAGCAAAAATGCCTCCTGTCCAGAAGCCCAGTCACAGCCAGTTCTCTCCTTTTCCTCTTTCTTTTTCAATATTCTCTGTGATTGGCTGGCCAGAACTAGTCCTCCTTTGATTGACCAATTCAACATCCAACCAGCTGTCAGTCCCTGAGCATAGCAACATTTTAGTGCCAAATTGCCTATTTTGTTCTTACAGCAGTAATTACCCTGCATTATCTTTCTGGGCTGTTTCCCAAATGCAAACATCAGCCTTTTCTTCTGTTTAAGGTTCAAAGTTCAAAGTTCAATTCTCAACTGCAACTCTCAGATCCAAACCAAAAATTAGAAAAATTGTGATATTTTCAACAGCAATAACTGAAAATCTGCTAGATTTTGAATTGGGATCTGGAACAAATGGTTACTATGGCCCAAAGTGAAGACGCAGATGATTTATTTTTACTGCTTACAGTGCAGATTTACTGATGTTGAATAGCACAGTGATTGCTGTATCTGAATGTTCTAATGAGCAACAAGTGTAATTATATTGGAGTGATATGGTATAGTTTATTGCCGTTTCCTTCAGCCAATTGGTCTGACTCAGGTATCATGATGTGAGCACTAGTGAAAACCTGAATTACCCAAGGTACATAAAACACAGTAGGTCAGCATTGACTTGCCTAATGCTTTAAGATTACCTTCAACCCAAAATGAGTTGGAGCCTTGCCAAATACTGCAGCTTGTAATCCCGGTTCCTCTTCTAACCTGGATCTATTGTTACCATTTCAGTGCAATGCATTAATTGTACTGCATGATTTGTCATCGAACATGGATGGATCCATTTCAAGCAAGCTATTTTATTAGGGGTTGGTGGGGAGTTTATGAATAGATTTCATGTACTGACCAATCTACTCATCAGAAATAACTAACATAGAGCAATGTTTTGGGTCTCAAACCTATCATGGTGGAAAAAACATGACCATCTCTCCTTGATATACTATCTTAGGGTAAGAATTTGCTTTGTGGAGCATCGGACATGGATACTGTACCATTAAGTATGTTGGAATACACTGCTAATGTCCCCTTTAGTGGAATTCCATTTCAAGTTTATAAAGGTGGTGATTAAGCATTGAAATAACTGAAACTCTGTACTACTCATACAGATCATCATTATCCATGTGTATGTCCTGTCAGTGACAGACAGCAATCCATTCACAACCAGGAAGTGAAAGAGATACCTTGGTTGAGTTTGATTCTATTTTTCAATTCACACCTACATGCCCTCTCTAGAAAGAGTCGCTGGATAATACTCAGGATCAGCAAACCTGGCTGACCATGTCTCATTGTTAATCCAGCATTTCCCAGCTCATTGTAACACTTCCATCCAGTGACCCAGATATGATGACCTCACCACAGACAGGGATCAAATGTGGACCATCCATCTGGTTGAGTTCAACAGAATTAGCAAAGATTTTAGCGCAGGAGGTTTAGAAGGGATTTGAGGAATTTATTTTTCAGGAAGGGGGTAGTGGGTATCTGGAACTTGTTGCCTAGAATGGTGGTAGAGGCAGGAACCCTTAAAATGTTTAAGAAGTACTTAGATGGGTACTTGAAAGGACATAGATACAAGGCTATGGGCCAAGTAGAGTCATAGAGCATGGAAACAGACCCTTCGATCCAATTCCTCCGCACTGACCAGACATCCCAATTTGACCTTATCCCAGCTGCCAGCATTTGGCCAGTATCCCTCTAAACCCTTCCTATCCATGTACCCATCCAAATGTCTTTTAAGTGTTGTAGTTGTACCCACCTCCTCTGGTAGCTCGTTCCATACATGCACAAACATCTGCATGAAAAAGATGTTCCTCAGGTCCTTTTTAAACCTTTCCCATCTCACCTTAAACCAATGCCCTCTAGTTTTGGACTGCCTTACCCTGGAAAAAAGACCTT
Source organism: Rhincodon typus (assembly GCF_021869965.1). Taxonomy (NCBI): domain Eukaryota; kingdom Metazoa; phylum Chordata; class Chondrichthyes; order Orectolobiformes; family Rhincodontidae; genus Rhincodon; species Rhincodon typus. Next base: position 100,322,990 of record NC_063334.1, read on the forward strand.
GACTATTCCCCTTGTCCATTCCCCTCATGGTTTTAATGACCTCTGTAAGATCAGCCCTCTGCCTCTGATGCTCCAGCCCCAACCTATTCAGCATCTCCCTATAGCTGAAACCCTCCAATCCCAGCAACATCCTTGCAAATCTTTACTGATCCATTTCAAGCTTAATGATATCTTTTGTATCACAGGGAGACTAGATTTGAATGCAGTATTTTAGAAGTGGTCTCACCAATGTCCTGAACAGCCATAACATGTCCTCCCAACTTCTGTACTCAAATGCACTGACCAATACAGGCAAGCATACCAAATGCCTTCTCCATTACTCTGTCTACCTGGGACTCCATTTTCAAGGGACTATGCACCCGTACCCCTCGGTCTCAATGTTTGGCAACACTCCCCACGGCCCTACCATTAAGTGTATAAGTCCGGCCCTGATTTGGCTTACCAAAATGTAACACCTCACATTTACCGAAATTAAACTGGGATTAGAATAGATGGATGTTTGATGGTTGGTAAGGAGATGATGTGCAGAGCAGCCTGTTTTCATGCTGTAAAAACTCAATGATTCCCAATTAACAAGGAAAGGGTCAACATTAAGATCCGGGATTAGGAATACTACGTTAGCTTAAATAAAAATGACTTGCTGGTTGTGTCAGGACATATGACCTACAACTACAAAAGGTATGCAAGTTTGAGGATCTCTTACACTAAATTTCTGATCTGAGGTGGTTTAACAGTGCAAAGAAAAGGCTCTGTCCCTTTGGCAGGAAGCACCATACACTCTCGTTCAACTCCTAGTGGCCAGTTCATGGGCAGCCTGGAGATGTCTGACAGCAAGACAATTGCCCTCTAAGCTCCCAGAAATACAAGCCTTGGAAATCCTCAAGTGGATTACCTAAAAAGTGTTGAAAATGGCTCGAGTAACAGGGGAGAAAAGGCTGCAATTCAATACAATAGGACCCTGCCCACCTCCAGCTAACTATTTAAAGTAGGGAGGCTTACAGTTCACTGACTATATGCCAACCAGAGACAGCTGGAAGCGCCTAGTCTTTTCTTTGTGAGAAACTACCTGCAGCTGCACTGTTGTCTGATCAAAAACACTTCCCCAAGCACAAGGCATTAAACATCAAGCTCACAAACACCCCGAGCTCTCTCATTAAGGGTCCGCCTCAGTGAGCTACACACCCTTAACACTACACATGTGCTCACACCATGCTCTTTCAGAAAAGAAATACCTTTCTGCATGAGCACAAGTACCTTAAAGAAGAACTTTTTTTAAAACCGATTTATAATAAATAATCATGAAAGAATGTTTAGTTACAACCTAAGCATCTCCTGTCAGACCAAGTGTGTTTAGTATTAATCAGAACCTCAGTTAAGAGCTGGCAGGTCAAAATACTGCAGAACAAACTTTTCCAATCATCCGGAGAACTTCCATTGAGAAGCTGCTCTTCTGAGAGCAATGAGTTCTTCCGATGTTATGGCCAGTATTTAATTCTCAAGTGAAACCAGAGGGTTAAAAAAAAAACAGGTTGTCTGGTTATTTTATCTAATTTTCTATTTGTTATGTTTCACTCTGTACAAGTAATCTGTTATACTCACTACATAAAAATGGTGATCATGTTTCAAATGTGAAATAAGGAACAATGAGGAGTGATTTTCTGACCCTGTTCAGCTGGCACATATTTAAATTGTTTAAAATATTAAAATGGTTGTTAGGGTGGATACAAATAGATTGTTTCTGATGGAGGAATGCAAAACAAAGGGACCTAATCTTCAAATTAGAGCTCAGATATTGGAAGCAGATAATTGCAGAAGATGGCCATTCAGCCCATTGTGTTTATGCCAGCTTCCCAAGTTACCTTCTCAGTGCCATTTTCCTGCCTATTCTGCATAAGCCTGCACATTGTTCCTTTCCAAATAACCTTCCAATTCTTGGTTGACTGCCCCAATTGAACCTACATTCACCGCACTGTCTGACAGTACATTACATGTGCTAACCACTCACTACAAGAAAATGCTGCTCCTCATATCACTTTTGCTTCTTTTACCATTTACTTTAAATCTATGCACTTTTGTTCTTGATCCTTTCACAAGGGCAAACATTTTCTTCCTATTTACTGTGTTGACCTCTCATGTTTTTGAATCCTCAGCCTTCTCTTTTTCAAGGAAAACACAGTTGCACCGTCTACATCCATCGGCGAAACTGCTCATTGGAATGTAGCAGTAGGAGTAGACCATTCAGGCCCTCAAGCCTGCTTGGCCATTCTAGATTATGGCTGATCATTTATCTCAGTGCTATATTCCAACGGTAACCCTATATCCCTTGATGTCATTGGTATCTAGAAATCTATCTATCTCTCTCTTGAAATTACTTAATGACTGAACTTCTGCAATCCACTGGCCTGGAGAATTCTAAAGATTCTCTATTCTCCGAATGAAGATGTTTTGCCTTACTTTGGTCCCAAAGAGAGCATATTTTCACAGAAAGAGGAGTATAAAATGGGAATTGCTGCCCCAGAATTCCTTGAGTGGTGGGATAACTCAAGATTTCCAAGATGGAGGTCAATGAGTTTTCATTGGGTACGGGATATGATAAGACTGGTAAATTAAATTGAGGTACAAATCGACCATGATTTAACTGGATGACAAAGCAGTGTTGAATGGCCTACACGTTTTCCTCATGTTGATAGTAACGTGCTTACCAGGGTGAGCTGGGCATGTCAGAATGTCTACTCCCAGGAAAAAAAAACTATCCCCCATTGGCAGTGCAGAGTCAAGAAATTACTCAAGGTAAACTCATCTGTTACTTACATTTCATAGGTCACATAGAACGTCTCAGGTTCAAACTCCGAGCTGTGATGAATTCAAAAATTACGGGACACTTGTGACCCAGGGCCCGGCCAGGCTTTTATTTTTGCTCACTAAAGAGATGGTTGCTATTGGAAAGTACGCTTCTGGATAATGGTCAATATTCACTCAGACTCAACCAGCTGCTCCCCGAATTATATCCCACCAAGCCTTAAAGACCAAAGGAGAAAATTATTACATAAAAGTGCATTTGTACCACTGTAGTGAATGCAGCACACAAGGGTAGAGTTTCACCTTTAAACATAATCAGCAGTCCAGAGGCAATCCATGAATTCCAGGATATCGATCCAACAACAAAGAATGCCAGTAAATCTCCCAAATTGGGATTTTTAAAAAATTCATTCACAGGATGAGGGCATTGTTGGTTGGGCCAGCGTTTATTGCCCATCCCAGAAGGCAGTTAAGAGTCAACCACATTGCTGTGGGTCTGGATTTGCATGCAGTCCAGACCTGGTAATGATGGCATTTACCTTCCCGAAAGGACATTAGTGATCCAGATGGGTTTTCCCCAACAATCAACAATGGTCATCATTGGACTCATTTCCGAATTGTTAGAGCTCGACTTCCACCATCTGCTAAAGGTAGGCTTTGAAACCTGAGTCCCCAGAACATCACCTGGGTCTCTGGATTAAGATTTCTGTGATTATACCACTAGGCCATCACCACTGTATGATTTGAAGTGAAACTTTGAGATTGACATGTTTCCATGACATTTCTGCTCTATTCCTTCTTGGTGGCAGAGGCCAAAGGAATGGGAGGAGCTATTAAAAAGTACCTGTAGTGGTTTAGTGCACTGCACTCTAAATTGTACACACTTCAACTACAATGCTTTGGTGTTGGAGGGAGCAAGTACCAAGTTCAGCAGAAGCAGCACCAACTAATCAAACTGCACTGTCCTGGATGGTCTTAGTTGAGCCTCCAGTATTTCTTTTACTGTTTCTATCCATGACTTCAACTTAAAAGTAGCAATAAGCTATTGAGGGTTCAGGAGAGGCACTTGCCCCGCACTCATTGTATTGAATATAGCTCATCCAGTTTCCTAACAGAAGTAAAAATCTTCCTTTGTATTAGGCATGAGTTCAGGCACTGGGGGATTTTATCTTTGACCTAACAAGACCAGATCTTCTCGAGCTATGTGGTTCCACAATTGCTGTACTGCTGTTAGTGACTGTTGCCTCTTCCTTGGCATTCAGCTCCTTCTTAAAACAGGACTGTAATCAGGTAAATGGCAAACTGATGAAATCCAGTGAAATGCAAACTGGACGCTGTAAATATGTTAGTGATGAGTAAGTGTACTTGATGGATTACTTCTTCAACTTTACTGACAATTGAGAGGAGAATGATAGGTCAGTAAATGGTTTAGTCAGAGTCACAGAGCACAAAGAGGCCCATCTTTGGATTAGAGTTACTGTGTTTTATGGATAGCACATACAATGGTAATCTTTTACATCACTGGGTAGTTAACAGTGTTACAGCTTAGGCATGGGAGCCACGAGGTCTCATGTATAGGTTTTCTACAAAGGAACTGGGATTATGTTGAGATACACAGATTCTGCTGTGCCATGTGTATAGCACTGACTCATCTATTCAAATATCTAAAATGAAGCTGACCTTGGGACTTGCCAGGCGTATCCTTTCATACTCGACACTAAGTCTCCTACAGTTAGAAGTGAAGCATATGCCAGGCCATGAGGTTACAGATTGCATGATTTAGAATTCTGCTACTAATAGCAATATCTCATCGTGTTTAACAGGCTGCCAGATCTGACCCTTATCCCTCCATAATGTTACTCCTTCTTACCACTGTTAGCCCATTCAGCCTTGTTAAATTCTGACATCTCTGTGCTCCTTCAATTCTGATGCTTATGAATCCTTGATTTTCTTCATCTTTGGCTGCTGCAGTTTCAATCATCTCAGCTGTAAGGTCTGGAGTTCCCACTTTGAAACCTAACACTTTGACCAGGAGTTTGGTCATTTGTCCTAATATTTGCTTAAAGGACTCAGTATCAAATTTTGTTCCATAATACTCCTGTGAAGTGCTACTATGTTTTACTATGTTATGAAGATTGTTAATTATATAAGCCAAAGTTATTTTGTTTAGCACAGTGGTTGTACTAGATATTAGATGAGGTTTTACTATGAAGATGAGACTTTGATTTAATGTGGTTGATTTGATAATCACACCAAACAATTGTACCTAGGCAGCTGCAAATCTGGAAACTTCCCACATTTCAGCTGTTACTTAGTTACAGGAACACACTTAAAACTAACAGACCTTTCATCTGTTTAAGGTGGACATAAAATAACGACTTTTCAGGATTAAACATGTAATATAGAGGACCAATTTACAAGAGTGTTAAATGGTTTATTAACTGTACCTAGCAGAGATGTACCCCACAAACCTGTTTTATAGCATGTCAGAGTTGCGAAACCATAGCACAAAAGTTTTTGAAAATAATTTTAATAGTAATTTTCTGCTGGTCTATGTTTCCATGGACACAGGAGGAAGGAAGCACATACTACTGCCCAACAAGTCCTGCAAACAGCAGATTTCATCAGCGCTTGTTATTCCCGAAAACACAGCAGCAGTTGAGCAGCATAACATTTACTTTGAAATTTCTACGCTTTAACAATAATATACAAGATGATCTCCTACTGTGTAGATCACAGCAAGAAAAGTGTTTATCTATTCCATCAATTGTCTCTTATTCTAAATTCTGTCAATGCATCTCTTAGTTCTTTTGCTTTGCTCTCTCTGTAGGCCTAGAACTTATTTTCCCTCTGCCTTCCTCTCTACTTACTTGACTCTTTCTGTTAACTCATTTTTCCTTACCTTTCCTCTCTCCTTTCAATTGAGGGACGATTATTGAGAGATTCCTTTGCTTTTCTTCAAATACTGTAGATCAACTCAAAATCTTACCTGAAGAGTAAAACCACTGACAATATAGAATGATACAGCGCTGCAGCACAAGACTGATATGGATCCTGCCGATGTCGCAAATGAGATGGACATGGCTTCAAAGTTTTACACAGCCAGCCATTTTGCCAGCCTCCTGAGTCCCCTTTACCCAATAGGGAGGTCACATGTCCACAAGGCAAGGGCAGGCAATTAGTCTCCTCAAGAGCCTTTTTAAAGAGACTGACTGACTAGGATTGTTTAGTTTCCTAATGCAATGAAAGGAAAGTGGGGTGGGGGGAGGAGCTGCAGATCATGTGGGGGTGGGCACCCAGAGGCAGGCTGGTAAGCCAATGCTCTAGGTTGGCTCACTGATCTTCCCCAACGGCCTGGGGTGGGGGGGCAGCCAAAGCGTACTTGGTACAGAGGTTTTCCCACTCCAAAACCCCTAGCACCTCCTGAATTCCCCCATTCTACAGCAGTGGTGGCCTGGCTGCTTCTTTTGTTTCTCGTCTGAAGTTTTGGAAAAGTGGTCAAGTGGGCACCTCCTTAAGGTGCCCTTTCAGTTACTCACCTTGGACAGCAGCTGAGTGCTCCTCTCTGATTGGTCACTCAGTTTTCAGACTTTAATGAGCCAGGGAACTTCTCTCCTTGCCAATTCAGGGCTCAACTCAGTGAGAATCTTGATTGGATTCAGGAGCTGGGAACGGTCCCAACACTTAATACATTCCTCCATTTGGGAAAAATTGGCCAGGGTTGGTCCAGATCATATCGTGGGCTCAAAGACACAATCCTGTAATTCAAATGACAGAATTGACAGGCCTGGATTCCATCTGGGAGGGAGGTTCCTGGAGAAGGCCAACTGAACGAGTAGACTGGATTTACAACCTTTGTAATTCAACTCTTGTAACAGATCCATTTGTTCTTCAAGTGGATATTTGGATATCCTCTTCCAACCAATCCAGACTTATTTTCAGCAAGAGTTTTGTGACTCTTAAATAAATTTTCAAAAAGCGCCCTCACTTTCTTGCCGACAGAGCTACACTTGCCGCTTTAATGAGCCAGGTATGTAAGGAGGGTCAGGTCAGTTGATGCTTTGTGGGTGTAGCTTAGGAATAAAAAGGGGGCAGTCACACTGCTGTGAGTGTACTAGGGAGCCCCAAACAGTCAGTGGGCATTAGAGGAACAGATATGTAGATAATTCACGGAGGTGTGTAAAAATAATTGGGGATATATTCGAGGATTTCAACTTCGTCCAATGTTAATTGGAATGCTCATAGTGTAAAGGGTTCAGGTGAGGCAGATTTCGTGAAATGTATTCAGGACAGCTTTCCATATCAACATGCAGAAGTCCAATGAGGCATGGTGCAGTGCTGGAGCTAATTCTGAGGAATGAAGAGGGACAGGTGTTTGAAGGGGCAGTGGGAGAGCATTTTAGTGACAGCGACCACAGCACATTACATTTTCAGTTTGTTATGGAAAAGGGAAAAGATGGTCTACAAAAAAAAAAAAACAGGTTTTGGATCAAGAGAAGACATATTTATTTACAACAAGGCAGGATCTGGCCAAAGTAGACTGGGAACAGCTTCTTCAGAATAAATCTACAGCAGAACAGTGGGAGGTGTTCAAAATGGCTTTAGCAGGCTTAAAGTGGACAAATCCCCAAGTCCAGAGGAGTAGTATCTCAGGCTGCTGTGGGAGACAAGGGAGGAAATTACAGGGGCTTTGACCTAAATTCCTCTCCAGCCACAGGGGAGGTACCAGAGGACTGGACAGCAGCTAATGTGTTTCTATTTTTTAAGAAGGGTGATAGAGACAAACCAGGGAATTACAGACCTCCATGTCAGTGGTATGGAAGCTGTTGAAGAAAATTCTAAAGGATAGAATTAATCTCCATTAATAGAGACAAGGTTTGACTAGTGATAGTCAATATGGCTTTGTCAGAGGGAGGACATGCCTAATAAATCTGGTTAAATATTTTGAGGCAGTGACCAAGCAGGTAGATGAAGGTCATACTGTTGATTTGGTTTATATGGATTTCTGCAAAGCCTTTGACAAGGTCCCACCGGGGTGACTGATAAAGAAGGTAAAAGCACATGAGATTCAGTGTAACATGGCAAGTTAGATCGAAAATTGGCTTAGTGGTAGGAGACAGAGAGTGATGGTAGAAGGCTGTTTGTGTTATTGGAGGCCAGTGCCCAGTAGCATACCATAGGGATCAGTGTTGGATCCCTTAAGGTTTGTGATATAGATGAACGATGTAGATTGGGAACTTTGAAGGAATTAGAATAACTAAGTTTATGGATGACATGAAGACTAGCTGAGTAGTTGACAGAGAGGAAGAAGGTCTTAGGTTACAGGAGGATATAAACAATCGGTCGGATGGGCAGATTAGGAGCAGATTGAATGTAACCATGATTCGTGTGAGTTGATGCACTTTGGTTGAAAGAATAAGACCAGGGAGCACTCAATGAATCGTAGGAGACTCAGAAGCTGAGAGGACAGACGGATCTTGGTGTGCTTGTCCACAAATTGCTGAAAGTTGCAGGGCAGATTAATTGGATAGTTAAGAACTCACGTGAAACACTTGTTTTTAATCATTCGACATAGATTATAAGAGCAGCCATATTGGAGCTGTACAGGACTTTGGTTAGGCCACAGCCTGAGTACTGTGTACAGTTCTGGTCACTACATTATAGGAAGAATATGATTTCACTGGAGTAGGTGCAGAGGATGTTGCCTGGGATGGAATGCTTTAGCTATGAAGGGAGGCTGGATAAATTTGGAACAAAAACAAAGTTGCTGGAAAAGCTCAGCAGGTCTGGCAGCATCTGTGAAGGAAAAAACAGAGTTAACATTTTGGGTCTGGTGACCCTTCCTCAGATAAATTTGGGCTGTTTTCTTTAAGCAGAGAAGGTTGGGGTAAGTGGGGGCGGGGGGGGGAGGGGTGCGTGGTGCAGAACCTGATAGAGATGTATAAGATTATGAGGGACATGGACAGGATGAATAGGAAGCAGCTGTTTCCCTTAGTCAAAGGGTCAGTAACAATGGGGCACAATTTATCATTTAGCAAAATGGTGAAACATTTAGAGCATAATTGAGGAAAGGATATTTCACCTGAAGGGTGGTAGGAGTCTGGAATTCACTGTGTAGGACGGTAGTTGAGCCTGGAAACCTCACAACCTGTTAGTATCTGGATGGGCACTTGAAGTATCATAACATTCAAGGCCAAGGGCCTAGTGCTAGAAAGTGGGACTGGTGAAAGTAGTGTATTTTTGGTGAAACAGACTCGATGGGCCAAAGGGCCTCTTCCTCACTGTATGATTCAATACCAATCAGGCAAATCTGGGTAGGACCTAGGCACTCTAACTCCCCGTCTAAGAGTTCTCAGATGGAGATAATCATGGATGGGCTAAGGAAAAAAGCTTCCTAAACCAGGAAGTTGCTTCACCTCAACCTCACAGGTCAGCTCAGTGGAGTTTTTCCTGCTCATGAGATCTCTAGGTCAGGGTTCTGGGTTGAAGGAACCTAGTGATCTTGTTGTTTGCCAGCTCAAATGAATAATTGCCCATTGAAAGAGGAAGAGAAGGCCCCAATCCCATTTCTGCAAATTTATTGGGAAGGGAGGGTGTGTAAGTTCACCAGTAACACTCCCAAAGTAACCATTCAACTTTCCATTTTTAAACCCCAGATATGACCATACTGTGCAAAGTAACTGTCTCTCACCTGCCTTGGATACCCTGACAGGATTAGCGGTGCATCTTCTGCCACACTGATATTAATAGGTCAGAGCCAAAAAAAGTTTCTGTGCAACAGCTCCATACATTTTAATCAACTCTCATTGGTTATCATTCAGCACCTCTCAGATCTCAGCATTTCCATCAGTGTGATCTTATTAATGGCCATTTCTGAAGAAGGGTCTAGGCCCGAAACGTCAGCCTTCCTGCTCCTCTGATGCTGCTTGGCCTGCTGTGTTCATCCAGCTCTACACCTTGTTATCTCAGATTCTCCAGCATCTGCAGTTCCTACTATCTCTGAAACTTGCAGTTCAAGTTTGCAAATTACATCACAACAACAAAAAAAATTCCAATTTGCTCAGCAAAAGATGTCTTTACCACCATCAAGAAACATCTCTTTTCAAAAAAGAAAGTTCTTTCTTAATGTGAAGTGGAACATTTCCTTCGGAACCTAACAAAGATACTGTAGCCTGAACCATGCCAGAATTCTGGGTGAGTCACAGAGTAGTTAGTGTAGAAGGAAGCTATTTGGACCATCGTGTCCACACCTCTTTCTGAGCATTTTGACTACATGCCAATCTCCAACTTTTCTCCATAACCTGCTGTTCCTATTTAAATAATTATCTCATGACTTTGAATGCCTCAACTGAACCTGCCTCAATCTAAGGGTTTGGTTCAGAGTTGCTTGATTTCTTTGAAATGTGCTTATCATGCCATAAGTGTTATTGTTATAAATCCAGGTTGCAGCTCAAAAGTACATGAAATAAAACAGGTTTCATCATCTTACAGAGCCTCTCTATGGATTACAATTTTGTCCATATGTACATATCAGATGTCCAGGAAAAATACAGACTGCTTCATATTTTGAAATTTTCTCTGATCTTGATTAGACTCACCAACAAATTTGTTGAATATTGGTGTGAATTAACACTGCAGCTCTGCAAAACATGGTACAGACATTCCAACTCATTCTCTATTTGTCTCAGTAGTGACTCAGTCACATTTTAACCTTGTCTGCTTCAGTTGTCATGGTGATGAAAAGAAGGCTTCTGTTTTCCTATACACTTTTCCCCATGGATCTGACGAATGTCTACTTTGCTTGGGGAAACATTGGCACAAGTCATGATCCAGAATTTTATCCTAGGGCTCTAAGTACAATTTGGAGATTAAGCAGGCCAGCTCAGTGAGAAGGTTCATGTCATTTACTCTGAGCCTTTGGAAGAAATATTGTACTTGTTAGCGGGAATGAGGGCAAGAACACTGGAATTACCTCTAGTTTCTGTGAATGCTGTCAATGTATGTGATGTTTCCAGCTCTTGAATGCCATTCAATCCCACACTGACACTATAATAGGAGTTCTTCAGAGTGGGAGCTCAATGACCACAAGCAGAAGCAGGCCATTCAGTCCATCAAGTCTGTTCCACTATTCAGTGTGATAATTGTTGACCTGATAACTCCACTTTCCTGCCTTTTCCCCATAACCCTTGGTTCCCTTACGAATTAAACATCTGTCTAGGTCATACTTAACAACACAGCCTCTACAGTAAAGAATTTCACAAATTCACTACTCTTGGAAGGAAAAAAATTCTCATCTGTGTTGGTTGAGGCCAGAACATTGAATGTTTTCAAGGAAGAATTTAGATACAGTTCTTAGGGCTAAAGGAATCAAATGGCATGGGGAGAAAGCAGGAACAGGGTATGAGTTGGATGATCAGCCACGATCACATGGAATGGCAGAGCTGGCTCAAAGAGCCACTCCTGCTCCAATGTGTCTTTAATGGTTGACTTCTTATTTGAGATTATGCCCTGTGGTCCTAAACTCTCCTGAGAGGAGAAACAACCTCTAAGCATCTACCTGCTCATCTTAGAAGTGGTGAGTATCAGTGCAGCAGCCCCATGTCACCAGGGACATCATAAAGAGGCCCACCTCAAAATAGCTTAGCCTCAGACATGCTCAAATGGGGTGGGGGGGGGGGGTGCCCAGCCGACGGCACCCCTGTTTGGGAAGGTACTTGAAACTGTCGTCTTTAGATCTGAAGCCATTAACCAATGTAAATGATTCACCTCCCACTCTGTAAAGCGTCGGGAAATTGGCTCCAGTGCAGAAGATCCAGGCATTAGGTATAGGGAAGCTAGGACATTCCATTCCACTGAGGCACAGATATGAGAAATTATTTTCTGTGAGTTACAGAAAATAAAGTGACTCACCTTAAAAAGGTGCAATAATTTATAATTAATTCTTTTTTAATTCACTTGTGGGCACCTCTGGCAAGGCCAGCTTTTATTGCCCATCCCCACCTGCTCCAGGGGAGATGGCAGTGAGCTGCATTTTTAAACCATTGCAGACTATTTGGTGTAGGTAGACCTGCAATTTATTGAACAAACGGAACTACTCAGTTTCATGTTGCTCAGTAACAAATGCACTTTTGCTTCTGTGCTTACAGTGACCACTATTTAGGGAAAAATTAGATGAACAAATCACTCTAGGGTGTTGCCTCCACCCTGACTGAGTTCCAGTTCTTTATATTCTCTACAGTAACATTTAATTCACATAAAGCTTAAACGGATTTTGTAGGTAAATTCGAGTTATTTATTGCTGTTTAATTAATTATCAACCATTCTCTATCACACTGCACTGCTCTGAGGCTGAACTAATGAGGGTAAACAGGACACAACAGTTTCAACAGTGGCTGGTTTAACACTAATGAATCAGCCTATTGGTCACGGTGCCAAATTACCTTTGTCCTTTCATAGATTACCTCCCACACTTCCCTTCTTGTATTTAATGGACACAATGATTAAAATCCCAGAAACTTTGGCTGTGAGCATGACAGAAAAGGGAAAAATGCAACAATGTCCAAACAATTTGATAATTAGCTTTTTCACATATTTGACATTTAAGATTCCTAGTTGATACTCCAGAGATATAGTGGCTCATTCAAATAGTATCAATGATCACCATTCCCTCTCTGAAGCCAAATTCATTCTTGGGAAAATTGGAAGCAGCTCAGTTTCATTTGGATTATGACAGCAGCACCAGTCTTCTATTACTCAGAGATAGTAAGAACTGCTGATACTGGAGTCAGAGAAAACAGTGTGGAGCTGGAGAATGCAACAGGCCAGGCAGCATCATCATGGGGTCCCGACCCGAAACATCAACCTTCCTGCTCCTCTGATGCTGCCTGGGCTGCTGTGTTCCTCCAGCTCCACACTCTGTTATACCAGTCTTATATTGTTGGGCTTCAGCTATTTATAATCTATACAAATGATTGGGAAGAGGAGATCAAATGCGTGGTAGCTAAATTTGGCCATGAACTAAGGCAGGCAGGAAAGTAAATTGTCAAAGAGTCTACAAAGGGATATAGATCTGTTAAGTGAGTCCGCATAAATTTGGCACATCAGAGGTTAATATGGGAAAATGTGAATTTTTCCATTTTAGCAGGAAGAAAAGAAAAACAACATACTATTTAAAAGGAAACAGACTGCAGAACTTGAGACACAGAGGGATCTGGGAGCCCTGACACATGAGTCACACAACGTTAGCATGCAGGTATAACAACTAAACACATAGGCAAACAGAATGAGATAACACAGTGTGGAGCTGGAGGAACACAGCAGGCCAGGCAGCATCAGAGGAACAGGAAAGTTCCCTGTTCAAGAAGTGAAGCCTCCCTCAGCCCACTCAAATCTTTACCACAGAGTCCCACAAAGTCTGTTGCAGCTGTACAAGGTGCTGGTGAGGCCACACCTGGAGTACTGTGTACAGTTTTGGTCTCCTTACTTGAGAAAGGATGTATTGGCACTGGAGGGGGTGCAAATGAGGTTCACTAGGTTGATTCCGGAGTTGAGGGGGTTGGCTTATGAGGAGAGACTGAGCAGATTGGGATTATATTCATTGGAATTCAGAAGATTGAGGGGGGATCTTATAGAAACATATAAAATTATGAAGGGAATAGATAAGATAGAAGCAGAGAGGATGTTTCCACTGGCAGGTGAAGCTAGGACAAGAGGGCATAGCCTCAAGATTAGAGGGAGCAGATTTAGGATTGAATTGAGAAGGAATTTCTTCACCCAGAGGGTTGTTAATCTGTGGAATTCCTTGCCCAGTGAAGTAGTTGACGCTACTTCAGTAAACGTTTCTAAAAAAAAGGTAGATTTTTTTTGAACAATAAAGGAATTAAGGGATACGGTGAGAACGCGGGTAAGTGGATCTGAGTCCACGAAAAGATCAGCCATGATCTTATTGAATGGCGGAGCAGGCTCGAAGGGCCAGACAGCCTACTCCTGCTCCTAGTTCTTACGTTCTGAATAATAAAATGGGTTCATACAGGGAATAAGTTTGGGAAGCACTGTGCTAAGTGTCTTCTTTGGGAACAGTTCAGTGATTTCTCTGAATGGTGGGGGATCAATAGGGAGTGAAAACAAGTCTAAAATTATGATGCCGGTGCTCATAGTTCTTTCCCAAATAAGTTATGTAATTCCCAGCCTTATTTTCCACATTTTAACCTTCAGTTAATGATGGATGTAGTTACAAGGTTGCAGTTACATCAATGAAAGGAAAAGGAAGAGAACACAATCAAAGTGAACATAGGCTCCTTATAAAATGAAACTGGGGAGATGGTTTTGGGCAACAAGGAAATTGCAGAAGAGTTGAACAGATATTTTGCAACAGTCTTTAATTTTGGAAGATACTTCAAACATTTCACTAAAACTAAAGAATACAGGAGAATAATTAAGTACCAACACCATCATTAGAGAAGTAATATTAGACAAACTAATGGGACTTTAGGAAATTAAGTCTCCTGGTGCTGATGGCTTGCATCCAAGGGTCCTAAAAGGAGAGCTACAGAGATAGCGGATACATTGGTTGTAATTTTCCAAATTCATTGGATTCTAGAGAAGTACCAGAGGATTGGAAAACTGCTAATGTGGCACCCCATTCAAAAAGAGAAGTAAAAAGTGGGTAACCATAGGCCAATTATTATTTAAATGGGGAAGAAAAACTACAGAAAGTTGCAATACAAACGGACTCAGAGGTGCTTTAGCACGAAAGACAGGAAGCTAGCACACAGGTGCAGCAGGTAATCAGGAAGGCTAATGGAGTGCTGGCCCTTATTTCAAGACAGTTGGACTATAAGAGTGGGGAAGTCTTACTGCAGCTGTACAAGGTGTTGGTGAGACCACATCTAGAGCTCTGTAAGCAGTTTTGGTCTCCTTATTTAAGATATCATTCCACTGGAGGCAGATCAGAGAAGATTCACTAGGATGATGCCTGGTTATGGTGGGATTGTCTTTTGAGCCAAGGCTAAACAGTTTTGACCTTGGCTCATTGGAGTTTAGAAGAATGATAGGTGATCTCATTGAAACATATAGGATGGTTAATGGGCTTGACAGGGTAAATGTTGAGAGGACGTCTCTCCTTATGGGAGAGTTTAGGATCAGAGGACAGAGTCTCAGAACAAAGCGGCTTCGATTTAAGACTGAGGGGAGGAGAAATTTCTTCTCTTAGAAGGATGAGTGTCTTTGGAACTCGCCACAGAGAGCTGTGAGGCAGAATCCTTGTGTATAGTTAAGGCTGATTCTTGATCAGACGGGAAATCAAGGTTATGGGAAAAAAGGCAGGAAAGCAGATGTGAAGAACTTCAGATAAGCCATGATCCCAATGAATGGCAGATCAGGCTCAAGGGGCCAAATGGCCTATTCCTGTTCCTATTTCTTATGGTCAGTGTATAATCTGCCCTTTGTAAATGTAGTCAAGCAATTATCATGACAACATTGATTCGAAGCTGAAGTGTACCTATCTAACGTAAGGTTTACTGCAGTAGGTGTGGAAGAAATTGCACAAGTCCCTGTACCAAAGGTTTCCCAACACTGACCAAAGGGCATTATGGATTTCATAAGTTAAGCATATTGGAACATGCATAAACACAAAACATTATGCCACGAATAGAAAGTGAGAAGTAAGAGAAATGAGTAGGTTTCGGGCTCCTCCCTCTCCTCCTGTGCACATCAACAAGATGTTTTCACAACCATTCGCCAAGGCATTGTAAGGAGTTGGATGGGATTTCCATTGTTTTGCCACCACAGCTTAGGTGGAAACTCACCATTTCCTGCTTTTCTCATCGTTTCTTGCATTCGCTATCCTTAAATCCTTAACTCATAATTGCATAAAAGGGGGTTCTGTTCAACCCAATAATGGAACAGAAGGAACCTGGCGTAAACTGAACTTGTAACTCTCACTGTGTTATATAGGTGGCAGCTCAACACAGCCAAGTGTTAATCCTTCATGCATGACATGGTATTAACCTATTAGTACATTCCAGTTAAACCCAATCCTGTTCTCAGCTAACATTCCTATATTTTGGACTTTTCAGCACAGGCTCCCTGCTGATGATCAGCAGTGGGGATTCTGATTGATTCTTCACATTACTAACTCATCAGTATTGTCGTCAATTCGAGCATCTGGCATTTATTTTGAGTGGGATTATCTAATTCAGCGTAGATCAAACTGAGGAAACTCCCGCTTTCTGCTCATAATTAACTCCACATGATAAACAATTATCAACAATGACACAAAGGGAGCATCCAAAGACCCAAGTTCTCAATTGTCTCTCAGCACCATGCAAGGAGGAACTGTGAAATATAGGGATCCCACTCTTTGTTTCAGCCTAACCAAGACATGGTGGCATGGTTACTTAGTGGTTAGCAGTGCTGCCTCACAGCACTAGGGACCCGGGTTCGATTCCACCCTCGGGTAGCTGTCTGTGTGGAGTTTGCACATTCTCCCCGTGTCTGTGTGGGTTTCCTCCGGATGCTCCGGTTTCCTCGCACAGTCCAAAGATGTGCAGGTTCGGTGGATTCACCATGGTACGTTGCCCATAGTGTTCAAGGTAGGTGGATGAGCCACGGGAAATGCAGGGTTATAGGATAGGGGTCTGGGTGGAATGCTCTTCGGAGGATTGGTGTGGACTCAATGGGCTGAATGGCCTGCTTTCACACTGTAGGGGTTCTATGATTTTAAGTCCTGAAATAGACAGCAGACAATTTGCAACCTGTCAGTGGCTGGATTTTCCAAGTGAAGAACAGAACACTCCTGACAACAACTCCTGGGTCTGCGAGCATGAAACCCCAACCCCTATTGTTTTTAATTTATCAGAAAGATGGGATACAGGTTCTCTGTATGGCTTCCCCTTTGCCATTACCAGGTCACAATGTGCACTGCCTCACCTGAATTCCTCCAAGCTCGGAGTAGTAAAGTTTTACTATTCTAATTTGGTTTGCGAACAAATGGAGTAGTCCTCATTTATTCATGCCTACCATTAAAACAGTGTCCCTGATTTCACAAAGAAATGGCTGATAAAAAAAAATTGATACCCATAGCCCACAGACTGCAGTGGTTCAGGAGGTGGCTCACCACCACCTTCTCAAGGGCAACTCGGGACGGACAATAAATGCTGCTCACCCAGTGAAGGCCACATCCTGCAAGTGAATAAAGGAAAGTAGATCATAAATAACTGGTCATATGATGTTAGCTGATGGAATACTGGACAGGTCAGATATCCCAGAAGTGAACTTCAAAGTGAGACTTGGTTTGATGGGTCATACATTTTAGTTTTACCATTTAGCTTTGTTCTGCTTGCACTTATTAGTAGCAGTTCATCTCCGATGGGATCAATCTCTAACTTTTCAGGTGTCCCTGAAGTGTAGTTTCCAGTCTACTCTGCCTCCTCATTTCTTGTCTGTTGATTTATTATGATGATCTGGTGGCACTTGGATTTCAACATTACAACTACATTATACAGCCTCAAGTGTCTTTCCGTTTGTGGTGTCTGGTTCCTTTTATGTCTCTTTCAGTTACTGTACTGCAATCAGCTGATTCACATCTTCTCACCTACACTCCGCCTAGTCTGGGATTTAATTTCCTTCCCAGCCTCCATCTCTCCCATTTATTGAGTTGCCTCGAGGTTTCTTTTTGTCCCGTGGTTTGTCTCAACACAACCCATCTCCACAGTGGCTGGCTGTGTTGTTAGTTTGGAAAGTATTGTTATTTGCAACATTTTTATCAATATTTTCATACTAAATTGTCAATCATTTAATTATATCCTCATTTTTTATTTGTGAACTCCCCTCCTTTCCGAACACCAGAGGTAAACCACAAGATGTTATACTAAATGTTGAAGTCCTCTATTAATCACTTGTACATGGTAATTATTAGTTAGTCTTCTTTCTAACCATTCCTCAAGGTTGCTCCAGTTTCAGGTAAACAATTCACTAACCCAATTGCCAATGGTCACAAACATTTTAGTTGAAAGACCCCTTTTCAAATATAGTAGTAATCACAGAGCAGACCATATTTACTCACAGATCCAGTTAATTACTTTCAGATACACCAATCTTTGTACCACACTCTGTGTGACTGCTCTCGCCTAAGACAGCCAGCCCACTCTGCAGTGTACTTTGTAATTGCTGCACCCTATCAGGTTCACACCAAGCCCATCTGTGACCAGCCATGTAATGCCAGACAATTACAAACCTCCCCTAAAGTCTCTAAAGACCCTGGGGAATCCAGGGATGCCAATGTTAGAAAACTGTTACTGGACTGTAGATACTGTCATTGCAATACACATTGGTACCTATGTATCTGCAATCACTATCATGAAACATACTACACAGAAAGATATAATTTGGCTTCCATCAGGGAGTTGGTGGCAGAGTGGTAATGTCACTGGATTAGTGATTTGGAGGCTCAGGCTGATGTTTTGGGGACTGGGATACAAATCCCAATAATAATAACTCTGGACATAAAGTTGGTCTCTGTGAAAATGACTGTGTCAACTATCATTGATTGTTGCAAACGTCCATCTGATTCACTAATCCTTTCTCAGGAAGGCAATCTACTCCCTTTATCTGGTCTGACCTACATGTGACTCCAGGCCACAGCAATGTGGCTGACTCTTACCTGGCCTAATCAGCCACTCAATTCAAGAGCATTTAGGAATGGCAACAAATGTTGACCTTGCCAACAATGCCCGCATCTCATGAATGTACCAGCTCTTTGACTGAGCAATCATACCTCCCCATAGCTCTTTTACAGATCAATACCCTTTGGAAAGCTACCACTGATTCAGAAAAGGAAGATTTTAAGTAATGTAGCACCTTGCAACTCGAGGACGTAGGAACATAGAAAACAGAAGCAAGCGTAGGCCATTCAGCCCTTCTATCCTACTGTGCCATTCAATATGATTGTGGTTGATTATCAAACTTAGTATTCTGTTCCGACTTTCTCCCAGTGCCCTTTGATTCCTTTAGCCCTAAAGAACTGTATCCAACTCCTACTTGAAAGTGCTTTACATCCCATATTTTTATGTCATCCCAAGTGCTTTACAGCATATGAATTTCTCTTGAAGTGGAGTCTTTATTTTTCTGTCGACTACACAGACAGCTAAATTCCATGCTGCAAAATTCCACAAACAACAATGTGAAAGTGTCTAAATAATCTGTTTCAGTGATTTTGGTGAGGAACAATTATTAGCTACAACACAGAGACCCTCCTCCTTTTCAAAATAATGCCACAGGATCTTTAATGTCCACCTAAGACAGCAGATGTGACCTCAGTTTAACATCTCGCCTGAAAGATGACACTTCCAGTGGTCTGTGAAATTCTGTAGCTGTACATCACGAGTTTTTTTTCAATACATGGTAATCTTAAACTTCTTTGCATCAGTTCACAAACATTGTAATAAAAGCAGAACAAAGTCTGGGCTGTACTTCAAGGCAGGAGCCTTTGTTAATTGAGACATGGAATAAAAGAGCAAGGAAGTTATGATGTGGCTGTAAATAATGTTAGTTAGGCCACAGCTGGAATAATGTGTGCAGTTCTGGATGCCACACCAAAGGAAGCATGTGATTTGCATTGGAGGAGATTTACCAGGTTATTGCATGGGCTGGTGTTCCAGCAATAGAGAGAAACAAGATAGGCTGGGGTTGATAGAGCAGACAAGGCTGAGTGGAGAATCTGATTGAGGCATACGAAGTACTGAGGGGTAAAGACAGGGCAGATAGGGAAAAACAACATCCCCTTAGGAGAGGAATCAATAACCAAGGCCATAGATTTAAAGGGAAGCAACAGGAGGTTTAGGGAAGAATTCTTTTCACACAGAGAATGGTGGGTAACTGGAAATTGTGGTCTGAAAGGTTGATAGATGTGGGAGCCATCACAACATTTAACAAGTGTTTAGACAGATATATATATTTAGCTTATGTGCATACAAAGCTACGAGCCAAGTACTGAAAATCGGAACTAGAGTGCATAGGTACTTGATGACCAGCACAGATAATTATTTTCAGAGAGCTGATGTAATGTGCTATAAATTGCTATGCTTCAAAAAGAACAAGTAAAAGCCACTAACAAAAAGCATTCAGGTACACAAAATAAAAAATAATTTTAAGGGGCTAAAGGGCTTCTTTTCATTCTATGTATCACACTGTGACTCTATATCATTGGACCCTATTCTCAGTACTACACTGGAGTGCCTGTCTAGGTTATTGGGTCGAATTGAAATCACAACCTTCTGACCTACAGGAGAGAGAGTATTGTCAGCTGACCCATGACTAACACTCAAATCTAAGGCCCTGACGGCCTTGCAATGCGGGCATAAAAGATCCTGTAGCATCGGAATTGATCCAAAGAATATTTATCCCTCAAATAACCTCCAAAACAAGGGGTGATTTCGTTATTTATTTCTCAAATTTCTGTGGGGCATTGCTGTGAACAAAATGGCTGCCACAGTCCCACACATTATAACAGTGAGTACACTTCAAAAGGACTTATTTGGCTGTAAGGCTCTTTGGAACAACTTGAGGTAATGAAAGATGCTATATAAATGCATTCTCTTTCTTATTATCTCAAATATTTTATAACTTATTTCTTTCAGATGATCCTTCTCTAAAGTTCTCACAGCCTGATGTTCCTTCCATTCTCCTTTTATACTACTTGGTTTTCACTGGGGTTTGAAGCCAGTTAAAAGGTTCAAGAGAGGAAGGTAATCTCATAAGCATCAGTGTACTTGGATGTTGGGGATTACTAATTGACACTATATCCACCTAAGTTAATGGGGCTTCAGTTTAATTTTTCTATCCAACCTGAATTGGAGTGTCAACCTAAATTGATAATTATTTTAGAGAGCTGATGTAATGTGCTATAAATTGCTGTGCTTCAAAAAGAACAAGTAAAAGCCACTAACAAAAAGCATTCAGGTACACAAAATAAAAATAAATTTAAAAAATAAGTGAGTCTTTAAGGGGATTGAGGGTACATGTTGAAGTCATAGGCTGGTTAGCTCAGTTGGCTGAATGGCTGGTTTGTGATGTAGAGATGATGCCAATAGAATGGGTTCAATTCCCACACCAGCTCAGGTTACCATGAAGGACTCTTCTTCTCAACCTCTCCCTTTGCCTGAGGCATGGTGACCCTCAGATTAAAGCACCACCAATTGTCTCTCTCTAAAGAGAAAGAGAGACATCAGCTCTATGGTCTGGTAGGACAATGGTAACTTCACCTTGCACTTTTTTTAACTTATTGGATGAGACATGCAACACTGATGGTTCAATAGTTGCAGCACTATAACTGTAGACATAACCGATGTTCTAATGCCAAAGACATATTATACAAAATGATCAGATTCTGCCCAAAAGAGCAAGTCACAACTTCTAAGTGCAAAACAGTTACAAAAACGAAGAAGTGCTGGCAATCATTGTATCCCTACAGCACAGAAGCAGGCCATTTGGCCCATCAAGTACACACCAATCCTCCAAAGAGCATTGCACATCATCCCATCCCAGTAATTCCCATAGCTAATCCACCTAGCCTGCTTATTCCTGGGTATTATGGGCAATTTAGCATGGCTAGTCTATCTAACCTGCACTCCTTTGGACTGTTGGAGGAAACTGGTTATGCCCAAAGGAAACCCATGCAGACACGGGGAGAATGTGCAAACTCCACACAGACAGTCGACCGAGGCAGGGATTGAACCTGGATCGCTGGCGCTGTGAGGTAGCAGTGCTAACCACTGAGCAATCGTGCCACCCCTAATATTCAGCAGATCTGGTAACATCTATGAAAAGACAAACAAGAGTTCACATTTCAAGTCCAATATGACTCTTCTTCACATTCGAAAAGTTGCTGCCAGATGTTCTGAGTATTTCCAGCACTTTTTGTTTTTATTTTAGGTTTCCAGCATCCACTGTATTTTACTTATATGCAAAAGAATTTACATTTGAAGAGGAGTATCTCATACTTCACTCACAGGGGTACCTACAACATTCTCAGAATTCAAGCCTCAGTTTTAAAACTCTGCAAACTATTTGTCAGGCTTTTAAATACATTCATTTACTGAACAACTTGAGAAGAGGCCATTCTTAGATATTTGGACTACAGCTTATAGGAAGAAAAACGGAAATATTTTTAAACTCCTGGGAGTAGGGGCTTCAGACACAGTGGCAGCTGCAGGCAATGCCCCAGACTGCTAACCAATTGATACACTGGCACTTGCCAGAACAAAGATTTGAAACAACTGCTGTGACTCACACATGCATGTTCTCACACATACTAGCCTGCTCGAATATGTCTCCAGATAATGTTGCAACCCCATGTGCAATGAGCTAAAGCAAAATAAAGCCGTTTTCACAGCACCCGAAGCTAAGTCATCAACCAACTGTTGTTTTTATAACATTGACAAGTTTAAAAAAAAGGCATTGAGGTGCTTGTCTTTTGCTTGGCCAGAGGTGCTGTCTTCCCAGCAATCCAGTGAATGTTCTCGCACTCTCCACTTAACCATTTGAAAGCTGTATTTTGCTCACCATCATCTTGTGGAGAATGAATGCGTTGTTATTGCACATAAACATTTGAAAACCTACTTTGTGCTAGAATAATAATAAAACATCGCGCAAAATACCAGACTTAAATGAGATAAAACCCTTTTCTGTCAAACACATGCTGGCCCCTTATCTCTGACTGCTTCATTTCATCTTGAACTGATAACTTCAAATTCATTCATTTTCAAAGACTTGTACCATGTGCCTCTATCCTGTGGCAGCTGCAGTAAGACTGCCCACATTATATTCCACTCAGACTGAAACACGTGAAAGAAACTGATGACTTTCTGACTTGGTGATTTAAAAGACTTCTGGAACAGGGTAGAAAATCCTATATTACAAGGCAGCAACTTAATCAAGAGGTCAGACAGCATCTTAAACTATGAAAGCAAATCTTGAAAGATCTTAAAAATTGTAACTTGACATCTGTGATTAAAATTGCCACTTCCTGCTATACCATGTTAGATTGTTGGCTGGGTGACTCAAATCAGTTTTCTGTTACACAGATACATAGAAACTAGAAGCAGGAGTAGGCCATTCGACCCTTCAAGCCTGCTCCACTAATCAGTATGATCATGGCTGTTCATCCAACTCAGTACCCTGTTCCTGTTTTCTCCCATACCCTAAGAACTAAATCTAACTCTTTCTTGAAAACATTCAATGTTTTGGCCTCAACCACTTTCTGTGGCAGGGAATTCCACAGGCTCAACACTTTCTGGGTGAAGATGTTTCGCTTTATTTCAGTCCTAAATACTTTGTGTCCTTAGACTGTGACCCTTGGTTCTGGGAACATCCTTCCTGAGTTTACTCAGCCTAGTCTTGTTAGAATTTTATAAGTTTCTATGGGACCCTCATTATTCTAAACTCCAGTGAATATAGCCCTAACTGATCCAGACTCTCTTCAGACATCAGTACTGCTGTCTTAGTGTAGCAAATGTTTGTTGCACTCCCTCCATAGCAAGAGCTTCCCTCCTCAAATAAGCAGACCAACACTACACACAATAATCCAGATGTGGTCTCATGAAGGGCCTGTATAATTGCTGCAAGACATCCCTGCTCCTGTACTCTAAATCCTCTCGCCAAGAGGGCCAACATACCATTTGACTTTTTCATTACCTGATGCACCTGCATGCTTGATTTCAGCAACTGGTGTACAAGGTCCCCCAGGTGTCATTGCACTCCACCCTTTCTAATCTGTTGCCATTCAGACAATAATCTGCCTTCCTGTTTTTTCTCTCAAGGCAGATAATGTCTCAGTTATCCCCAATTTACTGCATCTGCCATGTATTTGACCACTCACTCAACTTGACCAAAGCATACTGAAGCATCTCTGCATCCTCCTCACAGCTCACTTTCCCACCCAGCTTTGTATCGTCTGCAAATTTGGAAATATTACATTTAGTTCCCTCAGCTAAATCATTGATATATTTGGGAATAGCTGGGGTCCAAGTGCTGATCCCTCTGGCATTCCCACTGTTTATTTCGTCTACTAGCAGTTCTCTACCCATCCATTACCCCCAAACCCCAATTTTACATTTCAGTCTTTTATGTGGGACGTTACCAGAAGCCTTCTGAATGTTTACTGATCACTGGTGAAATACGGAGGAACATTCTAATGAAGGGTTCACAGTTAAGATGTTGCTACTCCACAGCTATACTGGATATAACTGATCTGGGTCCTATGGGATGCCTACTTCTCTCTGCTCCAGCCATGGTAGAAGCAAAGAGTGGACCCACAGGGAGAAAACATTTTCTCCTCGAGAATGGTCAGCCAAGCTGATTGGCCAGCAACTAGAGCAGTCTCCATATATTGTGGGCGCTGCTCAGACTGCAAGCAATCCCACAAGGAAAACAGCAATTGATTCTCAACTCAGGTAAGTCTGGGACTTTCGAGCAGGATGGGAAGTGTGTTTAGTACCCCTGGATAGGAGGTGGTGGATTAAGGGGCCAGGCTGGGAGGCACAAAAGGGTGTATCATCTTTTGGAGGCAAGTTCGGAATGCTGCCAATGTGTCCAAGGCAACTCCTCCCAAAGGATTAACACCCCCTTCCTCACCTCAAATGGTAAAACCCTGGCCATAAATGTTTTATTGCTTCAGGGATGGTGTTGTTTCAAGTACATGGTGGCAACAGAAAATCTGAAGTCTATGCATACAAAACATATCAAATATCAATATGGGGAGGTGGTGGCCCAATGGTGTTATCACTAGACTTTTAATCTAGAAACCTAGATAATTTCCTGGGGAACTGGCTTCAAATCCTGCCATGGCTACTGGTGAAATTTGAAATCAATGAAAATCTGTATTTAAGAATCTAATCACAAACCGTTACGTTCACTAGTGTTCTTCAGGGATTGAAACTGCCATCCTTTGCTGTGGGTCTGGAGTCAGACCAGATAAGTGGCTGACTCTTAATTGTCCTCTGGGCACTTACGGATGGGCAATAAATGCTGGCCTAGCCAGTGACACCTTCATCCCGCGAATAAATTAAAAATAATAGGAGCAGAAGTAGACCAAATGATCATGATCTGTTCATATTTCACATTCTACAGATAACTTTCTTATCTAATAAGGATCTATCCGCCTCCATCTTAAAAATAGTCAATGAGTCCACTTCTTTCACTTTGAAGCAGAAAGTTGCAAACTTACTCAACCCTCCAAGAGATAATATTTCTCCTCATTTATGTCCAAAAAGGATTTTAAAACATTAGGAGGCCACTACTGCCAATTTGATTCTTCCAGTTTAAATGCAGACTAAACTTACCTGTGATTATTGATGTCCCTTTATCACAAGCACCTAGTACTTTTGTCTTGTATACTTTGGCCCACATTATGGTTTCTGTTAGGATCCTATCGATCACTCCCTCTAGTGATTTATCCTCCCTACTATTCCTCATTTCCACACAAACAAATTCTACATTCTTATCTCCTGAACTGAAGTCACCTCTAACAGTTGCATAAATGCAATTCTTAATTAGCATTCTACCCCTCTACCTTTATCTAGCTTCCTAATCGTCCTGAATCTCAAATACTGTCAATACCCTCAGCACCCAATCCTTGTGATCTGCTGCCACATCTCTGTAATGGCCATCAGATCATATTGATTTACTTCATTGTGTGCTAACAATTCATTTGCTTTGTTATGAATGCTACATGCATTCAAATATAGATCTTTTAATTTTGTGTTTTTGTAATCTATTTTAGTTTTGATTTTAGACATATTCCTAGGCTTTGTTCCCTCTGTCCCCTCTTGCCATTCTCATCCTAGCAACTCATCACTCAGGCTGTATGTCTACATGCAATGTATTTTATTAGCTGCACCTCTAGATCATCACTATTTAAATGATTGTTGTATCTCAGGAGTCTATACCTGAGAATGCAGCAATGGTTCTATACAGAGTTTACCACACAATTCTGAACTTAATATTTATACAAGCCACAAATGTATACTCTCTAAAATATTATCTCTCACTGGAAAAATTCTGTATATGGGTAAGCAATCAGAATTCAAAAGAAAATGATTTGGAATTCACTTCATTGAGGAAAAAATGAATGGATTTATGTCCTCAGCCAATATTTATAGATTGAGTTATGGAAAGATGTTGGAGCTCTGTGTGATACATAGTTTGCCATCAACTCAGTGGAGTGTGGAAACTACAAAATCTATTGTGGAATGTAGGTCTTGAATGGATTTGTAGTTTGAACATTTGCTTTGCACAATTGGTGATGGAGCATTGTCTGATTCAAGTACAGGATAAAAGTTATTATTTTAAGCAACATTGATGACAGTAAACTTCACATGATTAGACTATTAGGAGAAAAATTTGAAGCAACTCTTTCTAATTGTATACATGTACATATAAACATATCAATATTTACTTCAGTCTCTAAGGCAGAGTGAATTTACAAATATTCAAATGAAAGTACAAAGTCGAGTGGTGAATCCTATAACAATGAAAGAAACAGAGTCTAACTAGAAAACGTCATAGCCTGGTTATGAGACCGCAGGTTTCTGCAAAACAGACTGGTATCACTTTTATCACATCAGCTGTGAGTGACAAATGATGTTTTGTGAAGCCTTAATGCAATGTAATGCGTATTACATTGTTATATTGGGTAGCAAAGTTTGCAAAATTTTTTTCTTTACTTTTTACGTTGTTCAAATTGATCCTTTGCTGACACAGCACATCTTTTAGCCCATTGCAAATAGCTGTCCTTTTTGTACTGATGACGTACAACTATTAATAAGCTACATCTGTAACATCTGAAATGAATAACTTGAACAGAAATTCCACTTCAGGCTCTGCATCTTTAAACTAATAATGGAAATGCTTTGATCTGGATGTGTTACATTTCAAAATGATGTTGAACTATACTTTAATTCTAAAGGGAAATTAAATATTGGTTATCCATAATTAGAAAGACCAGAGGTTCAACTTTTTACAGTTTTTCGAAAGGTCAGATTGGGATACAGTACAATCTAATAATGGATAAAAGTATAAACAGCAATGTGCTTCTGTTACAATTTTTTTTAAGTGTGAGATTTTGAAACTGAGTCAAAATTCACTTATTTTGTTGTGGAATTCATCCATGAGCCTTGTAAATTGTTGAAAGCATAGACACACCTGAAGTTCTAACCACCTGATCACTACCTTTTAGGCTGAGCTAGGAGGTTTCCAATCGTTCTCTTGCCACATTCAACAAATGAGATTCATTTCTGAAGTCCGTTACTTGATCTAGTATTGCTGTTCTGGCAGTAAGAGAGTTAATATATCCAGGCAAAGTTCATTCTGTGTTCCTGAAATAACTCTGAGCTGACACTGGTGAATGAAAGCAGTTTCAGTGCAGACTGATGAGGCTGATTAGACATGAATTCCTTACTGTATAGTTCCACCGTTCCCCACACCATTGTTATTCCCTCAGGAAACGGTTGGATGATCCCACATAATGCCACTCCCTGGTCAACCTGTTGCAACACTACCTGCTTCCTGTCTGCTTCTTTTCATGCTGCTGGATACCTTTCTCAATCAGTTAGGAGCTCCCCTTATAGCTTGGGAATTATAATCACTTTGCAATAGAGTCGCACTGGCTAAGTAGGTTCTAACTCTACTTTGTGATGAGTTGCCTGTTACAGGATACAGTGTTGAAGAGTCACAGAGTCCCTAGTGTGGAAGCAGGCCATGCAGCCAATGAAGTCCACATTGAGACTCTGAAGATGCCATCAGTAACCAGCCCCCTACCTGTATCCCTGTAACTCCACATTTCGCATGGCCAATCCACTTAACCTGCACATTTTTGGACTGTGGGAGGAAACTGGAGAACCCGGAGGAAACCCACGCAGACACGGGGAGAATGTCTGTGTGGAATTTGCACAGTCACCGGAGACTGGAATGAAATACAGGTCCCTGGCACTGTGAAGGCAGCAGCAGTGCTGTCCACTGAGCCACCATGAGGGGGGAGGGAGGGTGCAAAAATGTGTTAGTAGTCCTGGGTTGTGAAAAACAAAATTAACCAGAATTCTTGTTACTACTGCGCTATAATCCCTTAGTAGAAGTGTTCATATAAAATTACAAGTCTGGCACCAACATGTTATTGCCGCTTGGGGGGCTGCTATCTGGCAAATACACTTTCAAAACTGAAATCACCTTAGATGACATGATACCACAGCTGGCCCTGAATTACAGTCATTGGGGAGCCCAATACTGAGCAATTACAGCAGGGACTAACACTTGGCAACTTACCATCCTTACAATTAAAACAGATTTTGTTTAAAAATAAGTATTTCCAAAAGCCTGTCTAACCCAATAATGGGAAGGACAAATTCACAATGCACCAATACTCTACATATTCCTCCATCTTCACCTTCTCACCATCTCCACCTTGATGCGACTACCATGAAGCCATGTTGTTGAAGGTCTTTTCTCAAGGAGCTATCAAAGGTGAACACACCAGGTGTGGGACATGGCAGCCACAGTGAAACTCATTAAACATTCGAATAAAATTGTGAAAATGCGATCAAAGTCAAATGTAAAACATATTTTGTAGACTTAAAGGTTTCCTGAACATCAGAGAAAAGGGGAAAATAAACTTCAGTCTTCAAATACTGCCTGCTAAGCAGAAGACAGGACACGTTGGAAATACATCAGAGACTTGCCGTTTTTGAGGGTGTTTTATCTAAAAAAGGAAGGAACCGTGAACAATGCACATTGTATGAGAGGTCAGTGTATCAGTATAGCGTTGCACTTGAATGAAAAACCGTACGTTCAGGAATTTTTGACAGCCTTTTTAGCATTTAGCGAAAAGTGCAATAAGATACATTTACATAAAAATCATTCAAATGATGATTCTGAATGAGAACATCTGGTAGTAATTTACTCCTGACTTCGTGTGTATTGACGCAACCTTCCAGGTATAATGTAATGCCTGACTATAAAATAACTTCTCTGACTGAGTGGCTCAGCAGTTTTGGCATTAGGATTCTGATGCTAATTGTCTTAAAACAAAAATGTCATTTCCAACTCTTGGCTAATCCACCCCCTCCCCCCCGTAAAAAAAAATCAAAGTACGACTGTGAAAACAGCCTTCAACAGTCAAACTCACCTGCAATTCCCTGTAGTAATCCACAAATGTTAAAAATGCTTTTCTTCAGAATACTCTGCACACACATGGTAAAGACTGAGATAAATGCCACGGCACACAGAATGAGAATTCCTGTCGCCAGGAAAATAGCCGTCGCTTGCCAAAATCCACTGGCAATTTCATTGAAGCTTTCAGCGTATGGACCACACGGGTTCCCTCGTTTTAAAGTTGGCCGTTTGATGCAGCGGCTGTATATACCCAGTTTTGGGTGGTAAGGATCTTTCCACGTGTTGGAGCGGTTCGCGAGGACGGGGGTGTTGTCAACTTTCGGCCTCCCCACCAGCCAGTCTGAGCTCATGAAGGCAATGAGCTCAGCAAAGGCTACCACAATACTCAGCAAGGTCCACAGCATTGAGCGACAGGTAACAATCACATGACACATGGTTTAATCCAAACTGGTGCAAAGCCCTTTCCCTCAGTCCACTCAAAGTAGGAGTATTGAAGCTAAACGAAAGGGTGAAAGTTGTCCTGCAGCACTGTTAAGACGGAGACCCACTGATGAAGTAAATCCTTACTTCAAACGACTGCCACGTCAATTACTTTTTAACTGCGTTCATCAAACAGCTGGTGAGACTGTGCTGTCCTGTGTAGGCTGATTCCTTTGAGCTAACTTTCAATGGGTTTGTGTGTCTTTATCAGTGTGCAGCTCAGCACATGACGTTACATTTCACTGGAGGACGGTCCAAGTCTGCCCACAATCTTGCTCATATCTATACAAAAGACACACCTACAAGGAAGAGAGAGAGAGAGAGAGTCAAAGCTAAATTAGTAAAACGAAGCCCCAACCTGAGAGGAAATTGACCACTTTTTAAATCCTGAACTAATACATAGTAAAGGTTAATGAGAGACCAGCAAATGGAGTTGGCTGGAAACTTCTAAGATCAAACTGTGTTCTATGCTTCCTTTGTTGCTGGGCAACGACAGGTCTCTGCTGCAATAGAGATTAGTACATGACAGAAACTCAATTCCAAAAACAGATTTTCCCTCGTTATTTTCAGTCCTGCATTTCGGGGTTAAATAGTTGTACTTTATCAGAGAGAGAGAGAGACAGCATATGAATGAGAGAATGTTCCTTTCTATGGATCCACTCACTATGTCAACGAATTGCTCTCAGCCTCTCTTTCTTGTGATCGTATTCAGTGAAAAAGGCTAGAGTTCACGAGAGGAAATTCTCTCAAGGTTTCACTTTGGCTATGCTTAAAGAGGAAGGCGAGAATCTCAGGAGTATTCTTTATCCAAAGCACGCCCTCATTTTAGACAGAAATAATTGGAAACATTTGTTGGCACTGATTTTGTTCAGTTAGTCTCTTATTTTACAGGGATACCCCAGGATCTAGATTAGTGTTCCGTGCTGTTTCAGAGACCAGGCTGCCAGTCGCTTGCATTCGGAACTGCTCTAGAACATGGGACCACGCCCACGATTATTCCCCCATTCCTCCCAAAAAATCTGCAAATCAATGCAAGCTGAGAAATAAAAAACATTTCTTTAGTTGGTGCCTTATTTTTCTACTTAAAATGAGGAAGAATTCTGACACAGGAGCTGTCCCCATATCCTGTGTTGTCCTTCCAGGAAAGTTCTTATGAGAAATATTGATTTTCTTTTCCCCCTTTTTCCCTCCTTTTCCCTCCCCTGGTTATTCTGTCTGAGGCTGGGTTACAGTTTCTTAGACAATGATCAACCTCTGCAACTGTACTTCATTCTTCACACATGCTCCAGGCAGTTAGTATGAGCAGACTTTTGGATCTTAAAGGGAAGTGCAGTTCAGCCCACTTCTTGGGCTGGCTGCTTAATAATAGGCAACAGTAGGATTTTCTCCTGTCCAAGGATAAGTTCAGATGAGTTTAACTGAATCATAGAATCCCTACAGTTTGGAAGCAGGCCATTCAGCCCTATCAGGTCCACACCAACCCTCCAAACAGCATCTCACCCACTCCCACTCCCCAAACCTATCCCTATTACCCTGCATTTCCCATCCCGAATCCACCTAACCTGCACATCTTTGGACTGTGGGAGGAAACCAGACCACCCAGAGGAAACCCATGCAGACACAGGGAGAACTTACCAGCCACAAATGAACGGTAGAGTAGACTCAATGGGCTGAATAGCCTAACTTCTGCTCTTATGTCTTACGGTCTAACATGCGAACCCTACACAGACAGTTACCCGAGGGTAGAATCAAACCCGGATCCCTGGTGCTGTGAGACAGCAGTGCTAACCACTGAGCCACTGTGTCAACCCTGACTCCGCAAAGAAAAGGGTTTTGTCCTGGGGCTTCCTGTACAATGCATCTGAACAAAAAAAACTTGGCAGACTTTCATGCTAAGGTTCCCCATCACAGTAAAAAACTAAACAGAGGGAACGTAGAAGTATATTTTGAAAAGGGCTTCTCTAAACTATTCCCTGAAGTACAACACTAACTGTTCCTCAAGGGCAATCAGGGATGGGAGTCAAATGCTGGCCTTTGTAGCTTTGCCTATATCACAAGGATCAATTAAAAAACTTGCAAACAATATAAATCCAAACTTTTTCATTCCACTTCAACTAAGTTTCTTGATAAGACTGGCACCAAAACGGTTAACTCACAGCAGTAAAGACAGTAAACATTTAACTTTAATGGGACTATTGTTAACTTGACATCAAAAATGACCTGATAAGATCTGTTTGACAGCCAAACAGAGGAACTCAGTATACAATTACAAGCAGAATACCAATGTTGGCAAGACAAACATCACAAACTGAGTTCAAACTTAACCTTGGAGAAACAATTTATCATCCTTCTCCTCTTCTATGGTTTACAGCATAGATTCTCAAGCTTATAAAGGGCTCAGTGAGGGTTGAGGTTATCAGGCGAACATAAGAACTAGGAGCAGGAGTAGGCAATTCAGCCCCTCGAGCCTGCTCCATCATTTAACACAATAACGGTTGATCTCATCTCAGCTTCAAATCCTCTTTCCTGCCCACTCTCTATAACCCGTTGTTAATTACAAATCTGTCTATCACCCCTTTAAATTTACTCAATGTCCCAGCATCCTCCACATTCTGGGGTACTGAATTCCACAGATTCATGATCCTTCGACAGAAGTAACTTCTCCTCATCTGCTAGCCCTTAACCTAAACTATAACCTCTCATTCTAGATTGCCCCACACAAGGAAACATCCTTTCAATGTCTACTTTGTCAATCCCTTTATACCTCAATTCAATCTCCTCTCCTACAGGCCCAAACTGCTCAATCTCTTCATATGACAAACCTCTCATCTCTGCAACCAATCTTACTCTGAATTGTCTCCAAAGCAACTACATACCTCAAGCAAAGGGATTAAGATTGTATGCAGTACTCCGGGTGTGGTCTCACTAATGCCTTGTACAATTGCATTGTTACTTCCCTACTTTTATACTGTATTCCTTAGCAATAGATGCCAAAATTCCACTTCCCTTCCTATTATCTGCTGTACTTGCAGGGCAGAGGTGTATGCTTCAAGTGGTCTGCATGTTTACCAAAGCATCATTGACCAAATGTGGACAGTACATTAGCACCCCTTGATCCTGTTTTTGGGTAAAATTACAGCTTCTTAGAATCAGATGGATCATAATGACCCCTCTTGAGACAGGTCTGGAGGCAGGCCGGGGGTGTGGGGAAAGACATTCATCAGATGGTAGAGTGCCAGTTTGGGAACCCTCTAGCTTTCTGTCTGTGCTCCAATGAAGTCTGCGGCTGGATGGTTTGTTGATGTCCTCTGATAATAGTGGTGCTTTAATATTATGTGGCATGTATGTTTCTTGCCACTTATCAGCCCAAGCCTGGATTTTGTCCACGTCTTGCTGCATGTGGACACAGGCTGCTCAGTGGCTGAGTCGTTGCAAATGCTGCTGTATGTTATGCAATCCTCAGCAAATATCCCCACTTCTGAACCTACAGTGGAGGGTGGGTCATGAAGTAAACAACTGAAGATGGTCCAGGACAATATCCTGAGCAACTCCTTGCCATGTATGACTCCAACCAGCAGGCAGTTTCCCCTGACTCTTATTGACTCTGGTTGTGCTAGGGCTCCTTGATGCTACACTCAATCAAGTATCATGTTTGTGTCAAGGGTAGTCACTCTCAGAGTCATTGAGTCACACAGCACAGAAACAGACCCTTCAGTCCAACTTGTCTGCACTGACTAGACTTCCCAATCTGAACTAGTCCCATTTCCCAGCATTTGGCCCATATCCGTAAGACCATAAGACACAGGAGCTGAAATTAGGCCATTCAGCCCATTGAGTCTACTCTGCCATTCAATCATGGCTGATAAGCTTCTCAACCCTATTCTCCTGCTGTCTCCCCATAACCTTTGATCGTTTTAACAATCAAGAACCTATCTATCTCCGTCTTAAATGTACTCAATGACCCGACCTCCACAGTCTTCTGTGGCAATAAATTCCATAGATTCACCACTCTCTGGCTGAAGAAGTTTCTCCTCATCTCCATTCTAAATGTCTTGCCTTTACTTTAAGGCTGTGCCCTCAGGTCCTAGTCTCTCCTACTAATGGAAACATCTTCCCAACATCTGCTCTATTCAGGCCTTTCAGTATTCTGTAAGTTTCAATTAGATACCCCCTCATCCTTCTAAACTCCATTGAGTATGGATCCAGAGTCCTCAAATGTTCCTCATATGTTAAACCTTTCATTTCTGGGTTCATTCTCATGTACCTCCTCTGGACCCGCTCCAGGGCCAGTACATCCTTCTTGAGATATGGGGCCCAAAATTGCTCACAATACTCTAAATCTGGTCTGACCAGAGCCTTATAAAGCCTCAGAAGTATATATTTATTTTCTAGTCATCTCAAAATAAATGCCAACATTGTATTTGCCTTCCTAAAACTACTGACTCAAACCAGCAGGTTAACCTTCAGAGAATCCTGGACTAGGACTCCCAAGTCCATGTGCACTTCTGATTTCTGAATTTTCTCCCCATTTAGAAAATAGTCTATGCCTCTATTCTTTCTACCAAAGTGCACGGCCTCTCACTTTCCCATGTTGTATTCCATCTGCCACTTCTTTGCCCACTCCCCTAACCTGTCCAAATCCTTCTGCAGCCTCCCACCTTCTCAATACTACCTGTCACTCCACCTATCTTTGTATCATCTGCAAACTTAGCCAGAATGCCCTCAGTTCCTTCATCTAACTCATGAATGTATAAAGTGAAAAGTTGTGGTCCCAACACTGTCCCTTGCAGAGCATCATTAGTCATTGGCTGCCAGCCTGAGGAG
Source organism: Rhincodon typus (assembly GCF_021869965.1). Lineage (NCBI taxonomy): Eukaryota > Metazoa > Chordata > Chondrichthyes > Orectolobiformes > Rhincodontidae > Rhincodon > Rhincodon typus. The sequence goes on from NC_063334.1 coordinate 100,357,253, forward strand.
GACTCTTAACTACACTCTCTGCTTTCTGCCAGACAGCCAATCTTCAATCCATGATAGTACCTTGCCTCTAACACCATGGGCCCTTATCTTACTCAGCAGCCTCCTGTGCGGCACCTTGTCAAAGGCCTTCTGGAAGTCCAAGTAGATAACATCCATTGGCTCTCCTTGGTCTAACTTGCTCATTACTTCCTCAGAGAATTCTAACAGATTTGTCAGGCATGACCTCCCCTTGATGAAGCTGTGCTGACTTTGCCCTGTTTTACCATGCACTTACAAGTATTCAGAAATCTCATCCTTCAAAATGGACTCCAAAATCTTACCAATGACCGAGGTTAGGCTAATCGGCCTGTAATTTCCTGTCTTTTGCCTTACTCCCTTCTTAAACAGGGGGTTACATTTGTGATTTTCCAGTCCTCTGGGACCCTCCCTGACTCCAGTGATTCCTGAAAGATCACAACTAATGCCTCCACTATTTCTTCAGCTATCTTCTTCAGAACTCTGGGGTATAGTCCATCTGATCCAGGTCATTTATCTAACTTCAGGTATTTCAGTTTTTCTAGCACCTTCTCCTTGGTGATGGCCACCATACTCACCTCTGCCTCCCCAACTCTCTTGAATTTTTGGGATGTTACTTGTGTCTTCCACCATGAAAACTGAAGCAAAGTATTTGTTCAGTTCCTCCGCCATTTCGTTATTCCCCATTGCAACTTCTCCAGCGTAACTTTCCAGTATCCCAGTGTTCACTTTTGTCTCCCTTTTGGCCTTTATATATCTAAAGAAACTCTTGCAATCTTCTTTTATATTACTGGCTAGCTCACCCTCATATTTAATCTTCTCCCTCCTTATTTATTTTTTAGTTGTCCTCTGTTTGTCTTTGTAGGCTTCCTAATTCCCCAACTTCCAACTGCCCTTCGCCACATTATATGCTTTTTCTTTTGCTTTTATGCTATCCCTGACTTCCCTAGTCAACCATGGTTGCCTCATCCTCCCTTTAGTATGCTTCTTTGTCCCAGGGATAAATTTTTGCTGTGTCTCCCAAATTATTCCCAGAAACTCCTGCCTTTGCTGTTCCACTGTCTTATCCCTTTAAACCCTTCCTATTCATGTACCCATTCAGATGCCTCACTTCATCTCTGGAGCTCATGTCTTTTGTCATTGTTTGGACCAAGGCTGTACTGAAGTCAGTAGCTGAATAGGCCTGGTGGAACTGAAACAGAGTGTCAGTGAGCAGGATATCGTTGAAGTACCACTTTGTAGCACTGTCAACAACACCCTTCATCATTATGTTGGCAATCAAGAGTAGACTGATGGGGTGGTAATTGGTTGTGTTGGATTTGACTTGATTACTGTTTACTGGACATAGCTGGGCAATTTCTACATTGTCAGATAGGTGCCAGTGCTGTAGCTATACTGGAAAGGCTTGTCTAGGGGCATGACCAGTGCTGGATCACAAGGCTTCAGTACTATTGCCAGAATAAGGCTATTGCTCATAGCCTTTGCTGTATGCAGTGTCTTCAACCATTTCTTGATACCATGTGGAATGAATCCAATTGGTTGAAGACTGGCATGTGTGATGCAGGGAACCTCTGGAGAGGGTTGAGATGGATCATCCACTTGGTACTTTTGGCTGAAGATGCTTCAGCCTTACCACTCATGCTGGGTTCCTCCACATTGAGGATGGGATATTGATGGATTCTCTACCTCGAGTGAGTTGTTTAATTGTCTATCTGCATATTAATAAATGAATGCTAACTAAATCCCAATGACTACCACCACTGCTAATAAAATGGAAGAAATTTGACATGTGTAAAACTATCAGATAAAGGAGCTGCTTCCTATTCTCCACAGTGACATGCATGTGCCATTTGATGTTAAACATATGCTCACTCTTTTACATTAGAGCATTGGAATATAGTGATGATTATTTCAATTCTTCAAGGAAGTCTTTGTGACTTGCCATCTGTGCATTGTAATTAAACAGCACAAGAGCTATTTGTTGTCATAATGGCCTGACAAACAGAAATTAGTGCTGAAACATCATTATCTTTCATTCTGTATGAATATATCTGAATGGGCTTGTTCTGCTTAATACAGCAACTTTAATGAAGAAAAACATTTTATCTTTATTTCCCATTTGTGTGGGAACCAAATTACATTTTTACAAAAGGTGACTTGTTCACTTTGGGGAGGAACCCTGGCACAGTTATAAAACATGAATGTAAAAGTTTAGGAACGTGTGGCTAGGGTTTAAAATTCTGTATTCAACTTAATTTAATAAAATTAGGTATTGTAAACTGGAATTTCCAAAGTACAGATTTCACCTTCCAGCTACGGTCTGGGTGGGATGTAAAAGGTAGATTGTCCTCCAGCTGCCACAAGTACTAGCTTTCCTTCCAGCCTTAACCACATTAAGTATCAATATGGATTGTGAAGATTCAGTCCTGGCAGTCAGATTGACATTTCCTACTTTGGAAAGTTAAATGTTTGACCACATTTTGTCTGTACTTGATATTTCTTCAGGTTTAAATTGCTTTTCAAGCAGTTGTGAGCTTGGAGAAGTTAAGACTGCTTTCCTTGGAGAAACATTGGCTGAAAGGAGTTCTGATAGATATACTAAAGCAATGAGAAGCCGGGTCAGTGCAGACAGGGAGAAATTGGTCCCGCTTTTAAAGGAGCAATAACAAGAGGGCATAGGCTTACAGTTACTAGCAAAAGAAAGAAAAGCAAAATGAGATAAAAACTTTTCCTCGCAGTGAGTGGTTAAGGTCTGGAATGTGGTGTGTGGAGGCAGGATCAATGGAACATTTAAAAGGGAATTAAACTGATATCTGAAAAGGAAGAGTGTCAAGGTTACAGGAAGTAGGCAGGAAAAGGACACTAAGTAAATAGCCAATCTGGAGAGCTAGCGTAGATCCAGTGGGCTGAATGGCCTCCTTCTGTTCTGTAACAATGCTCTGATTCTATATCTAGGGCCCTATTGATACAAGTTTATACATGTCATTTTTATTGTCATATTCTAAAATCCTATGAGCTTCAGTTTAGCTAACATTTATAGTTTAATCTGGTCATGCTTTCAAATCTCTTCTTATTCATTCATGTGATAAGGGCATCACTGGTTAGGCCAACATTTATTGTCTGTCCTAAGAGGGCAGTTAAGAATCAACCTTACTGCTGTGGTCTGGAGTCACATGCAGTCCAGACCAGGTAAGGATGGCAAACGTTTCTTCCAAGCTGCACGGTCACACTCAAGCTGGCCCCTCTAAATTACCAGATGTGCAGCTATGCAAAAAAAAATTAAAGAGCCCATGCATTTAACCAAACCACACAAAAAAATTAGATGATACATTGATTTGTATTCCTGTAAGTTTTGTGATAAAGGCAGTAACACAACTTGTATCAATGCTTCTGTCAATACAACATGAGCTAAAGATGTCTTAGAGTAGTCAGAGTACCTTTCCATTTCTCCAGGGAGATAGCAGCATGCCAGTCAGTGACTTCTTGTACTGTACAACTAAGATGGAATACTATGCCTCGATCAGCAGATGGAGAATCACAGCTGCTTTAGTTCACTGTTTGTCACGGTATGCTGGGTTTCAATTCCCCAACACCAACATGCTGCCCTAATCAACAGTTTGATTAGTTCTTTTTTGGATTGGAAAATAAAGTATTGGAATTCCAATGGACCGTTTAAGATAATCCAAAGGCTGGTGCAGAGGGAATACTTCAATGCAAATTTAAAACATTGGGTGAGAACTAAAATTACTGCTGATTCACTATCACTTGCCTATCACACAAAGTGAAGATCTATCCCACCGTGCGGAAATATATGTCTTGCACATTTTGATGTTTTTGGCTGGTGTTTGAAGAAACTGCACTATAAAGTGATATAGATGCAATCTGTAAATTAAAGCCAGAATCTTGCTTCACAATTGTAGAACATACTGTTAAAGAAGTAAAAATTGCAGCTGCTACACATATTAAGAAGGCCTCTCAACCAATTAGCATTAACCTGTTCTGATCAAAAAACTGCAGAGGTAACTATTATACCCTCTGCGGATGCTGCTAGATTGGCTGAGCATTTCCAACCGTTTCTGTTTTCATTCCCAGTATACGTAACACTTCCACTTTTGTGTTGCTGTATCATTAAGCTACAGCGATTTGCAAAGTATTGACAGCCCTTCCTCCCTCAGTCCCTCCCCCAAGTGCTCGTTTTCATGAATGGCCTGAAATGGCAAGTACTGGGAAGCAATTTGTTCACTGGCAAAACATCATATTTGAGCCTGATTTTATTTGCACCAGCCATTTGCACAAACCTTTTCCAGTAGGGAATGGAAAACCAGAAGATTACTGCCTGCAGGAGAGAAATTGAGAAGGAGTGAAATGATTTGGAATACTGTAAAATGGAGCCCAGGTAAATGCATTCTATATGACATCGAACAAAAACATATTGATGTTCCTGCTCAGTGTTCACTGATAGTTTGTTTTATTCATGGTCAATGAAAAAAAACACTTAATTTTGTGTTTAACCTCTAGGTATTTTCTAATCAACCAGTTCAGAGATGTTAACACACCTTTTGGAGCAGGTAGGACCTGAACACTAGTGGTAGGGACACTATACTGCACCACAACAGCCTTAAACAGTGGGACCCAGGGAAACAATTTTTCTTTCAATGGTCATAATGAATGAAGATTGGTGAAGATATCACCTCTGGATGGTTTTAAACCGGCAAGCTTTCAGTTAACAGCTGAATGCACTGTCAAATGAGAAACACTTGCAGCCCACACAGACACCACACAAACAAAGAAACCATGCAGTAACGTTTTTAATCTACAGGCAATGGAAGAAAGTCATAAGCAGCCTGTAGTAGTACTTAGTACATAAATATAATGGCATTTTCCATTCTGGATCAACCCAAAACTGTTTTTTTTTAATACTTAAGAGTTTTCAAGCTCTCTCTCGGTTCTATTTTCTTTGTTGGTCAAGGCAGTCTGGACAGATTTCCCCACTTCAAATGCTACTTTGCAATTTCTTATGGATTTAAGTGGGGAGAGTTGCTTTTTGCCAATGGAGATGGTGCCACACATCAACTCATAGGTATCAGTGTTATTCTGTGAATTCTTCCAGTAACCCCAACTCTTGCCAGCAAGTTCTTCCAGGCTCTCCCCTACCACACAACCTCTTTAATCAATGTGTTCAATCAAGCTGCATTGAACATAAGAACATAAGAACTAGGAGCAGGAGTAGGCCGTCTGGCCCCTTGAGCCTGCTCCGCCATTCAATAAGATCATGGCTGATCCTTTCCTGGACTCAGATCCACTTACCCGCGTTCTCACCGTATCCCTTAATTCCTTTATTGTTCAAAAAAAATCTACCTTTTTTTTTTAAAAACATTTACTGAAGTAGCGTCAACTACTTCACTGGGCAAGGAATTCCACAGATTAACAACCCTCTGGATGAAGAAATTCCTTCTCAATTCAGTCCTAAATCTGCTACCTCTAATCTTGAGGCTATGCCCTCTTGTCCTAGCTTCACCTGCCAGTGGAAACATCCTCTCTACTTCTATCTTATCTATTCCCTTCATAATTTTATATGTTTCTATAAGATCCCCCCTCAATCTTCTGAATTCCAATGAATATAATCCCAATCTACTCAGTCTCTCCTCATAAACCAACCCCCTCAACTCCGGAATCAACCTAGTGAACCTCCATTGCACCCCCTCCAGTGCCAGTACATCCTTTCTCAAGTAAGGAGACCAAAACTGCACACAGTACTCCAGGTGTGGCCTCACCAGCACCTTGTACAGCTGCAACATAACCTCTCTGCTTTTAATCTCAATCCCTTTAGCAATGAAGGGCAAAATTCCATTTGCCTTCCTAATTACTTGTTGTACCTGCAGACCTACCTTCTGTGATTCATGCATAAGGACACCCAGGTCCCTCTGCATAGCAGCATGCTGCAACTTTTTACCATTCAAGTAATAATCCTTTTTACTATTACTCCTACCAAAATGTATGACTTCACATTTATTTACATTGTATTCCATCTGCCAGACCTTTGCCCACTCACTCAATGTATCTATGTTCCTCTGCAAAGTTTCACAGTCCTCTGCACACTTTGCTTTGCCACTCATCTTAGTGTCATCTGCAAACTTTGACACCCTACATGTGGTCCCCAGCTCCAAATCATCTACATAAATTGTAAATAATTGCGGTCCCAACACCGATCCCTGACACACCACTAGTCACTGTCTGCCAACTAGAATAGCACTCATTTATCCCCACTCTTTGCTTCCTGTTAGTCAACCAATCCTCTATCCATGCTAATACTTTACCCTTAATGCCATGCATCCTTATCTTATGCAGTAGCCTCCTGTGCGGCACCTTGTCAAAGGCCTTTTGGAACTCTAGGTACACCACATCCACTGGGTCCCCATTGTCCACCTCGCTCGTAATGTCTTCATAGAATTCCAAAAAATTTGTCAAGCATGACCTGCCCTTCATGAACTCATGCTGCATCTGCCCAACAGGACAATTTCTATCAAGATGCCTTGCTATTTCTTCCTTGATAATAGACTCAAGCATCTTCCCCACTACAGAGGTTAAGCTAACCGGTCTATAATTCCCCATCTTTTGTCTACTTCCCTTTTTAAACAGTGGCGTCACATTTGCTGTTTTCTAATCTGCTGGGACTGCCCCAGAGTCCAGCGAATTTTGGAAAATTACCGCCAGTGCACCTGCTATTTCTCCTGCCATCTCTTTTAGTACCCTGGGATGCATTCCATCAGGGCCAGGAGATTTATCAATCCTTAGCTCCATTAGCTTGCCCAACACTACCTCTTCCGTAATTATGATTGTTTCCAGGTCCTCACCTACCTTCATCTCTTTGTCAATTACTGGCATGGTATTAGTGTCCTCCACTGTGAAGACCGATACAAAATACCTGTTCAATGCCTCGGCCATTTCATCATATCCCATAACTAAATTCCCTTTCTCATGCTCTAAAGGGCCAATGTTTACTTTAGCCACTCTTTTTCGTTTTATATATTTATAGAAACTTTTCCTATCTGTCTTTATATTCTGTGCTAGTTTTTTCTCATGTTCTATCTTACTTTTCCTTATAGCTCTTTTTGTGGCTTTCTGTTGACCTTTAAAGTTTTCCCAATCTTCTAGTTTCATGCTGTTTTTGGCCACTTTGTATGCCTTCTCTTTCAATTTGATAGCCTCCCTTATTTCTTTAGACACCCATGGCAGATTACCCCTTTTCTCAGAATCCTTCCTTTACATTGGCCCCACAAACCAAAGAAACTCATTGGTTCTGAGCACGTGGAATGAATCTCAGTCTGAACAACTCATCAACTTCTAACTGAGAATAAGTTTCGCAGTGTCACTAAATCAATTAGAATAAAATTCACTGCATCAATCAACTCTTAAATGTTCATGTTGATCTCTCTCTGCACCTTTTCAGCAGCTGTAACACTGTATCCTGCACTCTGTTCTGTTACTTTGATGCACTTGTATAGTACAATCACTTAAGACAACACTTTTAACTGTATCTCAGTACATGTGACAGCAAAATTCAAATCAAATTAATTAATTAATCTGAAATCAAGAGCAAATTGAAGATGCTGAGCTCTGCTTATTTTCTTCATGTTGAGAGAGAGCTGGAAAATGGTAAAGACAGTTAAGTGGCAGGTATGCAAATCAATAAAAGATGAAGGGTCTAGGCCCGAAACGTCAGCCTTTCTGCTCCTATGATGCTGCTTAGCCTGCTGTGTTCATCCAGCTCTGCACCTTGTTGTCTCAAAAAGACCAATAGTGTGTTGGTCTTTTTCTCAAGAGGGATTCAAAGTTTTATTTAGTTGTGAAGAGCCTTGGTCAGACCACTGAACATTAGAAAGGTATACTGACATGGAGAAGGTACAGATTCATCTGAATAGTACCAAGGTTAGATCATAAAGACAGGTTAGACCATAAAACCATAAGATATAGGAGCAGAATTAGGATATTTGGCCCATCGAGTCTGCTCCACCATTTGATCATAACTGCTATGTCCATTTTCTTGCCTTCTCCCCGTAAGCTTTGATCCGCTCACTCATCAAGAACCTATCTACCTCTGTCTTAAATACACTGAATGACTTGGCCTCCACAGCCTTCTCTGGCAATGAGTTCTATGGATTCACCACCCGCTAGATGAAGAAATTCCTCCTCACCTCAGTTCTAAAGGGTCATCCCTTCACTCTGAGTCTATAGCCTCGGGTCCTAGTCTCTCCTACAAGTGGAAACATCTTCACCACATCCACTCTATTCAGATATCTCAGCATTCAGTAAGTTTCAATCAGATCCTGCTCCCCACCCCGCAATCCTTATAAACTCCATCGAGTACAGACCCAGAGTCCTCAACTGCTCCTCATACAACAAGGCCTTCATCCCTAGGATCGTTCTTGTACACCTCCTCTTGGACCCCCTCCAATGCCAGCACATGCTTCCTTAGATACGGGACTCATAATTGCATACAATATTCCAAATGCAGTCTGACTAGAGTCTTATATATCCCCATACATCTTTGCTCTAACATTGCAATTACTTCTTAACTATCAACTAAATGTCAACCTGCATGTCAACCTTAAGGGAATCCTGAAGTAGGACTCCTAAGTCACTTTGTGCTTCAGATTTCTGAAAATTTTCTATGCTTCTATTCTTCCTACTTTCCCACATTGTACTCCACTTCTTTGTCTCCTCTCCCAGCCTCTCTATGTCCTTCTTCAGCTTCTCCACTTCCTCAACATTACCTGCCCCTCCACCTGTCTTTGTGTCATCTGCAAACTTTGCAACAATGTCCTCTGTTCCTTTATTCAGATTGTTAATGTATAATGTGAATAGCTGTGGTCCCAACATGGACCCCTGGGGAATTCCATTGGTCACCGGCTGCCTTTCTGAAAAAGACTCCTTTATCCTCACTCTCTGCCTTCGGCCCGTCATCCTATTCTCTTTCTGTGCCAGTACTTTGCCTCTAACACCACAGGCACTTATCTTATTTAGCAGCCTCCTGTGTGGCGCCTTGTCGAAGGCCTTCTGGAAATCCAAATTGATCATATCCACTGACCCTACACTGTCTTAACTTGCTCATTACCTCCTCAAAGAATTCTAACAGACTTGATATCAACAGGTTATCAAAACTCATCTTATATTCCATTGAGTTTGTAAGTTAGAAGGTGTTCTTATCAAGGTCTGTTTAAAATGGTAAAGGAATTTAATCATGAAGCCACTGAGAAACTAACTTCTCCAGCACAGGAATCCTGACTAAAAAGGTATAATATTGCTAGGCCACGCAGGTGTGAAATTAAAATGTGGTGGAAATTGGTAACACACTCCTACAAAATGGCTGTGGTTCCAGAGTCAGTTGGAGTTTCCAAGATCTAAACTGATCAGGGCACTGGGGGATATGGAACAAAGATGAGTAAAAGGTGTTGATCAGCCAGATTCTAAATGATTGGTACAACATGCTCGAGGGGGTTGATAGGTCTACTCCTATCTCTACAGACAGAATCAGAGCCGCTGAATCAGTCATCTTTACACAACAGACACAATTTCCAATTGTTGCTTTCTGACCAATATTGCCAGTTAAATCAACTCAACTAGATCATTCCACACCACCCACATAGCACTGTTCCTTCTGCCTTCTGTATTTAGGAATGTCGTCTGTCTGTACACGTGCAGCTGAATGAGAGCCCTCGTGTAAATGATTATCCATTTCCACTCCAGCCAGGCAGGGTTCACTCCAGCAGTCACTTTCTCACAACATGCCTGCTGCTCAGTCACAGTAAATACATTCCTTGGACTGCTGACTAGCAGAAAGCAAAACTCTATGTGAGACCATGCATTACTTGCCCGAGTGGTTTTGTCAGCATGCACAGGGCATTTTTATTTCTGTCAACTAAGTGGCCTTGACATGTAATCCATTTATAGGATGCAAAAGACATATGGTTTGCACCTATTTAAACAGTTGACAGCAGCTAAAAACTATGAGAGCTGGACCATTCAGAATGCCAAGTGTTACAGCACAAGGTCAGGTGATCCAGTTCCACTGCCTCCCTGCAGCTCAGAGAACAGAGGTTAGAAACTGTGCTGAGCTCATGAACACACTGGGATTGATTTGGTTAATGGAAATATTCATAGTGATGCTACTCACATCCAAATGTTCCCATCCCAGTTTTTGCTTACAATAAACATCCTCCGTTAATATAGCACAGAGATTCACTCCAGCAGTGAGTAAAATCCACCAACCCAGTGGCCCAGAGGCATGTAGTTTAATGTTCCATAAATGAATCATAGAATCACTACAGCGTGGAAAGAGGCCATTCAACCAAACAAGTCTATACCTACCCTCTGAAGAGCATCCCACCCATACCCAGCACCCACCACCACCCCATCCCTGTAACCCTGCATTTACCATGGCTTATCCACCTAGTGTGCACATCCCTGGACACTATGGGTAATTTAGTATGGCCAATCCATCTAACCCGCACATCTTTGGACTGTGAGAGGAAACCGGAGCACCCGGAGGACACCTACACATACACAGGGAGAATATGCAAACTCCACACAGACAGTCACCTGAGGCTAGAATCAAACCCAGGTCCCTGGTGCTGCAAGGCAACAGTGCTAACTACTGAGCCACTGTGCTGCCCAAAAGCTTCCACTATAATTTGTACAGCACTTCGCGACACAAATTTGAAACAACTTTTAATCAGAGCGGCATGTTGATTAATCTATCACATGCTGATGTTGTTTAACAATTGCCTAATGGGTTATGATTGTATATGATACGGTCAATATAAACTTGCTCATTTTGATCGAAGAAACTACTAACATCCCACAAGGTTAACCCACACCACCGCATATAGCGTCAGCCACAGTACCAGTTCAATGTTAACAACTCTCTCAGCTGTTAAACAACTCAATGTAAATGGAATTTTTGTATCAATTATTATCAACAAAGACGTTTCTGCTGCTGAGTGCATCTAGACCAGTCCTGCTCAGATAATAGGTCAATCATGTTCAATAGGAGATACCAGTCATGGTTAAAGAGGGAGATGTTACTGTCACTGGACTTATCATCCTGACGCCTAAGCTAATGCTCTAGCGACACCCTACTTACCCCACTATTGTGATTATAGGCTCAAATTTCTGTGGGTGCTCTTGCCAGTGGAAGATCAACATAAACCTGAAAGTATGGAGTAAATAGTCTTTGACACCATTGGCCTGAATTGCTTTAGCCTTTGTAGAAAATGCTCATGTTTTGTCCCACTAATTCCATCAGCATGAGAACTGGGCAGATTCTGTATAGGGCACTTAAACTGCTGTCCCAGGATCCTGAGCAGCTGTAAGGTCCAAAATTAGCAAGTATGAGTAAATGTTCTCGGAGGGTTATGAATTTGTGGTTCAAAATCAAGAAACAAAGCTCCATACAATTAATGAGCTGAGCATTTTTGAAATGCCACAGTGTACTGAAACTATGCTGAAGCCTGTGCAAACTTAAATCAGTGTGAGGTTGTGTTGTCAGATGATAATCTGAAACTAGAGTTGTACTGCTTTTGCAGTGATGTACATATTAAAGCTACTTCATGTTCCCATGCAAGTGGCAGTATAACTTTCGACTTAAATATAAGATTTTTGAATTGCAGAGATATACAGAGGTAAACTGGCATGGATGACATTGTGGTGTTACCATTGCACACTTATGCAGTATTGTGCATCAGGACTGTGTAATTCTGCAAAACATGTCTCAGGGCCGTGTAATTTTGCAGGTTGTCTCTCAGGTTATCTTTCAGGATTGTGCTATTGGAATACAAGGCCTTAGCAATAAAGCTTTAAATCTCTTAAAAGCATCAGTTTTCCCAACTATTGTATTGTATTGTGACATGGACAATCTTTTCTTTCTTCTTAGGTAGTCCTTCTTTACTACGGAGTTGAGGTTCTAAAACTGGATCTACAAACACTGCCTCAGGTGGACCTCAGTGGGCAAGTGGTTTTTTGCACCCTTCTCCACCTGGTTGCACTTGGCATCTGCCTAGGCCTCTTGGTGATGGCCTACGGGTACCTTTGAAGATGTCTCTTTTCTAATTCGAATGTTCGTGGGCCTGAGGTTCCCAAAGGTTAGGGGGATATTCCACTTTTTCAGGAAGCCTATGTGATGTCCTCGAAGCATCTCCTCTGTCCTCGTGGCAACCGCTTGCCGTGATGGAGGTCGGAGTAGACAGCTGGTTTGAGGAGTCTTGTATCAGGCATGTGGACAATAAGACCCAGCCACCCAGTGACTCAATGCTAAGAATGTTGGCCTGAGCGAAAATACTGATATTGGAGTGACTATCCTGCTACTAGATTTTCAGGATTTTGCAGCAGCATCTTTGGTGATATCTCTCAAGACGTTTGGGACAACATTGCTTTAGCAAACGACAACGGATGACATGAAGCCTTATCTCCTTATTGAAGTAGATGGAATAAGGTTGTCAGGACTCTGCTTGTTTATTCCTATAATATCTGAACCACTCTAGTGAAAGTGGCTGAGGATTCCTAACAGAACCTATTCCTGTCAGCCTTCACAATATGCTTTTATTTTACATTTACTTATGCCTCAAATTTGCGTTTGAAATACTTTGCGATTTACTGTCATAACTTCAGCGTAATCTGCAGGAAGCACAGAGATGACTAGAAACAAGCCTTTATGTCATTTCTCCAAGATTTCTGCTGAAGTTATGGTGGATAATCAGGAGAGGTTCACGGAAATTCTCAGCCCTGCAGTTCATATTTCAAATATTGCTCTCTTAAATTCTTCAAGCTACCCAATGAAATTTGTAAGTGTCTTGGAAGGCAGTAATGCTTGATAGTGATATCTATGCTACACATGATGCCAATCCACAAATGCAAACTGCCAGCCAGACTACAGCAAAAGATCCTCTTGCTGATTTTCCCAGACCTTGCTCAAAAATGGCAGAAATGCTTTAAGTGACTGAGATTAAAGATCAGTCAAATCTTACACGACAGAGTAAATGTATATCGTACCTGTTTGATTGCTTTGTTGTTCTTTCTCCCATGGCACTATGTTTTTTTTTCTTTTTCCAGTTCCTTTTTACAGTCACTATTCAATATGCTTACACCACTCTTTCAGGCAGTGCATTCCAGATAGTAGCAAAGACATTTGTATAATTTTAAGTTTAAGTTGGCTATGCTGGTGGAAGACAGACATAACATAGAGAACCTTGTCGTAAAATCACCATGAGAGGATTAAACAACACTTTATTTTATCAGTAGTTTCATGTAACCAACACACATACAGCAATAAGTTAGTTTGCTGCTAAAAAGCTACGTTAAGTCACTTATAGTTTCTGGAAATTTCCCAGCTTGTTTCATTACTCTGTACTAGAGCCATTTGATATAAATCAATACTCTTGCAATTAATTGTGTGTCTAAAGGAAAAAAAACACTTTAGTGACTAGATGCTTGTCTATGGGAACATGAGAGCAGAAAATTCTCTTCTCATGAGCTTAGTGCTGCAGAATGACAGACTATGGGCATGAGCCATTGTAAAGTAGAACTCTTGGCATTCTGCAACTTGGCGAAGCATATTTGATTGGTCAGGCCTTGAAAGAAAATGTTAGGAGAGGAAAGCAGTTTTAAAAAATCTTGCTATAAAACTCTCCAGCACACAGAACATTAACTTTCTGAAAAAGCTGAAGGCATTGGCAAAAATGCACTTGCCAATTAACTTTTCATTATCAAAGTGCTTTAATTGAAAGATGACCAGGTGATTGAGAAGGTTGGATATACAAGGGGTGGAGGGCTGTGTGATCTAATAGAAATATTTGTAGGTTTAAGTGTTCGGAAAATGTTGCATTTTGATATTAGCTGACTATGGAAGCAAGGTCTCTGACTACGAGTGACTCCTCACCACTGTCTTTGTTTGTAGGTTATGATCTTGTTGGGACAGTTCTCCAGTTTGTGATTACGCAAACCTTGATAATGAATGCTACTGGTTCTGTCGGGATACACCACAGCAGAGACTGATCGTACTCTGTCTCTATGTCCACTCACTGATACAGTCAGCTGGGGTTTTATAAATTGAGTCCACAAACAGGAACACTGGTTCAATTCCCCTCTCTGATCCAGAGGTCATGAAGGTGCATGTATTCATCCTGGCTAAAATCTATTAAATCACAGCAGGCTGGGGATCAAGTCTGGACTCTTTCCATTCTCTGTAGCTCAGAGAACATGAGTCTGAAATCACTGCTGGAATTATGACGGAGGGGTCTTTGTTTCAGTCCTTGGAACATGACATAGACCCTGCCCTAAACTGATGAGGTGCAGGTGTACAAATTTTCAGAGCGGACAATTATCAGTGCACACAGCCATTTTGGGCTTCGAGGGTCCTGCTCCAATAGCAGATTGGATGCCAAGGAAGGAGGGCAACATGAGGAGTGCTCTGTGTCCTTGTTTACAATAATGTAAAACTAACTGGGAGATGCATGCTGCTCAAGGCAGCTGGGAATCCTGCATCACATCAATACAGCTGCTCACTGCTATCTCTGTAAAACATCTAGAACACATCAAATGTTGACATAAATATTGTAGAAAGTGCTGAACAAACTCAGTGGGTCTGGCAGCATCTGTGGAGAGAGAAACAGTTAACATTGAGGGCGCATGCTGACTCAGTGGTTAGCACTATTGCCTCATAGTGCCAGGAGCTGGGTTTCGATTCCAACCTTGGGTGACTGTCTCTGTGGATTTTGCACATTCTGCCTGTGTCTGCATGGTTATCTGCCAGGTGCTCCGGTTTCCTCCCACAGTTCAAAGATGTGTACGTTAGGTGGATTGGCCATGGAAAATGAGGGGTTACAAGGATAGGGGTGGGTCTGGGTGGGATGCTCTTCGGAGGATTGGTGTGAGCACAATGGGCTGAATGGCCTGCTTCCACACCGTAGGAATTCTATGAGTACAATATGATTTTTCCTCAAACCTGAAAGGGGTTGGAAAGTGCAAGTTTTTATACTTTTGACAGAGGCAGAGGGGCAGCAAGGGAAACAGATGATGTGGAGGCCCACTGCAGAAGACAAAGAGGATGCTAATTGGGGTGAAATGGGAATAGGGATGTAAAATAGGTGTAAATGAAGGTGTGGAAAGGAGAAAATGGGTGCTCTTGGCTGAGAGCAAGTGACCAAGACACAAACAAGACAAGCTGGGCTAACCGGCCAATGGAATCCTGGCCTTAGCTCTGTTTCTCTCTCCACTGATGCTGTCCGACCTACTGGGTATTTTACTCATTTTCCGTCTTTGCTTATGAGATCTCTATCCTCACTTTAAAATATTCAAAGCTGCCTTTGTCCTCTGATCTGCCTGAACTGGTTTAGCGTTGACTCCACTCCAGTAACTTACTGTTCCTCAGTACAAACTGATGTCCGACAAAGTTGATTTTGCACAATGCGGTGCACTGGTGCTTTCATCCAAGCCTCTGTTGGTATTTACTGCTTGTCCCTAACAGCGGAATAAGACCCTTCTGCATGACTTGTTGCTCAGTTGTTTACATCAGACATAAAAAATGTGGCTGTAAAGCTTCTGCGTCAACTACATTCCCATTGAGACAAACAATTCAATCATTGAAACATAAATCAAGTTGTTTCACCAAACCTTATACAACACAATTCAGATATCACGATATCAGCATTGGGGTACAAGTAACAGTGCAGAATAAGTTATATTTAATTCAGAAAAAAATTAATATTTATTTCACATGCTTTTTAAAAGAAATATTGTTTTTGAAATCCTGATTCTCAGGTTAGCACAGGATCAGGAGGGGCAAAAGGTAGAGGGAAAGACACAGAACTAAGAATACAAAATGGGATATAAAGTATTGTTTAGTGTTGTGGAATTTTGTAATAGAGACAGAGGTAGTAAAAATGACAGATAGCTGTGCTTTAAAGCAGTTTGTCAAATATTAAGCGTTCTGGGATTGCTAAACACAATCTAATTAATACTTACAAGATGCTTCATGCCTTTCTACAAGTAAATGTAATTTAACATAACACTGTATGTTTACTGGAAGGACACAAAAACGTTGTCACACTGATTTGAAAGTCCTAGAAAGAAAGGTAATTCTGGTGACATGAGAATTCTCTGAAACAATTTTAAAAGGGAAAAGGAATTAATCTCACAATCACACACACATTACAGGGTGGAATTTCCACTTTCGGGGCAATCAGTTCACTGTGCCCAAAATGCTCCTCAAATTGGATTCTGTCCAAATGAATTTGCATAACCAAAAATTTAAGATTCTTCCTGAACCAGCACAATCAGGCAGTGTAATAGAACATAACCATGTCTATTTTTGCTTCCATAAAACATGTTGCTTGATGCATTGATCCAGCTGAAAATGGGCGTATTCGCCAAAAGTGTGTATTCTTAAATGAGATTTCCAATCCTTCATCTTGGAGCAATCAAATTTTAAAATCACTCAAAATGGCTTTAAGCAAAACTATCTGGGGCCGTTTAATAGATTCACTGGCAAACATTAGTCAAAAAATTAATTATTCATGGATTTTCATTTATTAGTTCATGGGATGTGGGTTTCGCTGGCTGGGTCAGCATCTGTTACCCATGCCAGGGCAGTCCATGTGTTATAGGGTCTTCAATGACACTGTTAGGGAGGGAGTTTCAGGACTTTGACCCAGAGACACTGAAGGAATGGTAACGCAGGATGATGAGTGGCTCAGAGGGAAACTTACAGGTGGTGTTGCCCCCATGTATCTTCTGCTCTATTCCTTCTAGGGGAGAGGTCACAGATTTCGAAAGTGCTGTCAAAGAAGCCTTAGCGAGTTACTACAATTCATTGTATAGACGATACACACCACTGAAACTGTGTGTCATTTGCAAAGTGAGTGAACTTTGAAGGTAGTGGTTGTGGAGACAATCAGTGGCTGTTTTGTCCCGGACGGTGCCAAGCTTCTTGAGTGTTGTCAGAGCTGTACTCATCCAGGCAAGTGGGGAGTATTCCATCACACTCCTGACTTACGCCTTGTAGATGGTGGACAAGCTCTGGGGAGTTAGAAGGAGTGTTACTCACCACACTATTCCTAGCCTCTAACCTGCTCTTGAAGCCACAATATTCATGTGGCTATTCCAGTTCAGTCTTTGGTCAATGGTAACTCCCCTGAAATTGATAGTAGAGAATTCAGTGCTGGTAACACAATTGAATATCAAGGGACAGTGGTTAGATTCTCTCTTCTTGGAGATGGCTATTGCCTGGTATTTCTGTGGTACAAATATTATTGTCTCTTGTCAGCCCAAGCTGGTTATTGTACAGGTCTTATTGTATTTCGACATGGACTGCTTTAGTATCTGAAATGTCTCAAATGGTGCTGAATATTGTGTAATCATCAGTGAATGGAGGTAGGTCTCGATAAAGCAGCTGAAGATAGTTGGGCCTAGGACATTACCCTGAGGAACTCTTGCAGAGATATCCTGAAGCTGAGATGACAGACATCCAACAACCACAACCATCCTTCTTTGTGCCATGTATGACTCCAACCATTGGAATCTTTCCCCCTAATTGTCATCAATGCCAGTTTTGCTGGAGCTCCTCAATGCCGTGCTTAGTCAAACTTCTGCCTCGAGGTCAAAAGCAGTCACTATCACGTCACCTACGGAATTCATCTCTTTCATCCATGTTTGAATCAAGGCTGTAATACAGCCAGGAGCCAAACGGTCCTGGCAGAACCTAAACTGAGCATCAGCAAGCGCAGTTGATGACGCCTTCCATTGCAACTGGTGAGCAAATGTTTGAGCAATTTTTTATAATATGCCCACCAGTGCCTGGTCACCTAAGAAACTGAAAAGCCTGCACAGTTA
The DNA here is from genome assembly GCF_021869965.1 of Rhincodon typus. Taxonomy (NCBI): domain Eukaryota; kingdom Metazoa; phylum Chordata; class Chondrichthyes; order Orectolobiformes; family Rhincodontidae; genus Rhincodon; species Rhincodon typus. The sequence continues at coordinate 100,375,151 of NC_063334.1, forward strand.
GTAAAATAACCCACGTTGCAACCAGGAGCCAGGGCGAATTTTTTGGCTGGAGCTAGAACGAAGAAAATTAAATCATGAACCAATATAAAGGTCACGCTAGACATACAGCAGTGTTTGGAACTGATACTTAAAATCCCCAGTTTTGCACTGGTTTGGCCATTTCAATCCAGATAGCACTAATATAATCAGCATTAAGAAACAGAAAGTTTACGTCCAAGGAGTTAACAAACATTGTTTGATTGAAGCAATTCAAGTACAGTGTTAAATGTAAATAACTGTAACATTTAAACTTTATTTGTGAAAATGCATTAAAAGTTTCACTTTTTTAAAGTACAGAACAAAGCTCACGAAATGGTTCATTGGCAAATATGTGGACTCGAGCTGTACAAATGAGGGAAGGTTTCATTTCTGCGGTTAAAGATGGGAGTAGCTGGACCACACAGACCATTGTCTAATCCATTTCATTCAGCACCATCTCCCTATTAGCTCTGATGCTAAAGGTTTATCGCTTTTGTTTGCTTCCTGCAATGTGCACAGATGCCACCAAGCGATCTGCTCTTTCAAAGTGTACTGCTAATTGCAGCTACACGCTCACCTTCACTTCTATGTGATACACGTCGATTCCATGCCCTCTCTCCATTTTCAGGTATTAAACAAAAATGATTAAACAGCAAGAGCTTTCCTGATATCTCAAGCCTTAACAGAACATGATTGCATGCAGTTCTGGTCGCTGCGTTATAGGAAGGATGTGATTGCACTGGAAGGGGTGCAGAGAAGACTCACCAGAACGTTGCATGGCATGGAAAATTTAAGTAATGGGGAAAGGTTGGATAGGCCTGGGTTGCTTTCATTGGAGCAGAGAATACTGAGAGATGATCTGATCGAGGAGCCGCTGTTCCCCTTAGTTGAAAAAAACAAAAATAGAAATTGCTGGTAAAGCTCAGTAGGTCTGGCAGCATCTGCTCTGAGGAACAGCCACTCGACCCGAAATGTTAACTCTGATTTCTCTCCACAGATGCCGCCAGACCAGCAGAGCTTTTCCAACAATTTCTATTTTTGTTTCTGATTTACAGCACCCTGAGTTGAAGGGTCAGTCACAAGGGGCACAGGTTCAAGGTGTGGGGCAGGAGGTTTAGGAGGGATGTAAGGAAAAATGTTTTGATCCAGAAGGTGGTGATGGTCTGGAATGTGCTGCCTGTGAGGGTGGTAGAGACAAATTTCCTCACATCCTTTAAAAAGTACCTGGATGAGCACTTGGCACCTTATAACATTCAAGGTTGAAGGTTAGGGGTCTCTCATGTGTCAGTGCAGACTCAATGGGCCGAAGAGCCTCCTCTGCACTATATAATTCTATGGCCTAAAGACAAAAAAAAAGCTTCAGTCGCTACATCTCACTTCCAGGCTGCCTTTCTCCCAAGTCTTGTTGAAAAGGAGCACCTGAACCCATTTGTTTCCTGTGGGGGACGAAACCATGAGGACCACACTGTAGAACAATACATACAGGTGCATCCTAACAACTACTGAACAGAGAGGGGAAGTGGTGAATTCCCTTCACCCATGCTGGTCAGTTTATTCCATTAACAATTGGGGGATTTTTAAATCTTCCTTTATAGTTCCACCATTTTATGCTCAATTTCAGGTTTTCGTCATTGACAGCATGTTCTTTTACTTCTTTTCTTAAACTAAATGCTAATATTGTTTGACTTTTCTAAATAAGAGTTTAATTTTCTGTTCATGATTTCCCTAGTTCTACCCTTCAATCTTTACATTCTTTTCCCATGATCTGGAAGCCTAAGATCAGCTTAACAACACAGAGGCTATTGTCATCTCACAACAGCTGCTGTTGTCCTCCCCACTACGAAGTATTTATTGTGTTTCAGGTTTTAAAGTCCACAGTTACTCTATTACAAAGAGTAGACACCTGCCAAGTATCGAATTAGCATTTCAGTGTATTGCATTTAATTTAATTTGAAAGCAATTTTTAAAAATGTAATCTAAATGAGTTAAAAGTATTGCAGATGTTTCAATACACTGGCAGACAGGAGCACATTAACTACTTCGCCTGTGAATATCTTTTAGTTCATAGTTTCCATTTGGTGGATCTCAAAGAAAATTAGAACATGGAAACACTGCATGTTGTAGTGTTTGAGTACATTTTATGTGTGAGGCATTTTCTTCCTGGAAATTCCTGTTCAAACAACTTTCTGTATATTTTCTGTTCTCCTGTCTGCCAATGCATTGAAACATTTGCAACACTTCTAACTCGTTGAGATTTTATTTATTTTGAAAATTGCTTTCGTATTAATCTCAATGCAATGAACTAAAGTGCTAATTCAATACTTAGTAGGCGTCTATCCTGTGTAATAGAGTAAACGTGGACTTTAAAACCTGTAACACAATAAATGCGTACGTCCTCCTAATGCAGATACAACTTTTTATAACCAAAACATTAGGGATTTCAGCTTTAAACCCTGAATATATTAGGGATAGTTTCCTTAAATGCTATGATGCTGACATTCAATCTGAGCAAACAAATCAATCCATGTTACACTGCAGAAAGAGCTCTCCTTCGCTTATTAACTTGTGTTTATGTGGCATTTGAAATAAGACAGCAGACAGTATGTGACACAGTGCATTATAATTTAGCCATGCTGTCATGTGCTAACAGTGCTGTGTGACCACAATTCACTTCTCAGTCTTTCGGTCCCAATTTTGCTGCTGAGTGGCAGTTCAGACACAAATGAAATTCAGGGGCAAAAGCAAAATTTTGCAGATGCTAGAAATCGCAAATAAAAACAGAAAGTACTGGAGGATGTCAGCAGATCTGACAGCATCTCGGGCGAGAGATAGCGTTAACAGTGCAAGTGAAAAATCATTTTGGATTTGAAACTCTGTTTCTCCCTCTGTTGACAATGCTGAGTTTCTCCAGCACGTTCTCTTTTTGTTTGAGAAATTCAGTGGTCTTTCGCCTCAAGTCTATCCCATACAAAATGGAGCTAATGGAGAAGCAAATGGTGGCGACAGAAAGTCATGACTTGGTGCACAATTGCGTATAAACATTACTTCAGTGTTATCTTAACAGTTATTTGGAGATACTTGTGATGTTGCTTATTTCTTGCTGTTTGTTTATGCTTAAAAATGTGAGACAGAAGCATGGTAATGTGTACTAAGTTGACACCTGTCCGCCAGGGAAAGAAGATAGGAGAAAAGAAAGGGAATAAAATATTTATAATGACCTAGAATATCCTAAAACAATTCACAGCCTAGATGATGTATTTGAGTCTCTGGAGTGAGACATAAAACCTTCTGACTCAAGAAGTGCAAGTGTCTATAGTGTCTGTGTCCAGGGATGGGCAGGCTGGGTGGATTATCCATGGGAAACGCAGGGCTACAGGGATAGGGTAGGTGGATTATCCATGGGAAATGCAGGGCTACAGGGATAGGGTAGGTGGATTAGCCATGGTAAATGCAGGGTTACAGGGATAGGGTAGATGGATTAGCCATGGGAAATGCAGAATTATAGGGATAGAGTAGGTGGATTATCCATGGGAAATGCAGAGTTACAGGGATAGGGTAGGTGGATTAGCCATGGGAAATGCAGGGTTACAGGGATAGGGTAGGTGGATTAGCCATGGGAAATGCAGGGTTACAGGGATAGGGTAGATGGATTAGCCATGGGAAATGCAGGGCTACAGGGATAGGGTAGGTGGATTAGCCATGGGAAATGAAGTGTTACAGGAATAGGGTAGGGGGGTGGATCTGAGTGGGATGTCAGAGTGGAGTCGGTGTGCTGAAGGGCCTGCTTCCAAACTGTAGGGATTCTAAGTACCGTCATTGAATTACAACTGAGGCCACAACTACACTGGTGGGAGACAGCGAATAAGTTCTCCATGTTCATTTCTTGGTGCAAGTGTCAGAAACAGTTCAGAAAGGAGTGCAGAAAATTCAATAATATTGTCTGCCACTGACATAGCCCCCTAGTATCTGAAGTCCTATGTGCTGTAGAGATTTGCTGTCCTGATTTTGCAACACTCAAAAAGGGCTAAATCCTGAAAAATCTGAGGCAAGTCACCCATCAAGCATGGCCTATGAAGAACTAGATCGGGGAAAAGGCAGGGCTGGGGGGTTTTCAGGGTAAGATTCAATCTTCAGGACAGAGGACTGGCGCTCCTACCTTGTGTAGACAACTTGACTCTAGACAGCGGTTCGTTATTGTTGATCCCTGCTCTCAGGGCAGCTGGATATGGACAATAAATGTAGACTTGTAGCGTTGCCTACATCTGAAGAGAACAATGGCAATTCAATACAGCAACCCATTCAGAGGATGGTATCTCTGACTGCAAAACTCACGCAGCAGGTAGCCACAACCAGGGGTTCAGCTAGGAACATAAAATTTGTGCAATCCTCGCTTTGACCCCAGTCATTGACTTTGCAAATTGACTGTCCATCCATCTCATTCGTAAACCAGTAGACAAGACGGCAAGGAATAAATAACTTTGGAAACCACCTGCCCCATAACCAGCACAAAAATACCAAATCACTAACATAGACATCTCAATATGCATTTCTTCTCTACCATCTGCTCCTACATTAGCCTCGGTTGCCTCAACGATAGGCTATTTGGTGTGGGCACAAATAATCTGAATAGGTTATTACTCAAAATTGATGAATAGGAAAGTAATAGAAACAGACACAAAACAGATAATTTTTTGGTTTGACAACATTGACAAATGGTATGCCACAGAAATAAATGTTGGGACCTCAACAATTTATATCAATGACTTGGATAAAGGGACCAAATATATGTTGCTAAATTTGCTGACAATACACAAATAGATAGGACAGTAAGTTCTGAAAAGGACATAAGGATGGATTAAGTGAATGTGCAAAAATGTGGCAAATAAAGTACCTTATGGGAAAAGTGAACTTGTCTACCTTAGCAGCAAGAACAGCAAGCAATTTATTACTTAAATGGAGCGAGATTTCAGATCTCCAAGTTACAGAGGCATTTGGGTCTCCTGGTATATGAATCACAATTGGTTATGCAAGTGATAGCCATAAATGAGGCTAGTTATGATTTCTATTGAGAAATGCCAGCTTATAATTTGAAAGAAATCTACTGCTGACTTTATTACACGTAACACTGACATTTCACCTGACAATTTGTGGAGATGGAGTTTCAAAACTCTTCGTTCTTCGATGGCAAATGTAAATAAATGGTATTCATTATTACAGTCTACACAGCTTATAGCAGGCACAAAGCTGTTTGTCTAATTCTCAGTGATTCCATGTTGGAGAGTTAAACATCATAGATCAAACCAATGGCCCTGATACCCTTCCGTAGATTTCAAGTGTATTCAATGTTACAAAGCTGAAATAAATCCAAGTATGTTAAAGGTTGCAGCAGGTGACAGGTGCTAGAGGCTGACTATTAAATGATACTTGAAACTTGCTGTAAATTTTGAACAATTTTTTTTTTTACGAAGGTGATAGCAGTTCAGGAATTTTGAGTAGGTCCAGCTCACATTCAAGGGCCAAGCCCTACACAGTAGGGAAATATTGTGTGGACAATAATTTCAAGTCAAGTCTCATAACGATATTGACTTAGACAAAGTTTTCCACCTGTGTACCTGAATTTACCCCCTTGTCCTTTACTCACTTACCTGGGTAATACATTAGCATTCGCTATCTGGCATTTTTTCAGCATTGTCTGTGTTTGTCTCAGATTTCCAGCATTTACCAGTCGTATTTTACTTTTACTTGAGTGTCAAAGAGCCGGTACTGGCTGTTCTGGTGTGATAATGGAATTTTTATTGTACGGACACAGTTTATGATCCAAGGGAGCAAAGATTGAAAGACATTAGCTTGCTTTGGTTTAGAAGAATCGAGAGTTGATTTTTTTTTGCTTTGGAAAAACCCATCGATTGGAAAGCTTTTGAGGCTTTTGTCTGGAGTTAGATGTAAAACTGGAGGGGGTGCAAAGGAGGTTCACTAGGTTGATTCCGGAGTTGAGGGGGTTGGCTTATGAGGAAAGACTGAGTAGATTGGGATTATATTCATTGGAATTCAGAAGATTGAGGGGGGATCTTATAGAAACATATAAAATTATGAAGGGAATAGATAAGATAGAAGTAGAGAGGATGTTTCCACTGGCAGGTGAAGCTAGGACAAGAGGGCATAGCCTCAAGATTAGAGGGAGCAGATTTAGGACTGAACTGAGAAGGAATTTCTTCACCCAGAGGGTTGTTAATCCATGGAATTCCTTGCCCAGTGAAGTAGTTGACGCTACTTCAGTAAATGTTTTTAAAAAAAAGGTAGTTTTTTTTAACAATAAAGGAATTAAGGGATATGGTGAGAACGCGGGTAAGTGGATCTGAGTCCAGGAAAGGATCAGCCATGATCTTATTGAATGGTGGAGCAGGCTCGGAGGGCCAGACGGCCTACTCCTGCTCCTAGTTCTTATGTTCTTATGTTTCCTGGAGAAAGTAGTTGGTTCAGAACTATTGGAAAATATGTTACCTCAAGGTAAGGGTTTAGTTTGAAAATTCCAGACCAGAAGCAATTGGTTAGAACCTCAGATGGGTTGTTTGAAGCTGAGAAAGCCTAAACTCAGTTATGTGAATAATCAAGGGCAAGGCTATCAAACATTCAAGACATGGAAATTAAAAGAAACAGTTAAGTCAAGCCTAGAGATGTGATAGAGAGGGAACTCTCTGGTATTTCAGTACTGTAAAGGGATTGTTTTGGGATGGATGGGATTTTGTTTTGCCATGTGTTTCAAAATCTTTCCAACTGTGCTTTACGAAAACAACTTGGTTTCTTTTATTCTGTTTTCATATTATAATTAAATCTGTAGTACTGCATTATTTATTTCAGTGACAGATCACCAGGTTTTAAAAAAAAATCTTTCAAGCCAGATTTCAGCCTGGGATCTGACTTCTACAGCAAGAACATCAGCTGGGGTCAGAACATTATTCATACTTTGTAGATCAGTTGGGAGTGCCTTATGCTGCATGTTGCAGGTCAGGTAGTGAGGTCAGGATTGAGCAATTTTGACCACAGTGAAGAACGTGAGTTCAGAAAAGCATATACGTAGAATGAGAGTTGTTACTTGACAAAGCTTGATGCTGCAGTCAATTTTAATTTGAAGGGCAATGTGTTGACTACTAAAGATAGGGTGCAAATCAGTGGCATTACAGTATTAAACCTTGTCAAAAAGCCACCAATGTTTTGAAGTTTATAAAAAGTTCTCCACTTATGAAACATAAATGGTATTCTTCATTAAACTAGCAGGGAAAATGAATCAATTATTATAATCATATTTAATGTGCTACGGTACATTTGATTAATTTTCTGAACATAGGAATTAAGATTTTTCTGCATCTGGCCAGTCCTAAAGTTTACCAAAAATCCTACTTTCAGCTCTCATAGGCCTAAACTTTACTTCACCATAAAACTATTCAGCTCTCTTTTGAATCGACTGATGTTGTCCACCCCACAAACTTCCTAGCCCATGGTTTCACAAACCTCTGTGTAAAGGCATCAAAACCAAACTGATAAGTTTTTTTGAGTCTTTAGCTAATTACTTGAAAAAAAATTAAGATTTTTACAGAACGTGTAACATCCTTTAGATTAATAAGGAAAAACAGAAAAATGATGGAGCACAATGTGTATTAATGAATTACAGTAATGAAGAGCAAACTTTTGCCACACAAACGGTGAAAGAAATAATCACAAAATTGAAGCCATAAAAAAGGCACGCACTAAGTACAGAGAGACAAGAAGAGGATGAATAAAGAGAATACAAAAGAGTTAAGAAAGAGGCCAACTAAACAATCCAGAAAACCAAGAAAAACTGCAAAATTAAAATATAATGGAATCTAAGAAGAACGTATTTTAGACACAGGAACAAAATTCAGGATAGAAACAGGGCCACTAGGGATACACATAATAAGCTCACATATAATGATTTCAGAAAAATTAAATAACATATTTGCCTCAGTATTTAGGCAGGAAAACTAACCTGAAGGACAAGATATTAAGAAAACATAAAGCATTTATGATAGAAATTGTGATACAGGTAAACTTGAAGAGTAAATCAAACCCTTGGTTTTTGTCTGGTTATAGTAAAAGAAGTTAGGGAAATGATAGTAGATGCATTTTAGAGATCCAATTATAGCCTTCAATAAATGGTTGAAGGACAGGATAATTCCAGGGATTTGTAGGAAGTGTGGAGGAGTGGGTCGAACTGGATTGATCAACTGAAAGAGGTGGTGCAGCTAAGTAGTCTAATAACCCCTTCTTTGATCTGCTGTTTGACGATCATGATGAATGGGTTGCTGAGTCTTCCTCCCATTTTCACAGCTCCACTTACTCCCTCCCAATCCCTTTCCGCATAGTTTCCACGGACAGACCTGATCGACTTACCTTGGCCCACCTCCTTGAGTGACTGACACAGACAGTCCCGGATGAGAAATGCCTAGACCCCTAGCTGATGTCTGTATATATTTCCCTGACCACAGTAGCCTGACCTTGAAGCATCAGTGCTGTCAAACCACAGGATTGATCGTCACCTACTCCCTGGAGGTCCGGAGAGGCCCGGAGCCCCAAATCGAGAAACATAATCAGCAGAAAGCTGACAGTAGCCTATCCCTGGGACTGGTATAAGAGGCTGCCCTACATGTACAGTGCCAGGACCTCCTGACTGGCTGCCTTCATGGAGGTGAGGACTTTTGGTGGATGCCTTTGGTGAGGACCACTCCCCTCACACTGAGAAACACGGCTGCCAGCTTGCTGCACATGCAATGTGTTTGCCACGTAAACTGCTGGCACGCAGTGCAGGCGTGAGATTGCTGTAGCACATTGCCATTTAGTAATATCTGCACACCCCAGGCTAAAGGCTGTGCACCAGCTATGCACGCTATTTGTGATGGCACTGATAGGCACATCAAGGCAAGGCATGGATTCTGTGAGTATGCAGCTAGGTGTTGAGTGAACAAGCACCAAGAGGGCAAGTGAGCCACTCCCTGAGATGTAGCCTGATCCAAGCTATGAGCTGGGTGCCTGTCCCTGTGAGCCATGTCCTTGCAGCAGTTTCTCACTGCTAGTTGCTCCTGCAACGCAGGTCTGCGCCTCCTAAGAGGGCTGTCAGCGGATCAGAGAGATGCCACAATGGCTGTGACAAGGGTTAACAATACTGATGGACCAGGGCTGGGTGCGGCTGGTACCTGTAGATTGTGCTCTCAGATGGAGACTCCTTGGAGCCAGTGGGGAGGTAAATTCACCAGATATCCCCCTCGCCTCTGACATTCATGTTGAGAATTCTTGACGTCTCTTTACTCGGCATGTTCGTTAAGAGAGAAATATGAATGTTAATCAGGCAATTAATAAGATGTTTAGCAAGTGATAATCCCCGTTAATTGGCCACTGCCTAGTCAGAAACTCATCTCACGATACATGAAAAGTACAAAAGATGGAGCAGGATGCTTCCAATATCAAGACAGGTCTGGTGGAACTTCTTGTCCAATTCTGCCAAAAATCCTGCGATTGCCCGAGTCAATCCTATAAGACTCCTTGCACTGTAACTACATCTGTCCTCCCATCAGTGATGGCACTGTAGCACCTCAGTAATGTATCCATCAGATCCTGTCCATATTGTGACGAAATCACATAATATGGAATTTCTCTGCTCCCAAATGGTTCTAATTTTTAACCTAATATTCTAGAAAATATGGGCAGAACATAGGACTTTAGAATGGGATATGAATTACATATGCATGCCCTGATGCTTATCATTTGTTGCCTTCATACTTTTATTGCTTGAAGACTGTACTTTCTTTTCACTGCCCATGTTGCAACACCATGGGTATTTGGCTAGTAAAGTTCATTCATTCCAAGGAACAGGCACATAAACCTTCAACTAGAACAAGCATGTTATTCTATTGCAAATGGAAAATATGAGCATAGGGTCCTTACAAAGAGCAGTGATGTATAATATTTACCAGGCAACAGGCACGTACTTACTCATGGAAATACATAACCATTCTGCAAACTGAGTTGAATTGTTAGAGTCTGAACCGTCAGTAGATTATTAATTCTCAGAGATCACCACCCACTTAGCAGAAATATCACATCTAAAACCTGGTTTATGTTAAGCTTCCCCAGATGTAACAAAAGGACCACCAAAGACCAGTGGACGGTGGTCTGTTTATGCCAGGAAGTTCAAATGTCTTTCTATCTCTGATGGTGTACCTAACACTCATTTGACAGATGAGTAATTGGAACTTTTATAGAAAGCTCCATCTTAAGACCAACGATAGAGTTGGGAGCTTATGACAGGAAATGTTAATATCAAATCAACTGTGAGATAGAAATTACAGTTTTTTTTTTGAAAATGCATGTATGAGCTCATAAACCTTTTCCTTATGTTCCAGATGTAGTGAAGTCTTTCTTTGTAACCTACATTTAGAATGACCCTTTTCACACGACTACAGTGCAGCTGAAAAATAAGAACTGCACTTTTTATTCTAATTCATATTTTAATACCATCATTCCTCATAAAACAATATATGAAAAATTGTTGTAACAATCTAACTTGCAATGGTTTACAAGTTTCTTTGTGTTCAGGCACTCTGTAAGGTAGATAATTGCTGTCATTTTCTGAGTGGAGAAAGGTCACTGTATGAATCAAAGGATTAGAATGTCAAATAGAATACTGCTTTGTTGAAGTGGTTGAAAACAACTTGCATTTATATAATGCCTTCCATGACCCCAGGACATGTCAAATCATTTCATGGTCAATTAAGTACTTTCTTGAAATCTAGTCACTTTTGCAGTATCAAAGGCCAGGCACCCACTTAATGTTCACAAAACCTTCAATATTTTTCAGAAATGCTTTTATTGGTATGTTCTGTCAGCTATCTTGAAACCATATAACCTGTTCTTCTTAAAATACTTACTAATCCTTCAAGATTTCTTTCACACACTAGCAAAAGTCATGGACCTGGATCTTGCCATAGTAATGACCAGATTAAAATTGTTAGCCTCATTATGCCATTCAAACTGACAGCAAACTCT
>NC_063334.1:100386626-100487529 GCF_021869965.1 Rhincodon typus
GAAAAAATCAGAGTTAATGTTTTGGGTCCAGTGACCCTTCCTCAGAATCCTTCTGTTCCGAGGAAGGGTCACCGGACCCAAAATGTTAACTCTGATTTTTTCTTCACAGGTGCTGCCGGACCTGCTGAGCTTTTCCAGCATCTTCTGTTTGTGTTTCTGATTTACAGCATTCGCAGTTCTTTCGGTTTTTATCATGCATGGTTAAATGTGGAAATCCAGAAGGTGCTGTCAGTGTTTCTCTGCTGACCTATAGAGTGCGCTGTTGATGTCTCCCAGATTGCAATTAATTAGAAATTATTGAACTGACGAAAGCTTGGCTTTTTTATGCTTTTCATCTTTCTGTCAAAATCTACAGCCTGTTGAATAGGTGTAACAGGTTTTTAAACAGCACGCTGAATTCATAACTAGTGCTGAAAACTATTTTTGGATCTGAAAATATTTTGTGCAATGTCAATTTCTCAGTTGTGATAATAAAATCACAGATATTTTAAAATAATTTTCTTTTACAGTTAATGATATTTCAGCTTCTACCAGAATTACATTGCAGATCTCAACCACTCATTTCTCTCTCTATCAAGTTTCTTTAAAAGTAGACAATTTTACATCTGTCTCTGGGTGTACATGGTTAGCTGCTTTCCTTATCACTGGACTCAGACCTTCCAGTTTGGGCGCCCACATCAAACTAACTGTAGAAAAGAGGAAATTTGTGCTACAGAAATTGTTATCCCTTTGTGGGCAGCCTACTTTGAGGTAATTGCTTCCCCACCGACATTTCCCCATTGTATCTACATAAACTCTGGATATATCCCCAGAAGTCCTGGAGTCAAATTGAACTCTAAATGTCAACTCTCTCCACAGATGCTGCCAGAACAGCTGAATTTCTCCAGCTTTCTCGGTGTTTGCTTGTTTCAGATTTCTAGCAGCTGCTTTTAGCCCTGGAGACTACTACATTGAAGTCTAGTATAACATAAGGTTGAATGTACAGAGAGCACTTACTGTGCTTTCAAAAATAACCCGCAAATCCACTGGATGTGAATGCAAATTGCAAAGGTCTAAACCCTGCTTCCCTGACAGACAAAACACAGCAAGGATTGACAATGTAGGACATCTTACTTATCAGAGCAGGCTCACATTTCTGGAGAAATTGAAGCCTTTCTCAGTTGTACTGAGAGAAAGCAGAAACATCTTATTCATGGAGTTTGCTGTAGCAAGCATTCATTGGCATTTCACAAGCTTACAATGAGCCCAGCTGGTCTCTTTTGTTTTAAGCAAACTCTGTAGGGCTTCAACAAAGTAGTTATGTGCAATCTGTTGGTTGCTGAACGTTAGCAATGGTGTTTCAACAGGACTCTCCAGATGGTGTGTGTAAAAGTCTGACTATCATTCTGCCAATGGGATTACCAGCTGCCAAAGACCGTTATCCCCGGCCCATCAATCAGCTTTCAGCAAAGCCTTCGACCTCTCGGGTTACCTTTCCACACCAACCCACTCAACCGAAAGTTGCCTCTGGACATTTGCTAATCAAATTGTTTGTAAAACCCCTGTAACAATCAAACCTGCTTAGGTACGCCTCCAAACACTTAAAGTGATATTCACTTACCTACTTATGGTCAGCTTTGCGTAAAGAAACCACGAATGTGTTGCCTTTTCCACTGACCCACTGAATGGGGATTGCTGGCTGTATGAACAAGTGCTTACTGATAACCCGTCGCTGTTGTTATGCCAATGAGCACTGAGCAAATGTGTGACTGTGCTGACAGTGCAACCACTGAAGCAGATGGTGAGTCGGAGTGGGAGTGAGAACAAGAGGCCAAGCTTAGTACAGCATCGACTCATTGTTAAGCCTCTGAGGCACTGAGCTGATTTACTGCCTTTAGCATAAAACATGAAACCTTAATGAGGAAACAGGAATAATTGTAGAAAAGAATTAACTGGAATGCATCCTTTTGGAAAGACTTTTATGCTGCAGAATCATAATGGAGGACAGAGAAAGGGAGGAGGATAATAACATGGACCTGGATTTTAAAAACAGGGAATTTCTGGTGGGTACTATTTTCTCATTTCATCACAGCAGGAACAAGCAATTTTAACATTGGTGACATCCCACCTGTTCCCGGTGCAAATGTGGTGGGAGCAGCAGGAAATCATGTTGCCCAGAGATTGCCCAGCAACAGAAGGCAAGTGACTATCCTGAGGGATCACACAATGGGAGAAGCTGTTGAGGGGAGAGGGGAGACAGCAGATCATGTAAGGACCATAAAACCATAGGATATAGGAGCAGTAACAGGCTAGTCAGTCCATTGAGTCCACCATTCAATCATGGCTGATATGTTTCACAACCCTGCTCTCCCACCACCTCCCTGTGATCCTGATCCCCTTAGCAATCTATCTCTGTCTTAAATACATTGAATGGCTTGGCCTCTGAAATAACTCCACAAAGGCCAGTATACCATCACCCAAGTCACCCTTTATTTACCCATGAACAGTCCTTGAGTGTAGTACTGCCTCATTTTCATTATCTCTGACCCTCACCCTTTTTATGTGTTAGCCAGGGCCTTATTACAATCACTACAGCCTCCACAGATCTCTGCAGCAATGAGTTCCAGAGATTCACCACCCTCTGGCTGAAGAAATTCCTCAACATCTCAGTTCTAAAGGGTCGTCCCTTCACTCTGAGGCTGTGCCCTCAGGTCCTAGTTTCTCCTACTAGAGGAAACATCTTCTCCATATCCGTTCTATGCAGGCCTCTCAGTATTCTGTATGGTTTCAAACAGGTCACCTGTCATCCTTCTAAACTCTTATCAAGTACAGACCCAGAGTCCTCAACCGCTCCTCATAGGGCAAGTCCTTCATCCCCGGGATCATTCTTGTTAACCTCCTCTTGGAACCCCTCCAATGCCAGCACACCCTTCCTTAGATACAGGGCCCAAATCTGCTCACCATATTCCAAATGCGGTCAGCCTCAACAGTACATCTCTGTTCTTGCATTCTAGCCTTCTCGAAATGAATGCTAACATTCCATTTGTCTTGAATTAAAAGCCAGAGGATATTCCTGCAGGGCCCAGCAGGAAAGTTAATTCAAAATAAAGGTATCTGACCTTCCAAAACTTCCTCTGGTTCTGAACCAGTGTGTTGGCCTGGTGGAGAAGTGACTGATATTTCTTATTCATCATTGGGACCTAATTTGCAGAATAAAATAAAAAGAAGCCTGACTGTGCTGTTGTGAGATAGCGCCCCCTGCAGCCGACTTTGTGGAGCAAATAAAAATGGTGTACAACCAGTTCCCGAAGGCTACGAGACTGGGAAGAAACCAGAATAATTTTAACTGCCTATGTACTGGTCAGGTAGGGCCAAATTCACCCCTTTGTTCAAAAGAAACTATGCACTTAAGCCCTTGTGCATTTAGCTCTGACAAAACATAGCTTTGACTCAAATGGTGGAAACCTGGGACAAATGGTCAGGAATCAGCACATGAATCTAAACAGCCATGGGGAAATAATTAACAAAACAATAAAACCTCAGGACAAGCAGTGCCCTATCCCAGGTATGCAATTGCTGCTTGATCAGACATGCTCTGGTGATCATGTTGTGGTGGAAAGGTCAAAATGAATGAATTTATTTGACTTGAGCATTTTGTTTTGGAGTCTGCAGCCTCAGCTTCCAGACACAAATTTCCCTTCAACTAGGGGACCGCGTGCCAACAGCAACAAACCCAACCTTTCAGAAAGGAAGAAAATCGGACGCAAATACGTCAAGCAGCAGTACAGTGTCACTCAGGCAGCACCTACGGGTATTTTGCTGTGCTGTTATACACTGACCCCAGCAACAGCAGTAGGTACTGTCTGCCATCTCTCCAAGCCTCAAATCCAGTCTGCATTGCCAAGCAGTTTACAGGCAAACCAGCATGTAGCCAATCACAAACCAAATCATGCAGGGTCAAAGGGTAGCAAAGGGCCAACAACTAAGGCTGTTGCTGGCAAGTCCTTTAAACCCTGCATCAATTTTGATTGCATTGTTTATTCTTCAAATGATAATATTTTGCCATTTTATGGAACATGTTCCAAATCCGTTCCTTAAAAATGACAAAAACATATGTCTTGCCAAGACATCGAGTGGAATGCTCCAGGTTTCTGAAAACCACAATAATTTCAATTAGGGATTAGAAGAGGTTTTTGATCAGTACAACATTGTGCTGGACATGTTGTTAAGCTTATTTTATTGCTGAAACCCCTGATTTTTTTTGATTTTTAATTCTGCTCCATTCAAATCTAGTTATGCAGATTGGTTAACCAGGCAGTGCAGGACTTCTTGACAACAAAAAAAAAATCCAAAAGAGCTGCGGATGCTGGAAATCAGAAACAAAAACAGAAATTGCTGAAAAAACTCAGCAGGTCTGGCAGCATCTGTGGAGAGAGAAAGCAGAGTTAACATTTTGGGTTCAGTGGACCTTCTTCAGAACATAGCAACTGCTATTAGAGGCAGCTTTTGACTATAAAAAAGATAAGGAGAAACGTATTAAAGCAATTTTAGCCGGATATGCTGAATTTTGGATTTTATGATTAAATATAAAACATTTTCCTGAGTTAAAACATTTAGCTGCTTCTTCTCGAAACAAACAGGTAGCAACACAGGAGATATGTGGTGTAGTGGTAATGTCACTGGAAAAGTAACCAGAGTCTTAAGCTAATGTTCTTGACACATACAGTCATAAAGTCATAGAGTCATACAACATAGAAACAAAACCCTTCGGTCCAACTAGTCCATGCTGACCATGTTCCCAAATTAAATGGGCTCAAGGGAACTAGTGGATGTGGTGTATGTGGATTCTGAGAAGATTTCTGATGAAGTCCCACATAAGAGGTTATTGGGCAAGATTAAATCACTGGCATGTACTGAGAACTGGTTAACAGACAGTAAATGGTCAGTAAGGATAAACTTCTACAAGTTGGAGTGCCACAGGGATCAGTGCTTGGGCCCTAACTATTCGCTATAACTATCAACAATTTGAATAGGGAAGTTTTAAGGTTTAATTTTAATGTTTCCAAGTCTGTTGACAACATTAAATGAGAAGCAATTGAAAATGGTGAGGAAGATGTAAAGCAGTTTCAAGGAGATATAGACAAGTTGAGTGAGTGAGTTGAGTGAGTGAGTCATGCAGCAATGAGTAATGCAGCATATCATGGATAAGTGTAAAGTTATCCTTTTTGGTGGGAAAAACAGAATGTCAGAGAATTACGTAATCAGTGATAGATTGGGAAATGTTGTACGCCAGTCACTGAAAGCAAGGATCCAGATGCAGTAAGCAGTTAGGAAGGCAGATGGGTATGTTGGCCTTCACTACAAGATGGTTTGAGTACAGGAGCAAGGAAGTCCCAACTGGAGCTGTGCAGGACCTTGGTGACATCACATCTGGAATACTGTGTGCACTTTTGATATCCTTACCCAAGAAAAGATACATCTCCCAAAAAGGGAGCTCAGCAAAGGCATACCAGAGTGATTTCTGGGATGGCAAGTTTGCCATATGAGGTGAGGTAGGGTTGACTAGGTCTCTATTCATAGCAGTTTAGAATACTGAGAGGAGACCTCATTGAAAAGTATAACTTTCTGCTGAGGTTAGACAGGCTGGATGCAGGGATGATGTTTTCTCAGGCTGGGGGAGTGACAGCGAGGGTTTCAAATCACAAGGTGAAATGAAGGGAAATTTCTTCACTCAGAGGGTGGTAACCCTGTGGAAATTTCAACCACGTTAGTAGCTGGAGGTGAAGTCACTGAATATATTTAAGAAATAATTAGATTTCTTAAGGTGTCAAGGGGTATGGGGAGTACGGAATTGAGATAAAGGGTCAGCCATGATCCTGCAGGTAAGACTTAATGGGCTAAATGGCCTATTTTCTATGTTTTTATGAAATCCACATTAGCAGGTTGTGAAATTTAAATTAAAAGCTAGTCTAACGGTTACCATGTAACCGTTATTATAAAAATTCATCCAGTTCACTAAAGTGCTTTAGGGAAGAAATTCTGCCATCCTTACTTGGTCTGGTCTCCACGTGACTCCAGACCCAAAGCAATGTGGCTGACTTTTAACTGCCCTCTGAAATGGCCTAGAAAGTCACTCAGTTGTACTAAAACCACTACAAACGCTAATGAAACAAATGAAACCACCCAACTCTACCCCTGCTGACCCTGCAAAATCCTCCTTACTAACATCTCAGGGCTTCTACCAAACTTGGGAGAATCAAACAATGGAGTCATAAATACCAAATCATAGATGACAGAAATTGTCCCAGACACCACCATCACTAGCTCTGCTTGTATCCTGTCCCACCAGCATGGACAGACCCTAGACAGTTGGGATGGAGTTCATCTGGAAATCCACAACATTGACTCCGGCAAACCAAGGTTTCCTCTTGAGTACCATCTATCATAGTTTGTAACTGCCATAAAGCAGCATATCCTCCGCTCTGCCATTACCAGCAAGCTGGGATGTCAATCCTGGCTCAATGAAGAGTGCAGGAGGATATGCCAGAAGCAGAAACAGGGATTCCTAAAAATGAAGTGTTAGCTGCAATGTGGGAGTGCCAAACAGCAGAAGCAGGATGCAATAAATGGGGCTATGTGGTCCAACAACTAATGAATCAGATCTAAACTCCACAGTCTGCCACATTCAATCATGAATAGTGGTGAACAACTAAATGACTAACAGCAGAAGGCAGCTCCACAAAAGTCTACATTCTCAATGATGGAAGAGCCCAGCAAATCAATGCAAAAGATAAGGCTGAAGCATTCGCAGCAACCTTCAGCCAGAAGTGTCGAGTGGATAATCCATCTCGGCCTCCTCCAGTGGTCCCTATCATTACAGATTCCAGTCTTCAGCCAATACAATTCAAGAAATGATATCAAGAAATGGCTGGTGGCATTGAACATGAAAAAAAAAAATCCATTGGCCCTGACAACTTTCCAACAATTGAACTGGAGACTTGTGCTCCAGAACTTATCGTGCCCCTAACCAAGCTGTTCCATATATCTACAACACTGGCACCCACCTGACTATATGGGAAAGTGTTCAGATGTGTCACATCCACAAAAAGCAGGGCAAATCCAACACTATTAGTCTATTCTTGATCATTAGTAAAGTGGTGGAAGGCACTGTCAACAGCGCTATCAAGAATATTTGTAAAGGAATACCTTGCTCACTAACAATCAGTTTCAGCTCTGCCAGAGCCACTCAGCTCCTCACCTCATTACAAATTTAGTGCAAACACGGACCAAAGAGGTGAATTCCAGTGATGAGGTGACAGTGACTGCCCTTGACATCAAGGAGCCTGAGCCAAATGGCATCAATGAGAATCAGGCAAACTAGGGCTGGTTGGATTCATATTTAGCATAAATAAAGATGGCTCTGGTTGTCGGAAGTCAATTACCTCAGTGTAAGGACATCACAGGAGCTTCTTAGGATAAGGTCCTAGGCCCAGTTATCTTCAGCAACTAGGTCAATGGCCATTTCTGCACCATTCGATTACAAGTAAAGGATGTTTGCAGATGACTGCACAATGTTCAGCACCATTTGTGACTCTTCAGGCAGTGAAGCAATCCATGTCTAAATGCAGCGAGGCCTGGGCAATATCCAGCTTTGGATTGATAAGTGACAAGTAACATTAATATCAGAAAACGGTAAGTTAATTACCACCTCCAATGAAAGAAAACCTAATGATCTCCCTTTGATGTTGAATGGCATTACCATCACTCAACCACCAGTCATCAGAAACTGAACTGGGTCAAGTCAGAGGCTAGGAATCATACAGTGAGTAACTCACATCCCAACTCCCCAAAGCCCGTCTGCCATCTAAAAGCCACAAGCCAGGAGTGTGATGAAATACTTTCTACTTGCTTGGATGAGTGAGCTCCAGCTCCAAGGTGGTATTTCTGCAGTGTATCTTGCAGATAGTACACACTGCTGCTACTGAGCATTGGTGGTGGACAAAGTGAATGTTTATGATGAGAAACAGTCATCTTAGAAAATAGGGTGTATTCTGTCATTTTCTGGACCTGTGATTTTTAGATGGTAGACAGGCATTGTGTATTCTGGAGGTGATTTATTCGCATCAGTATTCCTAGTCCCCAACCTGCTCTTGAAGCCATGGTATTTACATAGCCAGACCAGCTCAATTTCTGATCAATGGTAGACGACAGGATAGTGATGTTGTGTGATTCAGTGATGGTAATGGCAATGAATTTGAAGTCTGATGGTTACACCCTCTTTACTTAGAAATGATTATTGTCTGGCACCGTATAGCACACATTTTACTGACCACTTGTTAGTCTAAACTTGATATTGTCCTTGTCTTGCTGCATTTGGATATTGATTGCTTCAATATCTGAGAAGTCACGAACAGTGCTAAATATTGTGTACATATTGTGATAACATCCCCACCTCTGACCCTATGGTAGAGGAAAGGTCATTGGTGCAAAAGCTAAAAATGGTTGGGCCAAGGACCTCCCCTGAGAAACTCCTACATTGATGTCCTGGAGCTGAGATGACTGAACTCCAACAACCACAACCATCTTCCTTTGTGCTAGGTATGACTCCAATCAATGGACAGTTTTCCACTGATTCTCATTAACCCTGATTTTGCTCCTTGATGCCACACTTGGTCAAATGTGGCCTTGATGATAAGGGCAGTCACCCTCACTTCACCTTTGGAATTAATCTCTTGTGTCCATGTTTGAACATAGGTTGTACTAAAGTCAGGACAAGAGTGGCATTGCCCCAACTGAGATCTTCAGAAGGGAGTTAGATAATTATATGAAGAGAGAAGAATTTATGGCCTATGGGGAAAAGACAGGAAGTAGGACCTGGTGATTTGCTCTTTTTGAGAGACGTCATGGACACAGTGGAGTGAATGACTTCCTTTTGGTCAGTAAGAATTCTATGATTCTATTCTATGATTTACTTTGTTGGCAGCAATGTGAAATTTAAAGTGTTAATTTGGATTACTTAACAAATGGGACTATGTTTCCAAAATGTAGACAGAAGTCAACAACCATTATAGCTACAAAAACAAAGTTGCTGGAAAAGCTCAGCAGGTCTGGCAGCATCTGTGGAGGAGAAAACAGAGTTAACGTTTCGGGTCCGGTGACCCTTCCTCAGAACTGATGGTGGATGGGAAAACGTCAGTTTATGTGCAGAAAATAGGGAGGTGGGTGGGATCAGAGATAGTAGGAACTGCAGATGCTGGAGAATCCGAGACAACAAGGTGCAGGGCTGGATGAACACAGCAGGCCGAGCAGCATCATAGGAGCAGAAAGGCTGACGTTTCGGGCCGAGACCCTTCATCAGAAAATGGGGAGGGGAAGGGGGTTCTGAAATAAATAGGGAGAGAGTGGGAGGTGGATAGAAGATGGATAGAGGAGAGGATAGGTGGAGAGGAAACAAACAGGTCGAAGAGGCGGGGATGAAGCGTGGAGGTGGAGGCGGCGGAAAAACTGCTCTATGTCCAAGTGTGAGCGGTATTCGTTGATCTGTGGGTGGAGGGGAGCGGTATTCGTTGATCTGTGGGTGGAGGGGAGCGGTATTCGTTGGTGGGATAGGGAGTAAACGATAAGATAGAGCCCAAAGAGAGAGAAAGACAGTTGGACAGACAAAGGAGTTGCTAACGATCAGGCTGGGAGGGTGAATAGTTGTTAATGGGGGCTGTTAGAGACTAACAACAGGGGGTGTGTAGTGGCAGGCTATGTAGTAACAAGGCCTGGTGTGTGGGGTGGGGGGCTGGGACATGGAAGAGTTTAGGTCCTAAAATTATTGAACTCAATATTGAGTCCGGAGGGCTGTTGGGTTCCCAAGCGGAAAATGAGGTGTTGTTCCTCCAGCTTGCGTCAGGCTTCACTGGAACACTGTAGCAAGCCGGAGACAGAGATGTTGGCCAGAGAGCAGAAGGGTGCATTGAAGTGGCAGGCAACAGGTAGTTCAGGGTCTTTTTTGCGAACTTAAAAACAAAGTTGCTCTATCTTATCGTTTACTCCCTACCCCACTCACCTCCCTGTTTTCTGCATATAAACTGACGTTTTCCCAGCCACCATCAGTTCTGAGGAAGGGTCACCGGACCCGAAATGTTAACTCTGTTTTCTCCCCCACAGATGCTGCCAGACCTGCTGAGCTTTTCCAACAACTTTGTTTTTGTTCTTGATTTACAGCATCCACAGTTCTTTTGGTTTTTAACCATTATAGCTAGAAAGATTATCGGGATGACACTTGTAGTTTAGACTTGGTACCTTGTGATTTGTGCACCTTAAGGTCAGATTTTCAACAGATCTATTTTCACCTAAGTAGAATATAATCCATTGACCATCTCTTGGATCCCATTTTTGTATTTCCTCATGCATGTTATTTATCTGGGGAAAGAAGGGCCAGAGGGTCTGTATGAGAAACAGTCTCACATATTTATTATCAGAGGCATGATATTTTTCAAGCCTTTTCTCAAGAAAAAAAAACATGTTATGCCAAAAAAGGGATATTTACATGTTTGCGGCTAATCCAATTCTCATATAAAGTAGGCTACAGCTTAACTACCTATTTCAGCCTTCAGGCTCTGTATGTTTTATTTCACCTGCAAACATGTTAGATAGCTTTAACTGATGTAGATTACTTGGGGTCATTAGTTCTCCTTTGGAAGATGATGGAAGAGCTTGTGAACATCCTACACATTCTCCAGTAAGCCATTTACCAAGATTAGAGGTCAACTGTTAAATCTGGCTACATTAACCTATACACGTAGAGAATAAAGGCATGGGTTTTAGTTATAGAAACTGGTCATGCATTCAAGACCAAGTGTGCTAAACTAACAAATGTCATTTTGTGAAAATTTTTAGGATTTTTTTTCCCAGCGGAGATAATTAGAACAATTCACCCTCAGATTAGAACAGGCCTCACTTTTAACTGTAGCTGCCATTATGTCAAGTACATTAATCACTAATGGCCCTGTTTAAAAATGTATGTGCCTTCATATCTCCCTGTTGGTTACAGATTACAAAGTAAGCATCATTAGGACTCATTTACAGGGGAAGTCAGTCAATAGGTTACAGTATAATTTCTGATTTAAGAGCTCAGCAATCTGAAAAATTGAATTTTTGCCCCAAATTCCAGACACAAACAATAGTTTGTTCACCCTCCATCCACTGTGAAATACCATCCAATCAATTCACAATGACCAATGAAACTGACTCTTGTATAATGATGGTTGGCTAACGACTTCCAGGACTGCAATTGGAACTTAAAGCAGTATGACAAAAAGCAGAGCCGATGAGAGTTTTTATTTGATCATTTGGAATGATCTACTTCTTTAGTAACTCCTAAATTGGTGGGTTCTGAGGAAAATATGCCAGATGCCAGAACCAGGAAAGCCACTGTACAACTGAATAGACAGGCAAGCCATCATTATGGTCAGCTCATCCAATCAGAATGACAATTCCAGGCCGACAAAGGAAACCATAGCAAAAGGCAAGTAGCATTCAATCACGTTCTGCAATGTGTGTCTCAATATTGTCTGCATGATTGTTGATGCAGCACGCAAAACAACTGGACAAAAACCTAAAGCTGCAATAAGGTGTGCCGTGTCTGAGAAATTCATACCAAAATTATAAACTTACAGCAAAGTTTCATGCATGGTGGTTGTAATTGTTTGTTAAGTAAATAGACAAGGGAAGTTATGCCTAGCAGAGTCAATACAGTGTGGAGCTGGAGGAATACAGCAGGTCAGGCAGCATCAGAGGAGCAGCAGAGTCAACGTTTCAGCCCTGGGCCCTTCATCAGGACTATTGGATAACTGCAGGAGAGAGGCTGGAATTCTAAATATTTCCAGCTTTTAAAGGTACCATAAAAAGTTATGTATAAATATAAAATACTGAATTCATTCTTCAAATCTAGTAAATCATTGATAACCATTTCATATATTCTCAAAGTTTCCTAATGCTCAGTTTGGGTTCCACCAGAGCTACTCAGCTCCTGGCCTTGTTACAGTCTGGATTCAAACATGGACAAAAGAGGTGAATTCCAGAGACGAGATGAGAGTGACTGCCCTTGACATGATTAGTACAAATGTGTTGGCATCAAGCAGCCCCAGAAAAACTAGTCAACAGGAATCAGGGGAAGACTCTCTGGAGGTTGGAGTCATACATAGCACAAGGAAAGATGGTTGTAGTTGTTGGAGGGCAGTCATCACAATTCCAAGACATCTCTGCTGGAGTTCTTCAGGGGAGTCTCCTAGGCCCGACCCATCTTCAGCTGCTTCATCAATGATCTTCTCTCCACCATAAGGTCACAAGTAAGGATGTTCACTGATGATTGCACAACGTTCAGCACAAAACACGACTCCTCAGATATTGTCCAAATGCAGCAAGGCCTGGACAATATCCAGACATAGTGTTACTGCTCACTTTTCAGCCTATGTGTCAGGTAGTGACCATCTCCAACAAGAGAGAATTCAACCATTACCCTTTGCCAATCAATGGCATTACCATTGCTGAATCCCACATGATCAACATCCTGGGGGTTACCATTGAGCGGAATCTAGACCAGCTTTATAAATGCTGTGGCTACAAGAGCAGTCAGAAGCTAGGAATCCTGCAGCAAATAACTCACTTGTTGACTCTCCAACGCCTGGCCCCCCATCTACAAGACACACATCATGATTATGATGGCATATTTCCTACTTATCTGAATGACCGCAGCTCCAACAACACTCAAGAAGCTTGACACCATCCAGGACACTATATTTGGTACCATATCCTCATATTTACTTCCACTAGTAGTGTTTACCATCTCTAAGATGTATTGCAGAAATTCATCAAGACTCCTTAGACAGCACCATCCAAACATACTACTTAGTACCACCATTTAGAAGAACTAGAGCAACAGTTACATGAGAAAACTATCACCTCCAACTTCGTGTCCAAGCCACTCACCAGTCGGATTTGGAAATATATCACCATTACTTCAATGTCTTTGGGTCAAAATCCTGGAATTCCCTCCCTAACTATAATGGGTCTACCTACAGCATAAAGACTGCAGCGGTTCAAGACAGTAGCCACTACCAAGGGCAACTAGGGATGAGCAACAAATGCTGTCTCACATCCATGAATAATTAACAAAAACTGCAAACTCTGAACTTGGTGGTTAGTTAAAGCTTAATTTATTTTCATTTGCACACAATACTAAACACTATAAAAGGAGATAATATGTGCATTTCTGTGTCTCAGTCAGTAACTAGATCCATGTTTTATGCTTTTAAAATGCTAGTTAATGGCAGCATGGGAGGACTGCATTGTTTAAACTCCTTCTGATAACATACTGCACATTCTGGTTCCACTGACTATATAATATTATTTGCTGGGTGTAGGATTGATACTCCTCTTCACTTTCTCTTTAATGGCCAAAACGGGACCTTTATAAGTGGACATTTCACAAGCTGCCAACAGTATTTGGAAGATTGCTATTTAATAAAATGATTTGTGTGATAGACCAGCACAATTCAATCAAGACCGTGACATTAGTGCAGAAATGACCCTTGTTTAGTGGAGAACCTGCAAGTGTCCGTCAGACTGGAGGGAATTCCCACAGCATAACAGAAACTGGCCAGGAATTAAAACTCTGCCAGAGTTGGGAATACAGTGACCAGTAGTTCAGGAAGATTGGAGGAGTCACTTGTACGTAGATGTACTCATGTGAAGTTACTTTTCAAATCTTTATTGGGTTAGTTTTGAGCCAAAGGATTTGAAAAGTTTGTTCTTTATTAAGAGAGAGAAAAACCAGATGACTCTGCCAAGGCTGCCCCGGCTAAATGAACAAAGTGGCCAACAATAGTACAATGACAAACTTGCGTTTACATAGCGCCTTTAATGTAGTAAACTGATCTATGGCAATCATTCTGGAGATTAGTCACCTACGCAGGGGTAAAGAGGGAAAGTCACTCCAACCATGAGAAGGGTAGGAAAGCACTCATTTTCCTTTTTGATCCTGTCTGATCTGCTGTCTATTTCTGGAGTTTTTGGCTCTATTGGCTCTGTACAGTGAGAAAGGAAAGCTGTGTCCATGTATCTACAGCAATATTTGCTCAGACTGTGGGAGTATACAGTTATGTGTTATGTGAGGCCTCAATCAGCACTCACTGATTTATACTCTGTAATTAAATTGCCATTTTGTGCAGCAAAATGCGATACTGCCAGAAACACACTCTGGGGAGTGCAATCTACCAACTGCCACACTGAGTAACCAGGGAGTTACTGGGCAGGAAGTGTAGAATTACCATCAGCACTGAGATCATCACTGGCATCACACCGATATGCTGCATAAGCAATTCTGGTCATAAAACAGAACTTTCTTATTATATAGTTGAAACCACATCACATGGGGCTGAATTTCAGGAAGGACTGCTGGGAACATTATGGTTGCAATTACAGTATTTTCTAGAACTTTAAGAGCAGTGCTAAGACGTGACTAGCTACTTATAGGGAAGCACGTGCCTTTCATTATGATTGGGCTGCACTTTTATTTAACCCATTACATAGTGCAGAAGTTATAAATAGATAATGCCTTGAAGTTACTTTGTGTGAACTATCAGTGCTACAGTGTACAAACACGTTAGTACAAAATTCTACCATGTGATGCTTTAATCAATGTCATCAGCCCATTTAAAGTAAATATCAGCTTTGCTCGGTTGACAGAACTTTTGTTACCAAGTCAGAAGCTTCTGGGTTGAAACTCACCTCTAGAACTTAAAACAAATAATCTAGGTGAGCCTTTGATGCAGTTTTTAGAGAGTGATATTTGTTGAAGCTACTATCTTTCAGATAAATAAAATCCCTCTCATTGGTTAGGTCCTAAAAGTTCCACAGCGCTTTTTGAAGAGAGCAGGGAAGAAGATCAAGAGTATGCCATTTGTTCTATTGAGCTTGCTTTGCCATTTTTGTTAGCTATCTTTAAAATTGTTTTTTCTCCAGACTTCTTAACACCCTTATTTCCCACATAAATTTCTATATGGTCTTTAAAGCAAGTCTTGCTTGGGTCCTTGTCAATGTGCCTCCCTTCACCAAAAATAGATTAACTGCTCTCATCAATTCATTACTCATTGTAAAACTATTGCTATGCTGTATCCATGATTTGTTTCCATAACAGTTATAGTTCTTTAAAGTAATTCACCGTTGTGGAAATGGTTTGGGGCATCCAGAGAAATGCGATAAGATGCTATGTAAATGGAAGTTCTCTCACTACTATTCCAAGGCCAAGGTGGGTTGATAGGTTTTTCACGGATGGCACTTCTCACAGCCCAGACGGAACTAATGAGGATCTGACAAAATCCTCCAAAATAAAACAAAGAATTGCAGATGCAGTCAGAAATCTGAAACAAAAACAGAAACCTGCTGAAGGAACTCAGTAGATCTGGCAGCATCAGTGGAGAGAAAGCAGAGTTAACGTTTTGGGTCCAGTGACCTATCATCAGACCCTTCTGGAGAAGCATCACCAGACTTGAAACATTAATTCTGCTTTCTCTGTACAGATGAAGCCAGGTCTGCTGACTTTCTCCAGCAAGTTCTGTTTTTGTGACAAAAGCCTCTGTTTGGTAATAAGTTTTCAAATCTGTGTGAGATAAAGGAATGGCATGCCCTGGCTTTCAGCTGCCAGCTGCTTTCTGTTGGTGGACTTTTTACCCACTGCCAATGTCTAGATGACTCAACAGAAAAGGCATGTGGTCTCAAACATAATCAGAGGCAAGTGTCAGAGGTTGGACTTTGAAAATATGCTTAGATTCATGCTTGAAATAAGATGAAGCCAACTTCTCTTCTGTAAATGTCAGCCCTTCACAAGCATCTGACAAGACAGAGCAGTCTGACCTATTGACCTTTCCAAGCAGTTACCAACCAATTGATTAGTCAGCAGAAGGAGCCATGGGTTGATGGATAGATTGTGCGCCCTATCCTTCCAGCTTTTGTTCCATAGGGAATGTAACATTCCATTGTGCAACAGCTAAAACACTGCATGCTCACAGGGGAAAAGGAAAACAACAGCATGCATGTCCGAAGTAAAGCTCAGGATTTATAGACCTCCAGTCATGTCACTCCTTGAATATTGTGCCCTAGTAACTAGGGTTTAACAGATATAACAAATAACAGATACAGAATAACATATTCAGAGGTGCACAAAATTAAACACTGTACAGAAATAGCTGTTTGAAACAATGTTGCACACTTTAACAAGCAGAATAGTAAAATGTTAATTTAGCCTGAAGGATCTTAGCATTATGTGATCAATATAGAAAATGGATGTCTGAGGGTACAAGGGAATGTCAAACTTTGAAATCATTTAACAGTGGAATCCCAGGGCAGGGAATACTGTAGAATCTGTCTAGATGACTGATGGAAATTACAGTAGTGGAAAGGGAAGATATAATTGAAGACTGAGTTTGGTTACGATTAAAGAACAGTGGAGGAGTTATAATCTAACTGGGTGTATACCATAGCCACTGTCACGCCTCACTAGGGTAGTACACTGGAAATCAAGCCCCATTATTCCTGGAGTCATCACAAAAGTTAAGTATTTTATAAAAGTACTCAAAATTCCTCAATTTACGTGTCCGTTTAGACCCAGGTTGACATAAGCGTGGACCAGGTTTTTATACTTAACAAGAATTGTTATTCATGACAAATAAATAGATTCTAACCACAGGCAAACAACTATGAACTGTTGACATATAACTGGTTAAAACTGTCATCACCTTATAAAACCAACCCAACCACAAACAGATCTGAAACAATTTGATGTTAGGGATAGAGGCAAAAACTAGGAAGGAAGGAGTTCAATGGTGCCAGGGTTCTCTGAGGTGGTCCTTTTGGCTCGCCAGGTCCTGGTGCTTCCCTACCTTCCTTCTCCAGTTAATTTCACCTATTTACAGGAGGCATACAGTGACAGTGATAACCTGAATGTATTTGAGATGTCTACACAGACAGAAAGTGCTAGATATAACTGGAAGAAGGAAGAAATTAGTGCATAACCTCAAAGAGAGAAATCTACAATACTTCCAGTTGCATCATCAGAGCAGACAATAGACGGTCAATTATTGGAAGCAAAGACTGATGGGTAATGTAGGGGAGGGAATTAGAGGATGTAAAGGGCTGGATGCAGTTGACCCATATGGACTGTGTAAGATCAGTATTGGAACGAAAGAGGTGGAGATCGTGGCAATCAACTTTCCAGGAAGAGGATGACACCAATGCACAAACTATTATCTAATCAGATGATAAGAATGTGAAGGATAAAGAGGAAGAGAACGTCCAGAAACGTGTACCTTGATACTAATGAGAACTCTCTCAATCACTGTGTTTCTAATCCAAGGAGGAAGGATGGTCCTGAATCCTGTACTGGGGAATGTGCGTTTCAGTGGGGAAGCATTTGGGGAAAAGTAATCATAAAATAATCAGACTTAGATTGGTTATAGAAAAGGACTCATAGCAATCAAGCATAAATATACTCAACAGGAGAGAAGCAGACATCAAAGAGTTGAAAAGGGAAGTGAGCCAAGTGGTCTGCAGCATCTGTGGAGAAAGATACAGACTTAAAACTTCAAGTCCAGTGACTCCTCTTTCATTGGACTTGAAACATTAAGTAGAACCTTACTGGAGGGGGCAGGAGGGGGCAGTGGGTGGGTGGGTGGGTGGGAATGACAGCAAGTGAGGGAAGATGCTGCAGAGAATGACCCACAGTAGTAGGTGGGTGCTATAGCAGAGATAGAGTAAAGGTGAGGTAGCAGAGAGAAGAGTGTGGCACTGACCCTGGTGGAGTAGAGAAGGTCATTACCTTCTTGTGACACTGCTGGCTGTTTTCTACACCATAGAGACTGCACTGATACAGGTGGTAACCTCGGGCCAGGCTGCCAAAGTCTGTTGACATGCCCACCTCTGCTGGTCCTCCGAGAATAGGATGTCCCTCCTTTGCTCTACCTCTTCCATCTCCCCATTGAAGGAGTGCAGTGCCATCTTCCTGCACAGCGGCCTTTTAAGTATGGCACAGGTGCCAACGATGCTGGCCTTTTGGCAAATATCCAGTGAGTTCTTCCAGGAACAGCGCTTGGTAAAATGGGATGGAATAGGATGTGCGGGACACCATAGGAGTGGGGTAGGTAGTTAATGAGGGGAGTTTAATAAGATAGAAGAAGAAATCTTGCTAGGACTTGTGGCAAAATACTCTCCAAAAAACGCAATGCAACTTGCACTTAACATTAAATTCAGCCTGTGTTTCTCTCTTTAGAGATGCTACCAGTCCAGAGTTTCTCCAGTACTTTCTATTATTATTTCAGATTTCCAGCATCCACAGTATTTTGTTTTTATCTGGGACCAGGTGAATTTGATTCAAAAATTGGTGGATAAAACAGTAATTGATCTCAGAACCCTTCAAAGAAGATGGTTTAGATCAAGACACACTAGACAATGAATGATTTGTGCTGGGTTTTTTGTTGGGCAGGATACACACAGCAAAGTGACACATTGGCTGAAGTTTACCAAGAATAGAAGTCAGATCTACAGTAATTGGGTCAAAGATGACAGGATATAGAAACGTCGATGGTTTCACTGACTGACAGAATGATAGAAATGGAAGGATTTACACAGATGCATGTAGTCAGCCTTTTTCATGGAAAAGATCTGAAATTTAAAGCTTAGCTAAAAGTCAATTAAGTCATGATGGTTACTAACAGTCTGGTTGAGACTGTGTCAATGTCTGTGGAGGGGGATGAAGTCATTGGTGAGATGCCAGAGTTTGTGCTGGCTTTGCTCTACTTGAATTGCAACAGTGGATTCTGTTTATGCCTTTCGTCAGGAACTCTCAATGCTGTGAGGGCTTCAGAGAAAGTGTTTCAGAAAAGCTGGGTACAGATCTGGGAGGTGAGAACCTGTTTCAGAATTTTGGTGAGGAAAGAGATTGCATTTTGGAAGGTGGTGAAGATAAGTAAGATGAAGCCTAAGACCTTCCACATCTGTATCTATCTTATGATCACAAAGAGTTTGGGGAACCTCTATCCTATGACTCAATGTTAGGACTGTTTCTCAGGGCTCAGCCTCTTGAGATCATAAACTGAAAATAGTCATAGTTAACTTTTCATGGCTAGTGGGTGTACATTATAAATAATTAAATACTAGTAATATGTGCACTAATTGCAAGATGTATATAATACACACACTTACATACTAAATACAGAATGGTGTCAACAGCACGGGTACAATGCCTGTAGAATCGAGTAGTTCATAGACATCTGTCACTTTGCCTGTCCAATGGTTAATGTGAGTGTATCCCCTCAAGCTATATAATCAATTGTCTTTCTCTAATCCCAATGATCCTTCGTAAATACAGCTAATTACAAACAAATTAACATATACAAAGTTATATATATGAATGTTATGCAAAATAGAAAATTAAAAACATATATACGTTCATAATATATAATCCATGTTTATGATTTATATAAGGACAAGAGCCAATATATTTGGCTGGTCTTGAAAACCTGTTGCAGATTTTCCTATCTTCTTTCCATGTTATGGCTCACCAGAGCTATCCCTTACTATGCTGAATGGCTTCAATGCTCTTTGCATAGACTAGAAACACTGTCTTACTCAAGGATCTGAAAGACAAATCCTGCACAGTACATAGGAAATTCTCTAAAACTACAATACGGATGAAACATGTAGATAAAGATCTTTAGTAAGGAACTTCAAGATAGTTTTATAAAGTAATATCTGTAAATGACAATGCAAATCATGTTGCAGCTTTATAGAACTTTAGTTAGGCCACATTTGGAATGCTGCGTATAGTTCTGGTCACTATAGTGCTAGAAGGATATGGAGGTTATGGAAAGGGTACAGAAAAGCTTTACCAGGATGTTGCCAAGTTTAGAAGGTATTATCTAGGAGAGAGATTTGACAAACCCATTTGTTTTCACTTGACCATTGGAGGCTGAGTGACAACGCGATAGATTTTTACAAAATTATGAGAAGCACAGATAGAATGGATTGCAGGAATTGTTTTCCCCAGGGTAGAAATGTCAATTACTAAGGGATGTCAAGTAAAAGGGGGAAAGTTTAAAGGAGATATGAGAGGCAAATCTTTTACAGAGAAGGAGTAAAATGCCTGGAATGCACTATCAGAAGTGGTAGAAGCAGATACAAGAGCAACATTTAAGAGGCACCTTGACAGGTATGTGAAGAGGTAGGGCATAGAGGGATACGGACCATATAGAGTCAAGAGGTTTTTAGTTTAGAAAGGTGTCATGTATCAGTGCAGGCTTGGTGGGCTGAAGGTCCTGTTCCTGTGCTGTATTATTCTTTGGTCTTTAATAAAGAAATGTTGTATTCTTGGAGGTGCTGTCTTTCAAATGAATGGTTAAATCAATATTGAAATAAGTCTGCCCCCTCAGGTAGATGTAAAAGCTTCACGGGTATTATTCTGAAATCAATATTTATCCATCAATCAATAAAACAGAAATAAATCTGATTGTTATCACATTGCTGTTTTTGGGAACTTTGTGCAAATTGGTACCTCTGCGTTCTGCATTACATCAGAGGCTAGATTTCAAATATGCTTTGAGATGTCTGGTACTTGTGAAAGGTGCCTCATAAATGCCCTCCGCTTCTTCATGTCCCGCTGGCCCGACCAGTCCCCCTCTACTGACACCCTTGTCTGCTTAGCTGAACTCGTCCTCAACCTTAACAACTTCTCCTTCAATTCCTCCCACTTCCTACAGACAAAGGGGGTGGCCATGGGTACCCGCATGGGCCCAAGCTATGCCTGCCTCTTTGTAGGATACGTGGAACAATCCCTCTTCCGAAGCTACACTGGCCCTATCCCCCACCTCTTCCTCTGTTATATCGATGACTGTATGACCCACCTTCCTGCAAAAATGCCATCCCCTATTCCCAATTCCTTCGCCTCTGCCGCATCTGCTCCCGAGATGAAGCATTCCATTCCTGGACATCCCAGATGTCCTTGTTTTTCAAGGACCCCAACTTCCCCTCCACAGTGGTCGAAAACGCCTTCGACCGCATCTCTCACGTTTCCCGCCACTCATCCCTCACACACCCTCCCCGTAATAAAAACAAAAACAGAATCCCCCTCGTCCTCACATACCACCCCACCAACCTCCGGATCCAACGCATCATCCTCCGGCACCTGCAATCTGACCCCACTACCGAAGACATTTTTCCCTCCCCACCCTTATCTGCTTTCCGGAGGGACCACTCTCTCCGTGACTCCCTTGTCCACTCCACACTCCCCACTAGCCCCACCACCCCCGGCACTTTTGCCTGCAACCGCAGGAAGCGCTACACCTGTCCCTACACCTCCCCCCTCACCCCCATCCCAGGCCCCAAGAAAACCTTCCACATCAAACAGATGTTCACCTGCACATCTGCTAATGTGGTATACTGTATCCGCTGTTCCCGATGTGGCCTCCTCTACATCGGGGAAACCAAGCGGAGGCTTGGAGACCGCTTTGTGGAACACCCACACTGGGTTCGCGACAAACGAATGAACCTCCCAGTCGCGAACCATTTCAACTCTCCCTCCCACTCCTTGGACGACATGTCCATCCTGGGCCTCCTCCAGTGCCACAACGATGCCACCCAAAGGTTGCAGGAACAGCACCTCATATTTCGCTTGGGAACCCTGCAGCCCAATGGTATCAATGTGGACTCCACAAGCTTCAAAACTCCCCACCCCCGACCGCATCCCAAAACCAGCCCAGCTCGTCTCCCCCTCCCTAACCTGTCCATCCTTTCTCCCACCTATCCACTCCTCCCACCTCAATCCCCACCCCCACCTCCTACCTACTAACCTCATTCCCACCTCCTTGACCTGTCTGTCTTCCCTGGACTGACCAACCCCCACCCTAACTCCCCACCTACACTCACCTTTACTGGCTCCATCCCTGCCTCCTTGACCTGTCCGTCTCCTCTCCACCTATCTGCTCCTTTATCCATCTTTCATCCGCCTCCCCCACTCTCTCTATTTATTTCAGAATCCCCTTCCCCTCCCCCATTTCTGAAGAAGGTCCAGACCCGACAGGTCAGCTTTCCTGCTCCTCTGATGCTGCTTGGCCTGCTGTGTTCATCCAGCTCTACACCTTGTTACCTCATAAATGCACACCTTTCTTTTTAAATTAAATTAAGAACGCTTACTGTTCAAATTTCTTTCACCTTCATCCTATTTTAACTTCATTTAGTATCTCTAGGTTCATACAACAACTCCTGGGAGCTGTCGTCTCTCCCACCTGTTCACATTAGTGAATTGGATTAAAGGCTGAAAACAACAGTATTGAAGAGGCTGAAGCTGTTCGTTTTAGAGCAGAGAAAGCCAAGTGGAAATTTGATAGAGGTGCTTAAAATCATGGCGGGTTTAGATAATGTCAATAGAGGTCCTGAACACTGTTTCCAAAGGTTGAAAGCTTGATAACCAGTGGCAGAGATTAAGGGTGAATGGTAAAAAACACAGAGATCAAATGAGGAAGAACTTTGTTATGCATCAAGCAATTAGGATTTGGAATGCACTGCCTGATAGGCAGGTGGAAACAGATTCAATAGCAACCTTAAAAATAAGAATTGGATAAATAACTAAGGGAGAAGAAATTGCAGGGATATGGGTAAAAGCTTGCAGCAGAATTAACTTAATCATTTGTCAAAAAGCCAGCACAAACACTATCAGGCCGAAAAGGCTC
The DNA here is from genome assembly GCF_021869965.1 of Rhincodon typus. Taxonomy (NCBI): domain Eukaryota; kingdom Metazoa; phylum Chordata; class Chondrichthyes; order Orectolobiformes; family Rhincodontidae; genus Rhincodon; species Rhincodon typus. The sequence continues at coordinate 100,409,372 of NC_063334.1, forward strand.
CTTCAGTGCTGTACTGTTCTATGATTCTATGTTTAAATCCTTTCATGACTTTCTGGACAAGGAATATAATGAGGCAAGTAGATGGGATTGAAATCAATGGAAAAAGCAGAGGTTGTGGAGCTTGCAGCCTTTCTCTGCTGAGAGAAATTCTTGGGCTTAAAATTCTGCAGGATCCCCTCTCTGGGTCTCAGCCAAGGAATGCCTGATGGTGGCTTGTACTCCTGATCCCAGCAGTGTGTCCAGAGATCTCAGTGAGCTCATTCATTTTAAATAGTGCTGGCAGGCACATTTCAGGTGTGTAGCCAAAGTGAGAGTGGGGGACGCTGGAAACAAGCAGCTGCACAGCTGCTAGGAAATCTGTCAGCACCACTGGCCCGACTATTTATGTTGATCGGTTCCATCAGCCTCTTCACACAGGGGCATCCCCACGTTAGGAGAAAGTCAGGACTGGCTGCAGGGTGGTTGGGCTGTTGGACTGTAGCTGCACACACGTATTGGACCCCGCATGTTCTAGGCTATGTGCCACAAAATGCATAGTTGTACCCAGCATATTGGGCACTCAGCAGGAAGCAGACCAGGGATCAGGCAATTTCCCAGTAGCACTACTGTATCAGCCTTTGCTTAGTCTCACCAAAGACTTGAGCACACAGTCTGGGTCAATGCTAGTTCAATACTGAGGTTATAAGCATGGAGCTGCAGTCCCTCTCATAGAGCAATATGAATTACAAGACTTTTGCGTGACTTTAGCCTGGCTGCAGGAAGAACTGTAATTAGAGAAAAACAATGGAGGATACAGGTCATGTGGCTCTACTTTAGCACCAGTCTTCCCAGACTGTTATTCTAATATAAAAACTATACAATGTGTGTATGTGGCAAGGAGCTGAGTCAACCATTGGTAATTTAGTGCCAACATGCCCACTGGTCTTTTGAGTCCTGAATGATGCTGAAATTCCTAGCTTTAACTTGTTCGCACTGTTTTGCAGTTGGGGAGTGTAACAAAAAGACTACAGAAATAAGGTCCCAACAGAAATTACTTCACAAATGGGGGAAGAAAAACCTGGTGTGTCAAATATAACCCTGGCAGCTTCAAACTAAAATCTGTTTGTTGGATTGGCAAGCAACTAACGCATTTATTTGTGTAATATTATATTCCAGAATTCAGCTGAAATCAGCCTTGCCAACTCCTTTTGGGGTGAACAAAAAAGCAATGGCAGCTTGTCAGAGGGAGCTGCCCGAAAGATTGCATCATGTGTGTTAACTCTGCAACAACAGAAAATGTGGATGTGGCAGAATAAGGCTCGAGTTAAGTACTGGGGTGGTTCAGGAAGAGTGGGAAAGGGTGTCTCAGAACGTGTTTGATTGGTATAGGAAGGAGAAGCAAAAATAATCACACTCTCTTTTCTCAAACAGAACATAACATCAGGTGTGGTTTACTCAAGTTGACAAAGGAACAGAAGTTAAGGGCTATATTTGGCTGTTTTTGTGAGTCACTGCGATTGACCTTCCAGTGAACGAAGCAGTGTTTTGTTTCAACACAGATTGACGTTTTGAGCATGAACACTGGATAATATCATCACCGCTTTCTTTGTATGCAACGTGTTTTATCCAAGTGGAGGCTTGGTGAAACACATTGAAAATGACTAAAAGGTTTGCTAATATCTCTGGATGGTGGATTATAGTCATCCAGATTGGTCTAATAGTACAAGTGCATGGCCTACGCAAACGTTATTGGAAGGTCAGGTGAAAACTTAGGAAACAGCAGTCGGAAACTTATAAACAAATGTGAATTTAAAACGTGAGTGAGGAGAGGGTTCTTCAAAGAGCACTAAGAGCCCTCCCTGGCTTTACACCACGACTGAATTTTGTTGCCTTTGCACCATGTTTTTTGCCAATCTGGTGCTTTATAACGGCCTCAAACCCACTGCAAATATAACTTCTACATTACCAGGAACGGCCAGCCATTCATCCCAAATTGGATTCTTTCAAGGTGCCAGTTCATCTCTCAGCCTTTCCTGTGCTCCTATCCTGCGAAGAACTTTGGAAAACCACTATCCTTTGCTGATATCTAGGCTGGCACTTCAGTTTAATATTGGTGATGTGCTGCATTGTCGGAGGAGCTATCTTTCAGAAGAGATGTTATACCAAGGCACTGACTGCCCCCTTAGAAGTATTTAAGAGATTTCATATACAATTTCTAAGGAGAGCAGGGCCAGTTCTCCATGGTGGCCTGGGCAGTATTCATTCCTCAACCAACACCTAAAATCTGATTATCTGGGCATAATCACATTGCTACTTGTGGGAGTCTGCAGTGTGCAAAATAGCTACAACACTGGCTACACTTCAAAAGCATTTCATTGGTCAGAAAGTAATTTGAGTCATTCTGAGATTGGAACAGGCATATATAAATACAAATCCTCTTTTATTATCCTGTCTTTTTTAATCACTATTTTTACCCAGGGTTGTATTATCTTGTGAATATAGGTCATTAGCTCTTCCTTAAAGCTCTGTGAGGAAAAGCTACAGAAATAAAGAGAATTATCTTCAACATTCTCTAGGGCTTCAGTAAAACCACAACTGAGCTACATGTTGAGAACTGCAAGAATGTAGGGCATTTTCACCTTAAAGAGAAGGTCTTAACAAATGTTCCTTTAGAGGTATACAGACTGGAAATGTTAAGTCTAGGAAATTATTGAAGTGAGAGTTGGACCATGTGTCATAGATTTAATGAGGAAAATGTAAGGCTAACAACGGGAAATTACATAAATACAATGGAGTACTGGGTTCACTTAAAACAAATTGGATGAAGAAGTTGTTGGGGGGACATCAGTACCATTTTGGATGGATAAACTAAAATGGACAAAGTGCCTTTCTTCATTCATAGAGAATTGTGTGATTATGCCAAGCAATTGGTTATAAAAAAGCCTGAGCTGTGCCATATGAGTCAGGGCTCTGCAAAAATGGTCACACTTATAATTGAAGATGTCATTTTCATTTTCAATGGCATACAGGCAATTATGGGCAGTCATAATGTATATGCGTATAATGCTGGAGAATGGCTATTCCTCCAATTATAGTAATTACAGGGACCATAAAAAGTTTCACCAAGAATATACTGCACTTTTCAAATATTACCATATTGGTTCCCACACACAAATCAACACTCCTTGTAATGCTTTTGACTTTGAAGTTGCTGAAATGTTTTTTTGTAATAAGGGGTGTGTTTATACTATAACTTTACCAGTTGCGCTGTAAAACCAATGCTAAGTTTGTGGTTTAAGCCCAGGGTCAGATTCTGACCTGACTGTGAAGAGAAGCAGTACGATGCCCTTGTGAGTGATTGTTCTCACATTGCTTCACATTGCACCACATGGGTCTGGACTCCTGGACCCTTCTAAACCTACCTAAGGCTATACTGAAAGGTTCAGACATTGCTTTGATTAAACAATCACATTTTAGCAACTGAGGGAGTTGCTTTGTGGAGGCATTGTCAATAATATTAGCTGCATTAAAGCTCTAACATAATCAAGGCTGAACATCCTAGAAGGACCATGAGATGGTAAACTGAGATGTACTTGTTAGGTGGCAGATTGTAGGGTGCAGGGCATGACCAACAGGCGAAGTATATTAATTAATGGGTAAAACATCCCAGTTTTAGGTTGGCTGTTCCCAGGAAAGAGTCGAGGTCTCACAGTTCTGTCCACATCAAAACAGTGAAAATAACCGGACAGGAAAACAAAAATAAATTTAGTTCCTATATGAACCCCAGATGCTGTTTGGGTGTAACCAATGCACTGCAGCTATCAGTCTAAATTTAGTGCAAAATGAAATCAGTTCTTCCTCATTGAAAAGTTGAAAGTGCATCATTTGCAGTCTATTAACAAACTTGATCTTCAGTGTCCTCAGTGTGTTGGCTGGAGCAGTTTGCCACAAACTGCTCACCTAATTGACTGGTAAAGGGTTGTCTCTAAATTACATACTCAGACTGGATATGAAACACCTCGGGGCGAGTCCATCTAAATACTCCTTACTGGAGCTGTTGAATGCCCGAGGGCTAGGGCACTTCTCTGGATAGGACCCACCTTGAAATTTGAGCAGACTCTTGGAAATTCTTACTGTGCCATTCAATCTGGTGAAGAAACACTTAGCTGCTGTCAATGTTCAGTTTCCTTGCCTTTATCTTCTGTTGGCAAACCCTGTGGCAGAACATTTCATTGACTGGCATGGAGCCAAGTCCCCATTTGGAGGTTTTGTGTTCAGGGATCCTTCCTGGAATCACTGTTGCCCAGTGGATTCCCCAGCGACATACTAATTCTGTAACCAGGATGGAAGCTTTCCTACACATCTACACGCAGTATCAGATACTGTGTCCCAATTTCACTTTCCGAAGTGTGTGCTTTGCAATTTTTGAACACACCTCCTCTGCCTTTGTTTATCTTTAAGTATTGGATGAGCAGGTTGAAGGATATTCTGATAGCTCTGCTTCTGGCAAAACCCACCCGATTGGTGCAGAGCCGAGATGTACAGAATTACCTTACACGGTCTTTATGACTGATTGCCTACAAGTTAGCCTCAAATGACTGACCGTACAGTTGACCTTACTGCCTCCCACAACCAACCATCTCTACAGTACATTAGTTCAGGTATGTGACTTGCCAAAGGGTCATTTAGTTTCACCAATGTGCATTCTTAATTTAACCAGTCTTCTGTGAGTTGTGACTTGGGAAAGGGAAAGGGTGTCTATGGTTAGCCTAGTGACTTCCATCAAAGCCACCTTATCAACTTGAACAAATTAGATACTCTCTGAACTACAGAGATTCTGTAAGTGGTCACGCAGTATCATTACATGCCTGAAGTCAATTCATGACAATGTTTCAGATCATAATACCCATCAAGATGGAGATGAACAGAAATATTTTCTCTGACGGTCATTCACATGCATAAGTCTCTTCCCCAGACAGCAGTGCAAGCAGGACCACTGAATATTCTGAAGGATGCATCAGATGGGAGTTTCAATTAACAAACAAGACAAAGATCATACAGGGGGGTAGACAGGCAAGTGCAGCTGAGGCTAAAGTCAGATCAGCCATAACCTTATCAAAGAGTAGAGAAAGTTCTAGGGACCTACTCCTGCTCCTAACTCATATGTTTGCATGTATGATAAAGTGTCATTTATTGGAACACCTCCACAGTATTTCAAGTGTCAGCAGTGGTTCTCACACATTGACTGTTTTACACTGTACGGCAGCGGTCACAGTGGATTACATTATACAAATATCGGAAAGCTTCGGAAACAGAAAGAGGGGTGCAAACCATTGCCTTGAATTGAATATATGTGTCAAGCTGCTGATATGAACAGACCTCAATGTTCCAGTTTAGGATTTACCCATCATTGAGGAATTGCAAATATTTCATTTTTGATTCTGCTGTGTTACATCAACCTGTTACCCTGGGCCCTGTGTTGTGGGCCTGCTTGAAGTTAGATGATTAAATAAAAAGACCTATTTAAATAGATTGTTCTGACCCTTACGACTTTCCACAGGAAAAAAGAACAAAAAAGGTTCAGTGAACCATCTCCATGGTGACAGCACAGTATAAACTGCTAATCTGTCCTAGTGTTGGCATTTTAATACACCAGGCAATTTTTCATGTCGATAATTAAATAGAAATTCAATCTGATGCATTCATGTTATTTCTCAAATGCTTTTCGTTTCACCACAAAGATCTTGACAAGTATACAGCAATTTGTAATGTAGTATCCGATTTCCAAATAAACTAAGTTAAAAATGTAAGTGGGTAACACGCACACACACACACACAAATGCTTTCTGTAGAACACACTGTTGTCCTCAATTAGTGTTATTATGAACTTACTCCGTAAACTTACTCAAAACTCCATCTGGGCAAGATTCAATTTTTCTCAGTTTCTGTCCAACTTGGCCCAGCTTTCTAAGCTCCCTTACACTGTCCTCAAACTGCAGAGCCTACTGTGCACAAAACTTTCCAGCTCCTGAGCATCTGCTTTCTTCATCATTACGAATTCACTTCTCCTATGTTCACTCTGATCTGGAGTTTTGCCTCTGGCAGGGTATTTAATCTGATGCAGCAATGTTATTCTTTGTACCATAAGAAACTGGACTTGGAATATTATGATATTGAAGAATCCAACTGACATTTGTGTTCAGCTAGCAATTACATACAAATATTACACTCCTCACACACATCAGGCTGAACCTTATAGGGATCACAGCAACAGGAACTATGGTGAGATGTATAGCAGAATTAATGCAATTCAAGTCAGCGAGACCTATCTCAATATTGACAGCATCGTTTTTTTAGAATAGACTGGAATGGTCTTTATTGTCACATATACTCCATGAGTGTAGTGAAAAGTTTATACGTCACCAATTACAGCCATTGTTAATGCTTTTATCGGATGATGCAACAAGTTTCTTACTAGGCAGCACAAGTTCCAATTAAGGAGATAATAGCTTGTTAAACACCTTATCAACAGCGCAACTAACTTCATTAATATTCAGCTTCCTCTCATACCAAACAGGCAAATGTACTAGGTGTCAAGAATTCTTGACATGGAAGTCAGATGGGGGCATACCTGGTGAATTCAGCTTCCCACTGGCTGCATAGAGTCTCAGTGTGGCTGAACACCAAACAGCTTCTCAGGGCACAATCCACAGGCACCAGCCACACCCAGCCCTCATCTATACCCAGTGGCATGCAGCACTTGCCAACCCTTCATGCCTATTGTGACACTTCTCCGACATGCTGGCTGTGTACTCTGGAAGCACAGGTTTGCATTGCAGGGCACACCAAGATCCAAGATGGCGGTGGCAGAGTAGCAGCATTCGGGCTCCTGCTTGTCCGCTTCTTTCTTCCGCCCATTTCTCTTTTTCTTTTTTCTCTACAGTTCTCTCTTACCTTTGGCCCTTGGGGAGTTTGGCTGTGGCAGAACCAGCAGAATCGGTGACAGCAGTGAGTGTAGGCCCAGCAGTGAGAGATGGAGGCGGGGTGTGGCGATTTTGACGTTGGTAGGCCCAGTGCAGGACTTGAGGCGGTGGCAGCGGTACCGGCATTGATGGTGGATCTGAGTTAGCGCTGGTTCAAAAGATTATACTCTTGCATTTATTCAGGAAAGTTGTGGGCTCTGATACTTCAATTGATTCCAAGGTGGCGGAGGTGGGAACGATGATGGTGATGGAGGACGGGAAGGAACTGAAGGTGTGAGTGGGATATGCAGAATAGATTAGAGGACTCAGTAAGCTGCGGGAGGGCAGTTTATTGGCAGTGACCACCACCATGGCCTTGGAGGGCGATGCTGGGTGCAGAGGAATGGGGTGGGCATCCTTAAGATGGCTCTGGGAGGTTACATGTTGACCAGGTGGGGCCTTGAACTGATGGTGTCCACCATGAGCTGTGTTTGCCATCATCATTTCCCCTTCTCTAGATGCACAATGCAATTGATAAATGACTGGGAAAATATCCAAGATGGCGGAGTCAGTGTCAGTTTGATGGGCTAAAGCACAAGATCCATGTCTGACAGGGGATAGGACATTGAAGGCACAGATACATGAAGCATGGGCTAGCAAGTTCATTTCAATTGCAAACATTTCCTTGCACAGGCAGACTGCACCACGCCATTGATGCTGGTTAAACTAACCTTGTCATCAGAATATACAGAAGTTAGTAGCAATAACTTAAATGGGAGTGAATGCTGACCAAAAACACACCATCGCTTGTGAAACATCTGTGGGCTGAAGGGAACATCACTGCATCATATCCCATGCAAGAATAACTGTGGACTCTAATGAATGCAATGGAAAGTGGAGTGGTTGAGGTATGTCTGGAATGGGAAGAGGGTCAGACTGCAGAAGGCACTCCATTTGGGATCCAATGTGTTGGTCACTCAGCCAATGGTGCACCCTCACCAATTCTGTGACCGGGGCCATGGTGGAACAGGGGTTGGAGTTCCTGAAGGCTTGGTTTCACAGCTCGGAGAGTTCTGGTGGTCTCCAGACAGAATGTACACCCCATCCTGACATGCTGTGTTCTGGACAACTGGAGCACACCACAAGATGTTGTGATTGATGCTGAGCAGCCAGGCGAATGGGAGCAGTGGTCCAGGGAGAAGGATGAGGGCATTGAGCTGGAGGAAGCTCTCCTTGTGGGTGTCTGAACTCAGCTGCAGCGGGAGCTACAAGGCAGACAGGGCCTGATGGACACCTGGGTGCTGGGTGCTGGGTACCATCATGGACTGTCAAGGACATGATGCCAACATTTAGTTTGCATTGTGGGGGAAAAATGCAGCCTGCTTTTATTTCCTTTGTGTTCCATTTTGCTATCTGTCAATAAAAGCTCATGTCTGGGATTGTCCGATCTCTTGCCTATTACATGGTGTTCCCCTCTGGACAATATTACATTGCAGGTGATCTCTGGGCAGAGAAGACATTTGGATGTGATGTATCTAAGGTGAAGTGTGATCTGGTGATCAAACAGCATTGAGGGTGAGAGAAAGGGGCTGCATGTGCAAGTGAGTGTCAGCTACGCTGCCTTTGTGCCTGAAATGCACCAATTGAAAATCATTAATCATTGTATTCAACTTGTGCAGGTTCTGGTCTATTTTCTTTCTTCACTGAAATCTTTCATTCAGACTCATGATGCAAGATCACCACATGAAAACATAAGCACTGCTTCTCTCTTCACAGATGCTGCCAGATTTGCTGAGTATTCCCAGCATTTTCTGTTTTGAGGTCAGATTTCCAGCATCCGCACAATATCACTTTTGAAAGAAGAATGTGATTTTCTCTTCATTATAGATTCAACTTCCTTTAAATTTAATATACATCTTACAAAATTAAAGCGAATGACTCAGTTACCACTATATCTGGGAGTCTGTATAAAACCAGTGTGGTCCATTGCTTTTGTCCACCTCCTGTGGTGCTGTGGTAGAATCCTACCCCTGAACCAAGAGACCTGTGTTGAAGTCCCATTTGCTCCAGAGATCTGTAAAAACATCTCTGACCAGGTAGATTAGAAAAATAAGTTAGTGAAAAATGTCGTTCTAATGCCCTTGCCTGGCTTTGCAAGTAAATTGATTAATTGGAAACGTAGGTGATTTAGCAGCAGTGATTAATAGGTTAAAAGTACAATGGGTGGCTTGGTCGCAGGAAAAAATCTTCAATTGTGCTTTAATGCACTTCTGGATCTGGAGAAAAATAAATTGCTCTATATCTTAAGCTACTTATTAAGATAAAGGCCCATTGCGTTGGAGGTCGTACATTAGCATGGATACAGAATTGGCTAAATAATATAAACAGAGTTGGGATGAGGCAATTCTTTTCAGAATGAAAACTTGTAACTAATAATGTGCCACAGAGATCAGTGTCAGGACCACAGTTATTTAGAATATATATTAATGACATAGATTAGGAAAGTGAATGTACTAATAGCCAAGTTTGCAGACGACATAAAAATAGGTGAGAAGGCAATGGAGAGGATGACCAAAAGAATCTGTAGAGGGATGCAGACTGGTTAAGTGAGTAGAATAAACCTTGGTAGATGGAATATAACGTGGGAAAATTTGAGGTTATGCACTATGGCAGGAGGATTAGAGGAGCTGAATATTATTTAAATGGAGAAAGACTGCAAAAAGCTATTGTACTGAATAATTTAGGAATCCCCATCCATGAGTCACAAAAAGCTAGTATCCAAGTTCAGTGGGTAATAGGGAAGGCAACTGGAACGTTGGCCTTTATTTCAAAGGGAATAGTGCATAAAAATAGGGAGGTTTTGCTAAAACTATAATATTCAAGTCACCATAAGGCTACACTCTCATTAGCAAGAGACAACTGGTGGTGGTTTAACATGAGGGTCACCACAGTTCAGGCAAGGGGAGAGGTAAGAAAAGGTGAATCCTTCATGGTAAATCCTCAGCCATTGCGGAAACTGAAACTGAGCTGTTGGTGTCACTGCATCGCAAACCAGCCATCCAGCCAACTCAGCTAACCAAACCCTGTTGGGAGTATACAAGTTGCTGGTCCAACACAGCTGAAATACTGTAAACAAATTTGTGCCGATGGTCTAAGGAAAGATATACTGGCATTAGAGGCAGATCAAAGAAGGTTATGCATCTGATACTGGGTATGGAGGGACTGCCCTTTCTGGAGGAGTAGGTGGGGCAAATAATCATTGGAATATAGAAGAATAGGAGGCAACCTTATTGAAACATGCAAAATTCTTAGGGGACATGACGGGGTAGATATGGAAAGGTTGTTTTCCCTTGTAAGACAATCTAGGACTAGGGGCATAATCTCAGAATAAGGGGCCACATATTTAGAACAGGGCTGAGGAAGAATTCCTTCTCCGAGATTAGTGAATCTGTGGAATTCTTTACCAGACTGCTGTTAAGGCTGGGTCATTCAGTATTTTCAAAGCTGAGGTGGATAGATTTTTAATTAGTGAATGGTTATGGGGGAAAGACAGGAAAGTGGATTTGCAAATTATCAGATCAGCTGTTATTTCATTGAATGGCTGAGCAGACTCGATGGACTGAATGGCCTACTTCTGCACCTATGTCTTATGGTTTATTGTCCACCAGATCAGGCCAGAAAGTTACTCCATAGTAACCGGAACCATGGGTTGCTCGGTCTACATGTAAAGATTAGTTATTAGACTCCAGTGTGTCAAATGAGGTGCAATGCTGGTTTTACAGTCTGTAATATTATTTATCATTGACTTCAAAGGAGATTAAATTTGTCAGTTCTTTATTGGTAGGTGGGGCTAAAATTTCCCCCATTACATCAGGTATAGGTGGTACTGAGACCAAGGTATTTGCCCATCTCACTACATTGTTTGTTGCTGACGTTATTTCTTCCATGGATTTCACAATTCATTTGCTTTTCTATTCAGAGGCAAGTTAAACACTGCCCATTAGCCTCACCCTAGTGACCCCTCTGAAATGAGAGTTGGCAAGACACCAGCCTGATTTGGTGCCAACCCTCTCTCAGATCCCCCCCTTCCACTCTGCTCAGCTGTTTCACAGCAGCCCAGCTGAAATGAGCGACACAGCAGGATGAGCAAACAGAAAACCCATTTCTGCCACACCTTTTGTTTCTAAATTAACTTATTCAGAGATATTACTACACATCTCTCGAGCAGGTGGGATTTGAACCCAGGTCTCCTAGCTCAGAGGTAGAAATATTACCACTGCACCACAAGAGCCCTTCTCTTTTACCTTTCTTTTTAAACAAATTTTTTACCTTTCATTTTCTTTAAAGTGGTCCCTCTAATTCTTCCAATAATCACTTTTTTTTTCCATTAGATTTCTCATAGAATCCCTACAGTGCAGAAAGAGACCACTGAGTTCTCCAAAGAGCATCTCACCCAAAATCTAATCCTCCAACCCATCCCATCCCATCACTAACCAACCTAGCCTACACATCCCTGGCCATTATAGGACAAGTTAGCATGGCCTATCCACTGAACCTGCATATCTTCAGACTGTGGGAGGAAACCAGAGTACCCAACAGAAACCCATGCAGACATGAGTAGAATGTGCAAACTCCACCCAGACAGTCACCCAAGGCAGGGATTGAATCCAGATCCTTGGCATGTGAGGCAGCAGTGCTAACCACTGTGTCACTGTGCCGCCCTCCTTGTTTCTCTTTCCTGTACATTAGAAAATTAGCCGCAGCTGCTGCTAATTGCAAAAAGCTGCGAGTTATCGCTGCAAATAGAGCAGCGCACATGTTCTCAGCTTATAAATGAATGGTGAATTTAGCTGGTCTACTGTTTTGCTGTGGAGGTGGAATGTCTTTTTCTGCATTACCACATTTCTTCCTTCCTCCATCATTTGTTCAGAACCCTTGACAGGAAAAAATCTATTCAGTGTTTCAGTTAATGGAATGAGGTTGCCATGCAAACCAAGGCCAGGGTGCCTGAAATACAACATTATGAAGGAAAACAGCTACGTAAAAATGAGGTTCCTGTAATTCAGTTTGATTTCATTAACTGCTGTCCAAACATGATCACTTGAAACAATAACTGTGATACAGCATTCTTCAAACTTTTCAAATTGCAACTCATCACAAAGCAGTAATAGGAAAAAAATCATAGCCCCTTCCAGGATAACTCCCAACAATCTGTATGTTTCCAAAGCTGGATGTGGTCAGCCTGATTCCAAAAATCATCTGTACCTTGAGCCAAATTGTCTTTCTTCACTATCTTTTGCCAATTCCCTGCCAGGTCATTCAATTTGAGTCACTCAATGACAACAAAATTGACTTCAAAACAAGCTCTGGATGCCTCTCCCTATCAGCTCATTTATAAAGCTCATCTCCCATCAGATCACATCTGCCCTGGAGAAATCCAGGATTCAGACCTACCCTTTCAACTGTGAAAACTATATGGAGGTGATTGACCAACAGAGGAAATTACAACAGCAGAATTTTTATATTCTTTTTAAAAAATGTCCGAAATGAAATGGAAAATGTTTGCGAATTTTGTTTCTGTCAGGGGAGACAATCTTAAAAATAAACAGGAGATCACACCTTTGATCCATCATGACTGGACTTTGCATTGATAAACAGAAATGTTTCCGATGGTTTGTAGGGCCTTGATGTTCAGCAGAAAGCAGCCATGACAAGGACAGGTGAATAACAATGTGTGTATTTGCTCTTATTCCATACTCCATTTTCAAATACTGCTTTGTGATGAGGAAAAATTTTAATTCAGTCTGGAGTAGTGAAATAACTGCATGGAGGCCAGTATCCCATCACCATGTGCACAATACATGGGCTCTGACTAGCCAGCTCAAAGCCAGTCCCTAGATTGAGGAGACCTTCTGAATCTCCTGTCCATATTTGTCAGCAGGACTCTCTGATTGGTCCACGTTAACAACTGCAATCATGGATTTCATAGTCAATGAGATCCACCTGACCCTGGTTCCAAACACTACAAGTAGGTGTTTTATCAAAACTAGTGTGAGCAAACTGAGCATCTCAGAATCCCTTCAAGGTCCTGTTTGGGGTGTTTGAACATCTACATAAACTGTAGAAGACTCTTTCTCTGAGAGATAGTAAGAACTGCTGATGTTGGAGTCAGAGGTAACAGAGAGTGTGGAGCTGGAGGAACACAGCAGGCCAGGCAGCATCAGAAGAGCAGGAAAGCTGATGTTTCGGGTCAGGACCCTTCTTCAAAATTTTTCTGATGCTGCCTGGCCTGCTGTGTTCCCAAAGCTCCACACTGTGTTAACTCTCTCTCTAAGTATTGCAGTAGAAGGTGCATTATGGGATTGTCATTCCTTTCAACCATTGCTCCTATTATGAGTGAGACTTCCACAAATGGTAACCAGGAGACAACTTTTCTCTTGCTGGAATACCAAAAATGCATGGCCTGTTTTACTCTAATGTTACAGCCATTAGTTTACAGCATTTACCAGCTTGCTAGGAGCCTCTGTAGTAATAGATTTTAGTCGTGAATTGTTCAGAAACAATATAACCCAACATTTAGTCCAAACAACACATGTTGATGTTTGCTCTCCACAAGAGCAAATACCTACTCTGGCTCATCCCATTCCCACAGCCCTTCAATTTAGTTCATCCACATATCCCATCTAATTATGAATGTTAGTACAGTTCCTTGCTGCACCTTTAACCCTGGAATTGATTTGAATTAGCGTCCTCAAAACTATAAAAATATATCTCCTACCCTCTGTTCTAATTTTTAATCTTATATTTGTGACCCCTCCTTCTTGACCTCTCAACAAGTGGAATAACCTGCTTCTAGGTGCGCTGTCACACACTTTCATAATATGTTACATTTCAATCTTTTCACCCCCGATCTGCATTGTTCTAAAAAAAAAGTCCCTCCATTTTTCAAATCTTTCCTCATTTGAGAATTTCTCAAACTTGCCACATTCTAATGAATCTGCATTGTGCTCATGTTAAACCTCAAAATCTTTCCGATAGCATGGAGCTTGAGAATGTACACAGCACTCTAATTTAAGGTTTTGTATAAACACATCATTGCATTTTGGTACTTATGCATCAACTTTGGCTCAACTGTAGCACTCTCACTGAGTTCGAGGTCAAAGGTTCAAGCACTATTCCACTCTCCTGCATACACAATCCAGATGAGAAGAATACTGCAGTACTGAGGCAACTTTACACTATCAGAGGCAGTGACTTTGGATGAGACCCTAAACCTAGCTGTTGTCTAAGGTGGTTATAAAAGATCTCACTTTCAGAGGAGTTCTTCATGTGGCTTAGAAAATACTTATTCCTCAACCATCCCAATAAAGAGATGAGCTCTCATTAATTTCATCGCTTTTTGTTGGTGTTTGTGGTGCCTCCGTCAAATACAGACACTTCACACACATAGTTAATCAGTTACTTTTGACAATGTTCACCAAGAACATCTGGACAGCTCACTGTTTTTCTTTGAACAGTTTCTTTAACATCCAAATGGACTGGCAGTTTGAGTGAACAGTTTAGTTTAACTGCTCATCTAAAAAGGCAACACCTCTCTAACTTCAAATAATGTTGATCTTGCTTTGTGCACCTCCTGTGCAGCTGTAACCCTGTGTGCCTCACTTAGTCTATGCACCCTATGATCTGTATGTCCTTATTTGCTGTGATCTGCCTATATTACTCGCAAAACAAAGCTTTTCACTGTACTTAGGTACATGTGACTACAATAAATCTACTTAAATCAAATCAAATCAACAATGTAGCAGCACTGTACTGAAGTGTCAGCATAGTTTATAGGTTAAGGCCCCCATGGTAGATTTAGAAATTTCTGAATCAATCTGATGTACTGTGTTGTCACTTTAAACTTGCTTCATAAACAGGGATTTCCCGAGTGTATGCTTAAAGCTAAAATGAAAAGACCATCATTTAAAATAACAAGATTATCTATGAGAAAGATGATTTAATTCATTAATTGATCCTAACCACGCTGTGTGGTGTATGATTGGTTTTTGAATCCAAGCTTTACAGATGTAATGCAGCTCCATGTTTGTAATATTAGTGTCACATTGGCATTTGTAAATAATAATTTGTCTTTACACATCATAGACAATTGCAAAAGCAGGTTGTAACTGGAAAAATAGCCACTAAAATGCAAACATTTCAAACATGATCCCCTCAACCCTCACTCACACTGAGCCTACACAGTTGTCAGCACTCACATATAGAATTGTGTAAAACGTGTAGCACAGAAAGTGGCCATTTGACCAGTCAGTTTTAGACTTTATCCTCCATATAACCAGCGATTCTAAACCCATGTGCCTGCCCTGTTTCCATCTACCTTCAACCATTAATCTGATCTATATTTAAATTTTGACATTGGCCTGAAGCAGTATCTAAAATGACAGACAGTCCTGCCCCCAAACCCCATCTCCCTGCCAAACTCTCCACTTGCCTGGATGAGTGTAGCTCTAACAACACTTCAAGAAGCTTGACACCATCCAGGATGAAGCAGCCCACTTGATTATCACCACACCTACAAACATCCACTCCTTCCACAACCGATGCTCAATAGCAGCAGTGTATACCATCTACAAGATGCACTTCAGGAATTCACCGAAGATCCTCAGACAGCACCTTCCAAACCCTCAACCACTTCCATCTGGAAGGACAAAGGTAGCAGACACATGGGAACACCAAAAAGTTCCTTTCCCCTGCCCAAAGGTTTGGTCACAGGTTTAGAAGGTGCTGTTGAAGAAATCCTGGTGAGTTACTGCAGTGCATTTGTAGATAGTAAACACTGCTGGATGTGTGTCAATGATAGAGGACCATATTAAAGGGGGGGGAGCATGTGAGGTGGTTTTTGGAGCATTGTTAGAAAATTAAAACCATTACCAGAAGCTGCTGCTGAAGCCAACTCAATCGTTGCAACTAAAATGTAATCAGAAAGATCAAAACATGAAAAGTGAACAGTGTGAAGATTCACATCCACAAAATCTTGAAGATGGCAACTCAAGTTGAGAAGGCTGTTTAAAAAAAATTTTGGAATCCCTGGCTTTGTAAAGTAGTAGCTCAGAACACAAAAACATAAACATTATAGTGACCTGTTATATATTGCCCATCAGTCTCAGTTATTGAACAAAAACCAAAAGAACTGCGGATACTGTAAATCAGGAACAATAACAAAGTTGCTGGAAAAGCTTGGCAAGTCTGGCAGCATCTGTAAAGCTAAAAACAGAGTTAACGTTTCGGGTCCAGTGACCCTTTGTCAGAACAGTCCTGAGGAAGGGTCACCAGACCCGAAACGTTAATTCTGATTTTTTCTTCACAGATGCTGCCAGACCTGCTGAGCAGTCTCAGTTATTGGACTGGAGACTACTGTGAGCAGCAGAACTGGAAAATGGGACACCCATTCACACTTCCTACCAATGAGCCAACTGGCACAATCCTCCTGAGGCCACCTCCGCATTGACCAGTACAGGTTTCATTGTCCTATCAAACATTCCCCTTTGGGAGAGGTGGGTGTTGCTGGGACAGGCTAGAGACTGCAAGGGTGTCTGAAGGAAGCCAAAGTATGGAGGGGTGCGTGTGTGAGTACGCACCCACGTGCGATGAAGTGGAAAAATCACCAACTGGAGCATCAGTTATGTAATTGGCAATCTGTTTCTATTTTGCCTGCAGCCAGCATGGTTCCCTGTCCACTGCAGGAAATGTCTCCAGAGATGAGAACGAATGGGGGAGCTTCTCTCCTTTATTCCGGCCCTGCCCCATTGCTGTGGGCTTGGAAAATAGTCCATGGTGTCCAATTCTGGGCAGCACTCTGTAGAAAGGACGTCAAGTTCTTAGAGAAGCTGCAGAGGAGGTCGAGTGGAATGTTACCAATGGTGACAGACATTAGTTACGTGGAGGAAGAAGAGAAGCTGTGGCTGCTTACCATAAAGCAGAAAAGCATACGAGAAGATACAATGGAAGCGTTCTAAATTATAAATGGTTTTGACAGAAAGTAAGGAAAAACCACACACAGAACACAATTGACAAAGAACTAAAGGGCCATGAGATTTATTTTTTCTCTCAGACATACGAATGATGATCTGGAAAGCATTACCCAAAAGGATGGTGGAAGCAGATACAAAAGTGATTTTCAAAAAGGGATTTGAGGCATACTTAAGATAGAAAGACTGAAGGGCTATGGGCAAAAAGGATGGGAATGGAATTAACTTCATGGATCTTTGAAGGAGCAGGCAGGCATATAATGGACCGTTGTGCTGTTTTACTTAATGAATGATGATAGCAAGTCTTAAAGGTTGTGGTGGAAATTTTAAAAAAAAGTCTTCAAAAAAGACAGCTTCAGTGGGAGCTCACACTAGCCTGGACGCAAGTAGCTTAATTCTGCACTGATATCTCAATGATTCTGAAAGGTACTTATTCCTTATAAACAGTCAGATCATTTTTATTTTGCTCTCATGACAGTTGCTTAATTACAATTCCACTTTTACAAGTTAAATCTTTCCCATGAATGATCACATTATTCAACTTCGGAACCCTTGCTTTTCTGTGCAACTTGACAGAGCTCACAGAACATTTTGGGAGTCACTTGGAGAAGTTTAAAGGGGAACAAAACCTTAGTAATGAATGAACTCATTACTCTCATATGAAAACCGTTTCCCTATTTTGGCCATCTGGATTTCCAGGGCTTATTCCCTACCTCCCTCAACACTCTCTCCTAAGCATTTTAGGTAAATGATGTAATGGAGGACTCATTGTGTGAAACTCACTTGTGAAACATTTCCACTGCGGCATTTAAACACTGCAATGATTTAATCTGCTGATCTGTGTATCCACATGGCCTTTTAACCAGATTTTTGAATTGGCTTTACTTTTAAAATTAAAATAATGTCAAGACTGCATGTGGATTCTGAGGAACTGAAAACAGATCATTCAGTATCTGAGTAATCTGCAGATCTTTAGTTAACCAGCCATACAAGGCATGGAAGAAATTAATGAGAAAATCCAGCAAATGAGGCAACACAACATTTCAAAAGTAATGTGTCATTGTGTGAAGGAAAGGCCAAGTTTCTGTCAAAACTGTAGGAATCTGTTAAAATCCTTACTTTACAATAGAAATATGTCCTTGATGGCACTGGAGAGCTGCAGCAGCAACAATAAATGAACTTTATGTATAAAAGCTCTGAATTCTTTTTTTTAGGAAGGATTATATAGCTCAGAAAACATTTGGCCTTAGCAATCTGCTCTGCTGTTTCATCCCTAGCATTCTTTCAGACATAGGTGAGGCCAAGACCTCATGCCCGTCGTGGAGGCTGGGCTGAGGTGAGTTCTCAGTATTTCTTCCAACCTTTCTCATTTAAATCTACCATTGTGACACATTACTTCATGCTCCCTCATGGGTGTGTCTAATTGCCCCTTAATACAACAGCACAATTTACTTCAATCACTCCTTCTGGTAACAATTTTGCACATTCTCAACATCCTTTGGGAAAGGTGGTTCCTTCTAAATTTTCTATTGATTTTTGTTTGGAAATTATCTTATAAAGTACAGCCTTCAGTCATGGTCTTTCCCACAACAGAAAACGTTCTCCAGCCACCAACTGGATAACCTGAGACACCCCCATGTTGCCTCTTTTTGGGAAGGCATATCACACCTTGTGCCAGTCATGCCTCAACAGACAGCTGTGGGCCTTTCCCTGGGACCCCAGTCCTATTGATCCTTAGTAGCGTCACCAGGGACCCAGTGGCTGCTGCTGGTACAACACCCATCTGAACTCTCAGATTAAGGAGTGACCCTGGCGCACATGGACAGTTACAGGGAGGGTTTTGTCATGAGGTAGAAGGCAAATCAACAGCTAGCACAAGGGATGAATGCTAGATCCCTTGAACAGGCACCGAATGCCTTTGAAAGAGGGATCCCCTGATCTTGTGAGCCAGTTTGTTTATTGGGATCCCTGCCTGGCATTGTCAACAGCTTTCCATTGGATTAATCCGTGGCGCTGGGACAAGGCCCTCAAAATGGGCATTAATTGCCCAATTCCTGGCCTCAATTAGAAATCAGGGAGGAAAGCCATCCATGAGCCTTCCTACCACAGATCAAACACAATACATGGGAAAGCACAAGATCGATACAGGTTTAGCACAACTTCCTCACGTTTAAAGCTGGGTGCTTGATTTGCTTTTATTTAAGTGGCGTTAGTAACCTGGGACTCAATTGTTAATGATTGATATATTTATACTTTGTTCCTCCATCTAACAGAAATTGCAAATTCCATGTAATAAATGACCTCCCTATTCTTTCTACTGAAATATACTACCTCACACTTGTCAGTGTTGAACTTACTTTGCCAATAATTTGCCAATTTTGCAAGTTTATTAATGTCCCCCTGTAATGTGATGCAGTCCACGCTGACAATCTCGTTCAATTTGGTACCATCCGCAAATTTCGAAATTGCGTTTTGAATGAACATTCAATCATTAATGCAAGTTGTGAACAGTAGTGATCTCAGTGCTGAGCCTTGTGGCACATCAGGACACAAAGAAGCAAATTCATTTAATCCAAGTAACAAATGCTGAACCACAGTGGATGAGGTCATCAGTAGCTTGGCCAAAACAATAGCTTTTGAGAATGTTTAATTTTCAAGTAAAATGGAGTTGAGGCAGAAGTGTTGAGGAAAATATTTCCACAGTACAGGGTGGCTAAAGGGGGAAAGAGAGGAGGCAGCTGATGATAGGTTGGAATGTGTGCAAGGGTACTGTGAAGATTACAACTTCAATGATTTGGTTAGAAATCCGTCAATGTTGACAATTGAGGACGGCACTGGTGTGCATGCAAGACTTAGTGCTGGAAGACACAAGGCATTTTGAGCTTTATAAACAGGAATATGAATAACAGACACAAAGACTTAACCCTAAACATTGTACAATAGTTAAATCACAGTTACTAAATGCATTGATAATGGAATGGACGTTAAGTCATTGAAAGCATACAGTATAGATTACTCAGGGTGATGCAAAGGATGAGAAACATGGCTATGAGCAGAGATTTGACCTACTGCACTGTTTTTACTGGAATGGGGCACACTGAGATCTAACAGAGATTTCTAAAATTTGGAAAAGTTGTAAGAAAATAGGGATGTCACTTACTCTGTGGAGTGATTCGAGAAATATTCTGTCCTCTGGAGATAATTAAAGATGGGATCATCAATTTAGAAGCCCAGTCTCTCACAAATTTGTTCATAACCAAAGTATGTTGTCCCTGGCACTATCTTCCTGAAATTCTTCTGCACATTCACTGTGGCCTTGGAATCCGTTTTAAAATAAGACACATTTTCACACTAGCAAAGGAATGTTAAAGATACGGACGTCATTGGCTAAATGATGGTTGGAATTCCGTGTTCAGTTTTGCAAGCTTCATTTCAAGACAAGTCCAAGATAAATTACAGATTTGATTCTCAGGTTGCCAGCTTTTTGGTGGCTGGGGGAATGGGACGGCCACAGTACAAAGTGTGTGGGTTCTGTTTCTGATCTGTTCTCTTAAAGTGTCAGCATGTGCCATGACGGATGAGGATGTTAAGAGCTCTTGAAATGTTTTGATGTGTGATAGTCTCACAGTTAAAGATTAACGATGCTGTAATCAGGACTGCAAATCTTCTCAATGATAATCCACATTCAGCATCACAAGGATTAATGAAAGATTCCGGGATAATCTGAGACAGTAAACCATGCACAGCCTCCCTAGTGATACAGAGTTCAAGGATTCCGTCAATTGGCTGACAGGCTGTCAGGTTCTGTTGAGTTTCATATGTTTTGGAGTAAAAGTACCAGCAAATCAGTCCGTCATTACACGTAAGGCATCCCTAAGCAATTACAGCAGAGAAACATTGCCTTGCAAACAATTAAAAAAAAAATTCTTTGCAAAATTGAATCCCCTGACACAGTTCTTTTCTATTACCTTGTACACAACTGCTTCAACATGTTTCAAGAGAATGACAAACTGGGCATCCAAATGTGAAACTACCATTTGCATACAACTGAATTCAGCCCTTGCTCCAGGTTTTACTGTTCAGAGGCACAGGGATGAAAATAAAGTTGAATTTATGCCAATGGCCAGGAGGTTGTCTGAATTTAACTAAAACAGGTGAGCTTACATACAGCCACATAGAATGTACACTACAGTTGTCCCAAGTCGTCCACTTGATGCTTCTGTTCCACGTGCACCTCCTTCCCCCTTCCTTCATTTAACCCTATCTGCCAAAGCATCTATTCACAGAACCCCATTGGCCATTCAGCCCATTGAGTCTGCACTGATCCTGCAAAGAGCATCCCACCCAGACCCAACCCTACCCCTGTAATGCTGCATTTCCCATGGAAAATCCACCTGCACATTCATGGGCAATTTAGCATAGCCAATCAACCTAACCTGCACATCTTTGGACTGTGGTTGGAAACCAGAGCACCCAAAGGAAACCCACAGAGACGCGGGGAGAATGTACAAACTCCACACAGACAGATGCCCGAGGGCGGAATCAAACCGAGGTCCCTAGCGCTGTGAGGCAGCAGTGCTAACCACCAAGCCACTGTGCCACCCACCATTCCTCTTCCTTTGTGCTTACTGGCCTCAATGTGGGAGCAACTTTCAGATTCAAATGCTGTTTATGAAAATAAATCCCTCCTAAATTCCTTATGGCTTTATTACTGACCATCTTATGTTGACAGTCATATAATAAGGAACTGCGGATGCTGGAAATCTGAAACAAAAACTGAAATTGCTGGAGAAACTCAGCAGGTCTGGCAGCACCTGTGGAGAGAAACCAGAGTTAACGTTGAGGAAGAAGTGTCACTGGACTCAAAATGTTAACTCTGCTTTCTCTCCACAGATGCTGCCAGACCTGCTGAATTTCACCAGCAGTTTCTGTTTATGTTATGTTGACAGTCCCTAGTTTAGGGAGGAAAATCATCAAAATAAATGTTTCAAACTTTAAAACCAGCACAAAATTCATGTGGATATTCTTAGAAATTCAAAAGACTAAACTATGAATGAAGGGAAACAACAGGGCCCTTCAAAATAAATGTATTTATTTTCATGTTATTAGTTGTATCAGCACAATTCTAACCTTGTTACAAACAACATGGTGCCATACTTCCTCAGAAATATAAAAATGCAATTAACATTAACATATCCGCCTCTTAACTGTTCATCAACATTGAAAACACACAGCTGCTGTGAGGCATCAACTTTCCATTTCGTAGACTTCTGGTGTTCCAACTTAAAGTGACTGGCCAGGAAGTTCCGGTCATGTTATGAAGCATTTCAATTCTACACTGACAATGACAATGCTTTGTCAGGACTGTGAGTCATGTTTCCCCAAATTCGATATAAAGAATCTGGGTTAGAAATTGGACCTGTAGAATGAATAGGTAGGGGCCAATATTTAACTTCAATGAACCAGCGGGAGTGGTCAGGTAGATGTGAATTAAATAATTAAAAATGTGAATCCTGATAGAAACTTGCTCACTTCCAATTTAAATGGCAATGCTACAGTGGGCAAGGGACCAACTGCTCCGAAGGGCCAGGCTGGTATTGTAGATATGGTAGCAGACTCTGAGCCTCATGGCTCTTAGAAACCCAGGAGAGAACTAATTGATCTAATCTGTGGGTGCCTTTCTCTCTACCAGCTGGAACTAGAGAGCCAAACCTGGGGAGCTATATATGCCCATCCCACTACCCACTCATTGTGTCTCTAGTCCATCTGATCTGTCCCCCACCCTCAGCCTTCATTCCCATCCCACACTACACACTAGGCCTCCAGATTGACACCCATGCCCACACCCCCTCCACCCCACCTTTCCCTGGGGATATCACAACCACATGGAAAACCTTGACCTTCAAATTTCCCATACTTTAACAATGCTCCCCATCCACCACCACAGCTATCTCTCAGGTAAACATCACTTGAGGTTCTTCAGCAGCTGAAAATAAACTACAAAACAATTTCTGTGAATAAATATGTGACAGTAAAGGGGAGATAAAATTGCTTCAATAAAACTACATTGTTCATTTTAATTCCTGTCTCCTGAGCTGATTTCTAAAAGCAGGTAGAAAATGCTTTGACATTCAATAATCAGTCAGTATGACGCACTAAAGTTATCATGGATTGACATTCAGAGTGATCTTCATTATATCTGTAGTATTGCGTTACTGGAAAGGTGCTTGGGCACATGAGTAGGCCGTATGGCCCTGGTGTTTGTTCCACTATTCCATTTCAACATCGTTAATCTGTCCCTCATCTTAACACTCCGTTACTCCATGGAAAGGCAGCCAACATAACCAAAAACCCCTCCCACCCCATTATAATCTCTTCCAACCTCTTCTGTCAGGCAGAAGATACAAAAGCTTATACACAGATTCAAGAACAGCTTCTTCCCCGCTGTTATCAGACTTCTGAATGAACTTCTCAAATTTTAAATTTCATGTTGATCTTGCTCTTTGTGCACCTTCTGTGCAGCCGTAACATTGTATTCCTCGTTCTGTTCTATTACCCTGAATACCTTTTATGTTCTGATCTGCCTGTACTGCACGCAAAACAAAATTTTTCACAGTACCTAGCTGCATGTGACAATAATAAATCAAATCAAAATCAAATCAAAAATGGCTCCCTCACCTAACAAAGATCCATCAGCCTTAGAATTGACCCAGCACCTATAATCTTTTGAGGGAGATCATTCCTGATTTCCACGGCATTGGTTGCAACTTGCATTAAATGCAATTTGATTTTTCAATATAGACATTTAATTTATTTCTCACTCAACACTATCTCTTTCAAGACAACCACTGTTTTGTGGCAAAACCTCACTTTTAACCTAAACCTAAAAATATAGATT
The DNA here is from genome assembly GCF_021869965.1 of Rhincodon typus. Lineage (NCBI taxonomy): Eukaryota > Metazoa > Chordata > Chondrichthyes > Orectolobiformes > Rhincodontidae > Rhincodon > Rhincodon typus. Next base: position 100,433,239 of record NC_063334.1, read on the forward strand.
GCTGAGAAAAGACTTGCAAACACACAATACATATCACAAAGAGGCCAATTGTGAAGCATACAGAGTCTGCAGCAATCAGCAGATTTTTTAAAATCACTTTATTGTAAGTTGGCTTACCACACAGCAACAAAGAAAAATGTCCCATTATTAATAAACTAGGAATTCAATTATGGATTACTTTGGCTTTGTACACACTCACATTTTTCAGTTGATTATTTTCAGATTGGGTTTTTTACAGGGATGAGGATAAAGAAGTCTGAGTCAAGCATTGAAGTCAATTGAAGCAGATGAAGTAAATTTGCAAATTTCTGACATACAGGTCATGCCAGGTTCAGGGATGAAAGCACAGAGTGCGCCTGGAAGCTGTCGGCAGAGGGCATGACTTGGAGCTGTTGAGCTAAAGATAACACGCCAGCTGCTGGGTTGAAAAAAGAATGCTATCTGTCAGATTGACGAGAGTCTGCGTGCTGTCAGGACAATTTAAAAGTTCTGAAAGCAGATACCTTTGAGGTGCAAGCATGACTTTCCCACTAGCTGAACAGGCAGCAGCTATTTTCCTGATCGGTGTTATTGAAAGTGGCTAAATAGGGGTTAGCATCAGGCGCATAGTGTCTGATCACTATGGGAAACACAATGACTATGCTTTGGAACAAAGATGTTTAGCTAATAAGGAAATGTTTAAAAACAATTAAACTCTCTTTCCTCTACAGGTCTCATCTCCATTGTGCTAGTGACATTAATCACCCTTGACAGCTTTCACAGGAACATAAGAACAAATGTTAGACCATTCAGCTCTTCAAATCTATCCCACTATCCAATCAGTTTATGCCCAATCATTCTGTCTGTGATCCTGAGACCGTTGATTAATAAAACTTTCCAAATTTCCAACAAACTTCACTTCAACAGCTTTTTGGGGAGAAGTTGTTATAGATTTCCAACAATCTCTGTATGAAGTAAATCTTTCTTTCTTTTAACCTCGAATTAACTTTCAAAAGGCACACCATTGAATATGAACAGGAGTAAGTCATTCAGCCCCTCGATTCTGTTCCACCATTCAATGAGATCATGGTTGATCCATGTCCTAACCTGATACACCTGCCTTTAGCCTGCATCCCTTCATACTTTTGCTTAACAAAAGATCTCAGATTTAAAATGAATAACCAATCTAGTATCAACAGCCATTTGTGGAAGTGAGTGCCAAACCTCTACCACCCTTTGTGTGTAAAAGTGCTTCCTAACATCTCTCCTGAACACTCTGGCCCTAATTTTTAAGACTATGCCCCTGTTCTCCTCAGTGTGAGTACCCCTCTAACTCTACAAAAAGCCTGAAGGATTCTCAGGGGGACAGCTTTAAGAAGTCTCAATATGCAATAAGGTGGTTTATATGAGCACATCAGGGCAGCAGTATTAAAATAATACTGAATCTAAATTGGACCAACCATATAAATACTATGGCTACAAAAGCATGTCACAGGCTAGGAATCCTGCAGCAAGTAACTCACCTCCTGATTCCCTAAAGCTTATCCATCATCTACACAGCACAAGTAAGGGGTGTGATGGCATACTCTCCATTTGTCTGAACGAGTGCGGCTCCAACAACACTGAAGAAACCTAACACCACCTCGGGCAAAGCAGCCCACTTGATTGACAGCCCATCCACCATCTTCAACATTCCCACCCTTCACCTCTGACAGACAGTGGCAGCAATGTGTACCATCACAAGATGCATTGTCATCCACAAGAGGATCTTTGAAACCCATGACCTTTCCCAGCTTGAAGGACGTTGGCAGCAGATATATGGGAACACCATTGCCTGGAAGCTCCCTTCCAAGCTACTCACCATACTGACTTGGAAATACATCACCATTCCTTCACTACCCTGGACCAACATTCTGAAACTCCCTTCCGAACAGCACTATGGGCTTTCCTACATCCGAGGAACAACAGTATTTCAAAGGGGCAGTTTACCATGTCTCCATGGCAGTTAAAGATGTGCAAGAAATACCAGCCTGCCCAGTGATGCCCATATCTCATGAACTAATAAAAAATCATGGCTACCATTATGCCAAATGTCAAAACTGGATGGCAATGATATCAAGCCATGAGAAACTGCCAACATAGGCTGTCAGCTCCACCAACGCTGAATAGCAGCTTCAATCTGCATTTAGTGCATTAAAGCTCAGCCCAAGACAATATTTGAAAATATTTTAATTTTGTGGTTACTCCCAAGTTGTTGGCATGGTTTCACAACAGCAATGTTTAATAATGGCCATGATGACCAGGAATTGAATGAACATAGCTTATAAGTGGTGAAATGAAAGAAATACCAAAAATATTTGATAAACATTTGTCAGTATATCTGTCTAACAGTTTTTTTCAGGATGTTGGAAGTAATCTTGAGGAGTAATCAAGAAATGTCACCTCCAAGAGATCAGTAATTGCTCAAAAGTTACAGTAAGCATCAGACTTCTGCAAATATTAAAATGCTGATGCACTTCCATCTCAAATGAATAACATATTTGAACAAATACACTGTTAAGAAATATTCTTTAAGGTATTGATACCTAATAGAAAAACAAAAAACTTAAATTACCTGAAACAAAATGTATTGAACATTTAATTTTTGGTAGTGATTTTAAATTTCTGATAAATACTGAAAATAGAAAGTTTCAACATACATGCCTGGATATACATTAGAAATTAGTCCTAGCACCCAATAGCAATGCACTACTAACTTACTCTAGAGAGCACCCACTCAACAGCAATGCAGTAAAGCCTACTCTGAATGTTGCAGCATCCATTGATGATGTACTGAGGATATCTGACTACCCCTGGCAAAGCTAGAGTTGATGAGAATCAGGAGGAAGACACCCCACTGGTGGGAATTATACTTGGCACATAGGACGATGGTTGCGGTTGTTGGAGGTCAGTCATCTTGGTTCCAGGACATCTCTGTAGGAGCTCCTCAGGGTAGTGTCCTAGGTCTAACCGTTTACCCACACTTCACCAAGGCATTTGCTTCATCATAAGGTCAGAAATGGGATTGCTTGCTGATGATTGCCCAATGTTCAGCACAATTACTGAAACAGTCTGTGACCATACGCAGCAAGATCTGAACAATATCTAAGTCTGGGATAATAAGTGGCAACTATCATTCAAGCCATGCTGGTGCTGGCCACTAACCATCTGCAACGAGAGAGAATCTAACCCTAACCCTTTGACATGCAATGGTATCACCGTCACTGAATCTATGATCAAAATGCCAGGAACTTATCATTGACCATTGAACTGGAACAGTCATACAAAGACTGCAGCAACAAGACCAATCAGAGGCAAGGAATTCTGTGATGAGGAACTCACCTCCTGACTCCCCAAACATGTCTACAATTTACAATGCACAAGTCTGGAGTATGATGGAATATTCCCACTTGTCTAAATGAGTGGAACTCCAACAATACTCAAGAAGTTTGACACCATCCAGGACAAAGGAACCTGCTTTACTGGCACCACATTAAACATTTATTCCCTCTACCACTGAGGCACAGTGCCAGTGTGAACCATCTATAAGATGCACTGCAGCAACTCACCAAGGCTCCATGGACAACACCTTCCAAACCTATGACATCTATTTTCTATAAGCACGAGGAAGTAGATGCATAGCAACACCACCAGATGGAATTTGCCCTCCAGGCACACTATCCAGTCTTGGGGCAATAGTGCTGTTCCTTCACTGTTAGTGGGTCAAAATCCTGGAACTCCCTTCCTAACAACATGTGATGCACCTGCATCCCAGGACTGCAGCAGTTTAGGAAGTAGTCCATCATGACCTTCTCAAGAGCAACTAAGGGTAGCTAATAAATGTAGGCCAAGTCAGTGATGCCCATATCCCACAAACATTTTAAAAAAACAAAAGGCTGGCTGCTAGGAGCCTGTGCTATCCTGAACATAGGTCAATCAAGAAACATCACTGAAGACATACTACCTCTAAACTGGCATGCCATACAACTGTGCCAAATTACAGAGTAGAATATAAGGTTAATTGCCGAGAGAATAGAGGAAATACAATACAACATACAAAAAAAAAACAACATTCAGGACTTTTGCAAAGAATGCATTGTTTTTAATTATGAATGGGAAGGTCAGAAACAATACATGGCATATCAAAAAGTTTATATTTGTAAAAAATCCAAAAGCATGTCAAAGATTTTCACACTTTGTTTCAAGTGCCACTCTGGGGAGTATGATCTGTAAATGAATGAAATCATCTCCACCCCAATTTTGTTTTTGTTAACTGCAAAATGCCTATGCTACCCCACCTGTCATAAAGTACAGTAATGCAGCATGGAAACAGACCCTTCGGCCCAAACTGATCCATGCTGGATATGGTGCCCACTCAGCTAGTTCCAATTGCCTGCATTTGGTCCATATCCCTCTAAACCCTTCTCATCCATGTACCTATCCAAATGTTTTTTAAATGTTGCTATTGTACCTGCCTCAACCACTTTCTCCGGCAGCCCATTCCATATACGCACCACTCCCTGTGTGAAGTTGCCCCTCAGGTCCTTCTTAAATCTATCCCCTCTCACTTTAAACCTATGACCTCCACTTTTCAATTCCCCATTCCTGAGAAAAAGCCTATATGCATTCATCCTATCAATACCCCTCATAATTTTATACACCTCAATAAGATCACCCCTCATTCTCCTACGTTCCAAGGAATAAAGTCCTATCTTGGCCAACCTCTCCTTATAGCACAGGCCTACTAGTTGGCAACATCCTCGTAAATCCTCTTTGCACACTTTCCAGTTTAACAATGTCTTTCCTATAACAGGGTGACCAAAACTGTACACAATATTCCAAGTGCGGCTTTACCAACGACTTATACAACTGTGACGTAACATCCCAGCTCCTATACTTGATTGATGAAGACCAGCATACTAAATGCCTTCTTCACCACCCTGTCCACCTGTGACGTCAGCTTCAATGAACTATGTACTTGTACTCCTAGATCCCTCTGTTCCACAACATTCCTCAGGACCTTACCATTTACTGTATAAGTCCTACCTTGGTTTGACTTTCCAAATTGCAACACCTCACACTTATCTGTATTGAATTGCATTTGCCAATCCTCAGCCCACTTCCCCATCTGACCAAGATCCCTCTGTAATTTTTGATAACCTTCTTCCCTATCAATGATACCTCCTAATTTTGTATCATCCACAAACTTACTAATCATGCCTTGTACATTCACATCCAGATCATTTATGTAAATAACGAATAACAAAGGCCCCAGCACTGACCCCTGTGGCACACCACGAGTCACAGGCCTCCAAATCCGAGAAACAACCTTCAGCCATCACCCTCTGCTTCCTACCATCAAGCCAATTTTGAATCAGATTAGCCAGCTTTCCCTGGATCGCATGTGACCTAACTTTCATGACTAGCCTGCTGTGTGGGACCTTGTCAAAGGCCTTACTAAAGTCCATATGGACAACATCCGCTGCCCTACCCTCATCTATCCGCTTGGTTACCTCTTCGAAAAGCTCAAAGATTGGTCAGAAATGACATCCCGTGCACAAATCCATGCTGACTATCCCTAATCAGACTTTGACTATCCAAATGTTGGTTGATCCTGCCCTTAGTATTCTCTCCAATGACTTGTCTACCACTGATGTCAGGCTCACTGGCCTGTAGTTTCCTAGTTTATCTTTGCTACCTTTCTTAAACAATGGAACAATATCAGCCACTCTCCAGTCTTCTGGAATTTCACCAGTGGCTAAAGATGAAGCAAAAATCTCTGCAAGGGTCTCTGCAATTTCTTCCCTCGCTTCCCACAATGTCCAAGGTTGGACTTGATCAGGCCCAGGGGACTTATCCATCTTCATGCACTTTAAGGCTACAAACACCTCCTCTCTGGTAATGTGAATGCAGTCCAAAACATCCCCACTTGTTTCCCTTATTTCCTTAGCATCCATGATTCTCTCCTCAGTGTTCATTAAAAAACTCCCCCATCTCCTGTGGGTCCACACATCGACAGCCATCTGATCTTTACGGGGACCTATTCTCTCCCTTGCCACCCTTTTACTCTTAATATAGCTATAGAACCTCTTGGGATTATCTTTAACCTTATCTGCCAGATCCATCTCATTCCCTCATTTTGCTCTTCTGATTTCCCTCTTAAGTGTGCTGCTACACTTTTTATAGTCATCTAGGGATTCACTTGAGCCCAACAGCTTAAACCCAGTTTATGCCTTCTTCTTCTTGTTGATCAGAGCCTCAACATCCCTCGTCAGCCAGGGATCCCTAAATCTGCCAGCTTTTTCCTTTACCCTAATGAGGTCACACTGTCCCTGAACTCCGGATATCACACTTGTAAAAGCCTCCTATTTGCCAATCATTCCTTTTCCTTCAAACAGATTCACCGAATCGACCTCGGCTAGATCCTGCCTAATGGCCCCAAAATTGGCCCTGCTCCAGTTTAGCACCTTAGCCTGTGGACCTGTCCTATCTTTTTCCATAACTACATTTAAGTTAAGAGAGTTATGGTCACTGGACCCAAAGTGTTCTCCAAATGACACTTCAGTCACTTACCTGACCTTGTTTCCTAAGAGGAGGTCCAGTGCTGCACCCTCCCGAGTAGGGCCCTACATATTGATTTAGGAAACTTTCTTGGACACATTTGACAAATTCCACCCCGTCCAGGCCTTTTACACTCTGGGTGGCCCAGTCATTACAGGTGAAATTAAAATCTCCAACCAATACTGCTCTATTATTCCTACAGGTGTCTGCAATCTCTCTACACATATGCTCCTCCAGTACCCACTGGCTATTTGGGGGTCTATGACACAGTCTCAACAGAGTGACCATTGCTTTCTTGTTTCTAGGTTCTAACCATATGGCCTCATTTGATAACCCCTTAAGAATATCCTCTCTAAGCACGTTGTTATGTCCTCTCATATCAAAAGGGCAACTCCCCCTCCTTTCTTAAATGTACTTCTGTCACACCTGTAGTTTCTGTATCCTGGAACATTGAGCTGCCAGTCCTGCCCTTCTGTCAGCCATGTTTCTGTTATGGCTGTAATATCCCAGTCCCCACAGCCACTCCATGCTCTGAACTCATCTGCCTTACCAGTCAGGCCTCATGCATTGAAATAAATGCACTTTAAACCAGAAGTCTTTTCCATCCCTTTACTGTGTCCCTGGTTATCCAGAATAGTAAACTTGCTCTTGATGGCTAATGTATTTTCCCCCAACTTCTCGATGGCCCCTCTCTTATCCCCCTGCACCCCCCTGCCAAATTAGCTTAACCCCTCCTGGGTAACACTAGCAAATCTCCCCGTGAGGCTACTGGACCCCCTCCAGTTCAACTGCAACCTGTCCCTCTTGTGTGGGTAGTCTCTACCCCAGAAGAGATCCCAATGATCCAAGAACTGAAAACCTTGCCCCCTACACTAGCTCCTCAGCCATGCATTCATCTGGCCTATCTCTCTATTTCTATCTTCACTGGAGCGTGACACTGGGAGTCATCCGGAGATCACTAACCTCGAGGTCCTGCTTTTTAACTTCTTACCTAACTCCCTATACTCATTTCACAGGACCCCAATCCCTTTGTCTACCTATGTCATTTGTACTGATGTGCACAATGACCTCTGTCTGTTCACCCTCCCCCTTCAGAATGTTCGACAACCTGGCTAATCACACATAACAAAAGTGCTTGCCATGTTTGTCTACAAAACAATAGATAATGGTGTTTAAAAATGCATTTTGTGAAGTGTATTTATGGTATGTTACTGTGAAAATGAATGTTTTCTTTCTATCTTTCACTTTAGTATTGCTGAAGATTGCCCAGTGTAGCCCAACAGCCAGAAGCATATTAACAGGAATCAGAATTCTGACATTGGTATTAATTCCAGCAGATGTGGACCTCGCAGCAAACATCAGTTTCTTGTAATAGTAAGTCGTTATGGATCAGAACATCTCCTGGAGACTGAAAGTGGAATATTCACTCAAAAGGTTAAAAAAAAAACTGCAGGAATGATCAACCCACAGTTAAGTAGTAACAACAGGAGTCCAACTCTTAAAAATGGCATAAATCATGTCTTCATTGACATGCAAGGTGTTTTTGTAGGAAACAAATGTCTTGCGTCATTTAGTTCCTCGTTCTAAGTAGATATGTCAGCTACATACAGCTTGATGGGATTGTGACAGCACAGACCAGTTCTATATGCTCCCCAATTACACATCCACAAAAGGAAGAAATAACTCCCCTTCCAAATAGTGTTCTGAAGAAGGGTCATTCAACCCGAAATGTTAACTCTGATTTCTCTCCACGGATGCTGCTAGACCTGCTGAGCTTTTCCAGCAATTTCTATTTTTGTTTTCCAAATAGTATGTTTCCTTTAGATACTATACCTACCCATTCTGAGTAAAATGAAAAAGGATAAAAGTTGAAATAAGGGGCCATAGAGGAGGCAGGAAGTTGATTCGGGATATTTTCCTACCCTGCAGACCTGTCCCCTGTAAAAGGGCCCCTGCTTGTCATATTTTAATTCCAGGGAGGCAGGGGTGGGATGGAGTTGGGAAGCCAACTCCAGAAGTGGCTACAGAGGTAGTTGAATGATGAAGCAGGCCAATTATATGGCCCACCAGGATTCCCTGGGACTTTTGCCCAATTCCATTCAAAATTGTTAGGCCCCTCACCCCTTGCACCTCTTCTTCTGCTTCCTTCATACTTTCCATGCCCCATCATTTTTCAATCCCTCTCCTCCATTCTCCATGACTCAGTCTTCAGTCCAAGCTCCCATGGTCCTTTCATGTTCCTCTGCATCCTCCATGCTCTCACATTTTGAATTGCTAATGAAAAAAATATCTATTCAAAAACATTCTTTGATAAAAATTGTTCCCTTACAACCTCAGAAGTGACAATCAGACGAAACCATTCAATTTCAATAACAGAAGTTTTACCCCATTTTACATCCCTTAACCTTGAACAAATGAACACAAAGGCATTGAACAGAACAAATCAGAGAACAATTAACTTATCAAAACCTGAGAAAGAGGTCAAACAATCACAACTAACAGTCCCCTTCAACCAGTAAACAGACTCCTGCTAAACTAATCATGGACCTTAAATCAAGCATTCGAAATGAGGCCATCTGATAACTGTATCAACAGAAGTAGATGGCCTCATTATGAATGCTTGGCTGAGCTTAAAGTAAATGTAATTTTCTCACAAGTATTTCAAGACTTGCCAAATCAAACAGATGATGTGGCATGGATCGGTACCACAAAATGTCTGAAAATAGGTTTACACACAGCCTCTTACACATTCATTTATATCAGCAGGGAGGCTAATGGCAGCAGAATTATCAATATTATAAAATTATTAGGAATGACAGCCCAAATGTAGAGTGATACGGAACTTACAACACTAACTGGGTATTCATCCCAACCGGTCTATCCCAACATTTATGTTCCACATGGGCCCCTCTGCACTCTACCACACCTAACCCATCACCATTTACTCCTGAGATAACAAGGTGTAGTGCTAGATGAACACAGCAGGCCAAGCTTGTTATCTCAGATTCTCCAGCATCTGCAGTTCCTGCTATCTCTGAAACCATGTACTCCTGTTCTTTTTTCCCCCTCATGGAATTATCTAGCTTTCTCTTAAGTGTTATTCAAATCAACTACCCCTCAAATTCCCTATTTGAGTTATTACTGCCTATATTATATGGATGGTTAACGGCTTCGAACTCTCCCACAAATGGAAACATCTTTTCTAACCTATTGAACCCATTCACAATTTTAAAGATTTTGAAGCTTGATTAAAATGTTCATTAATAAGAACTCTCGCTCCTTATAGATGAGACTTGCTGATTCTGCATGGAGGATAAAACAAGGTCACAGACATGTTATCCATTGCACCCCCCGCAACGACAGAAAGCTTGGTGAAGGTCAGTACCTTACACTGAACTGTTACATGACAATGACAGGCCTCAACTCTGAGATAGAAGCTAACTCAAAGTAATTTGTAAATGATGGAAATTGGTGGGATGAGGATGCAGCCCATACCCATTGGATACATCAATAAAGTAAGAAAAGTTGCACTATACTTTACTTCAGAATGGTAATGGAAAGAAAAGAAAATCAGACAAGATTTTAGCTCCTGATCACAATGACAGTTTGGATTTTAATATTCCCAAAAGTTGTGCAAATTGAACTAATTGACTGCTATGTTGAAGTCTAGCCTCTTAGTTGTGGTATGGGAGCATTACTGGTTCCTATGGAGCTGAACTGCCATACAGAGATGGTGAGAACAGGAAGTTTAAAAACAAACAATATTCTTAGTGATAGTTGAGGCTAGGACCTGACCATCTGTAAATAAGTAATTACACAGCTCCCTCCACTCACCTCCTTCATTTGGTCCTTTGCTCCTTCCTCCCTTTAACGGACAATAGTGTCCTCCCTCAGGTCGATGAGTCCGATCATGATTTTGTTAGTCAGGGCCTGCATGGGACAGACAAGAGTTGTCCTCATTACAATACATTTCTGTTACTTAAAGACATCTGAATAATTAAGGCAGGAGAACAGGAAAATGGTTTAGAAAATGACTTTTCAAATCAACTGGTTTGCAATTAATATTCATATCTATAAAGTATTCAGTATATCAAAGTAATGCTTCCTCTCCCAACACATACAACAGTGCACAAGCCCTCATTTATTATCTATATCAAAAAATCCACCAACAGTGATGGCGCCAGTCTAAAGTGATAGTCTTTCACTGTCATGACAACGAGTGCTGAGCATATATTAAGTACCTTTCTGCTACCACAATGCCAGTCATGGAACCTAATAACCCAAACAACTGCCAAATTACTGTGACATAAACATATCAGTCTTCATGTCCATATTTGAAGATGCAAAATTCACAATTTGTATAGTCAAAATCATGAGGGGCTTTGGACAGAGTAAATAGGGCAAAAATATTCCTGATGATGGTGGAATTCAGAATGACAGGATGCAGATTTAAAAGTAAATAGCAAAGGAAGCAGTGAGTGATTTGGGTGAGGAATGTACTCCCTGAGAATATTGTGGAGGCAGGTTCGATTGAAGCACTCAAAATTAGATTGTTATTTAAAAAGGATGAATGTGCAGGGCCACAGGGAATAGGCAGTGAATGGTATTTGGTGGATTGTTCATTTGGACAACCAGCATACATACAACAGCCTGAGGGTCCTCTTCTGTGCTGAAACAATTCTGTGATACCATTGATGAGTCTGACATAAATCAGCTAATTCCAAATTGGCCTAGAATCTGTCAGTAAAAGCTCCAACAACTTATAAAATAGCCAGTTTAACTCTACAAAAACTGATGTTAGTAGCTTTGATGAAGAGTGCCATCAATAACACCCTTCACCAAAATTAACACTGGCTCAAGGTGTAGGTTTTAAATTAACAGAATGTAAGAATGTATCAGTAAGGGCTTCAAAAATTGCGTCCTTTTTTGAAGAAATTATTTTTGCATTGTGAAGTTCCAATGTATGCATCAACAACAATGCCAGAATTAAAGAAGATCCAACTTTGTAACCGCTGCTCTGTAAATCTATCAAAAGATGCTTTTTCTTCTAAAATTTTAATAGACATCAGCCAGTCCCTAATAGTGCTGTATAACAGGGGGACAGCTGAGTAGATTCTAAGCTCATTATCTGTCTGGCTTGAATACCCAAAAGAACAAAGGAAAGCCATGGAGTTTCAAATTTAACACAGATCCTTTGGGGGTCCATCGCCATCTGTTGCTGCACAGCTTGGTGTGTGTAAGGCCACTTCACACACTCCCACTCAGAGGTTCAGGGCTTCCATGATATAGCTGAGCGTTGTGGAGAGGGGAACAGGAATTCTCTGACAGCACAAGGACACACAGAACTCAAAATGTCAATACCCAGTGTAAACCATTCCAGCTTTCTTCACTTCAGGCTATTTCACTCCGATGAACTTGGGGTTGTGGGGGGATGCAGTTCTATGTTTTACATTAAGCTTTTCTTTAAACTTTGCAGCATCTCCTTTTGGCTGTGATAGCATCATAAATTGAACAACAGGTCTCAGGTACTCACAAATAAAACTTCAAATGAATTCAGTAGAAACTTCTTCAACAACAGAATGATTAGAGTGTGAAACTTGCTACCCCATAGAGTCACTGATGCAAATGGCAAATGCATTTATATAGGTTTATATTGAATTTATGGGATAACAAGGTGTAGAGCTTGTTTCTGAAGAAGGGTCTAGGCCCGAAACGTCAGCTTTCCTGCTCCTCTGATGCTGCTTGGCCTGCTGTGTTCATCCAGCTCTACACCTTGTTATCTCAGATTCTCCAGCATCTGCAGTTCTTACTGTTGAATATATGGCACAGGAACAGGCTATTCAGCCCAACCAATCCCTGACAGAGCACAAGTTCCATTCCAGCCTCCTCCAAAGTTTTCTCATCTAAATCTAGAATTGTAAACATTTAATTCCTTCTGCTTCAGATGCTCGTACAGTTTACCCTTGAATGCATCTGCACAATTCAATTCAACCTCTTTTGGCACTTTACATTTCATATGAACCTGCATTCATGGTGGCTCAGTGGTTAGCACTGCTGCCTCGCAACGCCAGAGAACAGGGTTCGATTCCACCTTTGGGTAACTGTCTATGTGGAGTTTGCACATTGTCTGCATGGGTTTCCTCTGGGTGCTGTAGTTTCCTCCTGCAGTCTCAAAGACATGCAGGTTAGGTAGACTGGCTGTGCTAAATTGTCCAGGGATGTGCAAGCTAGGTGGGTTAGCCATGGGAAATGCAGGGTTACAGGGATAAGGTTAATCGGGGGGCGGGTGTGGATGGGATGCTCTTCCGAGGATCGGTATGGACTCAATGGGCTAAAAGGCCTGCTTCCACACTGTAGAGATTCTATGAAATAGACTAGAGAGTTATGGAGTGGTACTACCTTGGTTGAGATCATATACTGGAGGTGGAAGATGGTTGTGGTTGCTGAATGTCAATCCCAGGACATCTCCGCAGGAGTTCCTCAGGGTAGTATCCTAGGTCTAAACACCTTCAGCCACTTCTTCAATGATCTTCCCTCCATTGTAAGGTCAGAAGTGGGAAGATTTGCCAATGATCACACAATATTCAGCACCATTCACAACTCCTCAAATACTGAAACAGTCTATCTCCATAGGCAGCAAGACCTAGACAACATCCAGACTTCGGCTGATAAGCAGCGAGTAACATTCACGCCAGGCAATGAGCATCTCCAGGAATAAAGATCTGAACATAGAACATTACAGCGCAGTACAGGCCCTTCGGCCCTCGATGTTGCGCCGACCTGTGAAACCAATCTGAAGCCCATCTAACCTAAACTATTCCATTATCATCCAGGTTTATCCAATGACCATTTAAATGCCCTTAAAGTGGGCGAGTCTACTATTTTTGCAGGCAGGGCATTCCACGCCCTTACTACTCTCCGAGTAAAGAACCTACCTCTGACATCTGTCCTATATCTATCACCCCTCAATTTAAAGCTATGTCCCCTCGTGCTAGCCATCACCATCCGAGGAAAAAGGCTCCCACTGTCCACCCTATCTAATCCTCTGATCATCTTGTATGTCTCTATCAAGTCACCTCTTAACCTTCTTCTCTCTAACGAAAACAGCCTCAAGACCCTCAGCCTTTCCTCATAAGACCTTCCCTCCGTACCAGGCAACATCCTGGTAAATCTCCTCTGCACCCTTTCCAATGCTTCCACATCCTTCCTATAATGCGGTGACCAGAACTGTACGCAATACTCCAAGTGCGGCCGCACCAGAGTTTTGTACAGCTGCAACATGACCTCATGGCTCCGAAACTCAATCCCTCTACCAATAAAATCTACCATACTGTACGCGTTCTTAACAATGCTATCAACCTGGGTGGCAACTTCCAGTGATCTATGCACATGGACACCGAGATCTTTCTGCTCATCCACACTACCAAGAATCTTACCATTAGCCCAGTACTCTGTATTCCTGTTACTCCTTCCAAAGTGAATCACCTCACACTTTTCTGCATTAAATATTTTACAGAGTACTGTGAACCATGCCAGCAGAACCTTAAATGCTGAATCTGCAGATTTGTAAAGACTATAGCATTCTGAAGTTGTGTTCATTGGACATTCTCAAACATTTTGGGTGAGGCCACTTAAAAATGTTCTCCACCTCTCTCACCCATCAATTATGGATGTGAGTGTGTGCAGATGAAATTATTTTTATAATATTTTATGGTTATGTACTGACTGCACAGACTTGGCATGAAAAGGAATATTTACCTCTTACGCCAGATTGCTTCAGTTATAGTGATCTGCGTTCAAGTTCAACAACAGAATTTAAGAACATCAACTAGGGGAAAGCTCTATTGTCTAAGGTATTGCCTTCCAGATGCATCATTGTTTCCCCATTTTATATCAGCGGATATACTTTAAAACCAGTCACACAACAAAATGCTGGAAATACCCAGAAGGTTGACCAGGATCTGTGGAGAGAAAGAGAGTGTTAAACCTTTCAGGTCAGCAAGTTGTAATTAAACATATGATCGGGATAGGGGCCTCCAGCCCAGAGCCTATTTTTGGGTAACATCGAAAGAAGAGCAAGTGCCCACCTCCTCACTCACACCTTCGCCAATTTGCATGTTACAGGGTGGACAGGAGCCAAATTCCGACAGCCCATGGGCCACATTTAAATAAATAATTTTAATTAATTGAGCTTTTTAAATTTAGATTTAGATTTAGATGCCCATGCTATGATGTGGTTGGCATGGGCAGGCAGGCAGAAGTGTGTGCTCTCAGTTTGAAAACCCTTTTGGAAGGGCAGGCAGGAAGTGGAAGTCCTATCTTTGGAGTGTGCCTTTTGCATATCAGGAAGAATCCTGTGAAAATTAGGAAAAAAGTTAAAGGGAAGGAGAACTCAAGAGTTGTTAGTAATGAAGGTAATAGGACCCAAAAAGAAGGTGCAAAACCTGGCATAAGGGCACTTTATCTGAATGCTCGGAGCATTCGAAACAAGGTGGATGAGTTGACAGCGCAAATCATGGCAAATGGGTATGATTGAGTGGCCATTACAGAGACATGGTTACAGGATGGTCATGAATGGGAGTTAAATATCCAGGGGTATCAAACTGTTCGGAAGGACAGACAGGAAGGTAAGGGAGGTGGTGTTACTCTGATTTTTAAGAATGATATCAGGGCAGTAGTGAGAGATGATATAGATTCTACTGAACAAAACGTTGAATCCATTTGGGTGGAAATTAGGAATAGCAGGGAGAAGAAGTCACTGATAGGTGTGGTCTATAGGCCACCAAATAACAACATCGTGGTGGGGTGGGCAATAAACATAGAAATAGCTAATGCATATAAAAATGGTACAGCAATTATCATGGGGGATTTTAATCTACATATCGATTGGTCAAACCAGGTCGGTCATGGCAGCCTTGAGGAGGGGTTCATAGAATGCAACCGCAATAATTTCCTTGAACAATATGTAATGGAACCTACAAGGGAGCAAACTATCCTCGATCTAGTCCTGTGTAATGAGACAGGAATAATTAATGATCTCACAGTTAGGAATCCTCTCAGAAGGAGCAATCACAGTATGGTCGAATTTAAAATACAGATGGAGCGTGAGAAGGTTAAATCCAGTACCTATGTCCTGTGCTCAAACAAAGGAGACTATGAAGGAATGAGGAAGGAGTTAGCTAAGGTAGAATGGGAGCAAAAACTTTATGGTGGGTCAATTGAGGAACAGTGGAGGACTTTCAAAACAATTTTTCACAGTGCTCACCAGCAGTATATTCCAGTGAGAAGGAAGAACTGTAGGAAAAGAGAGAGCCAGCCATGGATGTCTAAGGAAATAAAGGAAAGTATCAGATTGAAAAAAAAACACATACGAAAAAGCAAAGAGTAGTGGGAAACTAGTAGACTGGGAAATCTTTAAAGGTCAACAGAAAGCCACAAAAAAAGTTATAAAGAAAAGTAAGATAGATCATGAGAGTAAACTAACTCAGCATATAAAAACAGGCAGCAAAAGTTTATATAAACAAGTAAATCGTAAAAGAGTGGCGAAGGTAAACATTGGTCCTTTAGAGGATGAGAAGGCCAATTTGATAACTGGGAATGAGGAAATAGCCGAGACATTAAACAGTTATTTCGTGTCGGTCTTCACAGTGGAAGACACAAATAACATGCCGAAAACTAATAGCAAGAAGGTTATAGCAGGTGAGGATCTAGAAACTATCATTATCACTAAGGAGGCAGTGCTGGGCAAGCTAATGGGCCTAAAGGTAGACAAGTCTCCTGGCCCTGATTAAATGCATCCCAGGGTACTAAAAGAGGTGATGGGGGAAATAGCAAATGCACTAGTAATTATTTACCAAAATTCACTGGACTCTGGGGTGGTTCCCGCAGATTGGAAAACAGCCAATGTAACGCCACTGTTTAAAAAAGGAAGTAGACAAAAAGCAGGTAACTATAGGCCAGTTAGCTTAACTTCGGTAGTGGGGAAAATGCTTGAATCTATCATTAAGGAAGAAATAGCAAGACATCTGGATATAAATTGTCCCATTGGGAATACCCAGCATGGGTTCATGAAGGGTAGGTCATGTTTAACTAATGTGGTGGAATTCTTTGAGGACATTACTTGCATGGTGGACAATGGGGAAGCTGTGGATGTGGTGTATCTGGATTTCCAGAAGGCATTTGACAAGGTGCCACACCAAAGGCTGCTACATAAGATAAAGTTGCACGGTATTACACGTAATGTATTGGCATGGATAGAGGATTGGTTGACCAGTAGAAAGCAAAAAGCAGGGGTAAATGGGTGTTTTTCTGGTTGGCGGTCAGTGGCTAGTGGTGTGCCTCAGGGATCAGTGTTGGGACCGCAATTGTTTACAATTTACACAGATGATTTGGAGTTGGGGACTAAGTGTGGTGTGTCAAAATTTGCAGATGACACTAAGGTGAGTGGTAGAGCAAAGTGTGCAGAAGACACTGAAAGTCTGCAGAGGGATATAGATAGTCTAAGTGAGTGGGCAAAGGTCTGGCAGATGGAGTACAATGTTGATAAGTGTGAGGTCATCCATTTTGGTAGGAATAACAGCAAAATGGACTATGTTTTAAATGGTAAAAAATTGCAGCACGCTGCTGTGCAGAGGGACTTGGGTGTCCTTGTGCATGAATCGCTAAAAGTAGGATTGCAGGTGCAGCAGGTGATTAAAAAGGCAAATGGAATTTTGTCTGTCATTGCGAGAGGGATGGAGTTTAAAAACAGGGAGGCTATGCTGCAGCTGTATAGGGTCCTGGTGAGGCCACACCTGGAGTACTGTGTGCAGTTTTGGTCTCCTTACTTGAGAACAGATATACTAGCACTGGAGGGAGTGCAGAGGAGATTCACTCAGTTGATTCCAGAGTTGAGAGGGTTGGATTATGAGGACAGACTGAGTAGACTGGGATTATACTCATTGGAATTCAGAAGAATGAGGGGAGACCTTATAGAAACATATAAGATTATGAAGGGAATAGATAAAGTGGAGGCAGGGAGGTTGTTTCCGCTAGCAGGTGAAACTAGGACTAGAGGGCATTGCCTCAAAATAAAGGGAAGCAGATGTAGGACTGAGGTCAGGAGGAACTTCTTCACCCAAAGGGTTGTGAATCTGTGGAATTCCCTGCCCAGTGAAGCGGTTGAAGCTACCTCGCTGAATGTTTTTAAGGCAAGGCTAGATAAATTTTTGAACAGTAAAGGAATTGAGGGTTATGGTGAGTGGGCGGGTAAGTGGAGCTGAGTCTCAAAGATCAGCCATGATCTTATTAAATGGCGGGTTTAGGCTCGAGGGGGCCAGATGGACTACTCCTGCTCCTAGTTATAATGTTCTTAATTAATGATTTTATTGTCACATGTATTTGACAGTGAGAAAAGCAGTAAAATAGAGTGAAAAGCTTTTCTACTGTCACCACAATCTGGTACCATTTTGAATAGTTTTAAGAATAAGAGAAAAAAGTTAGAAAGAAATAGCTTAAAGAGAGTCCATCAGTCCTGAGCCAGCTCATCATCAACACTGCCTGTGCCAGCATCCCTCCTCCACCACCTCGCTGCCATCTATATTCGTCCCAACCAATGCTGAAGTCACCACTCATCAGGCACCATCTTTTGCCACTACGCCAATTCTCCTCCACCACGGCCTCGTCACTGCCTGCGCCAGGCCCAACAATGTCACGAGTCACATTTCTCGTGGCTGGGCCCACCTTGACATCACTGTGATGCTCTTCCACCACCACTTCACTACCACCAGCGCCAGACCCGACAAAGGGCGGATATCTTTCACCGCTGAGCCTACATCACCGATCCTGCCTCTGCCGATGTAACAGCCACTGATTCCGATGCCAGGTCTTGCGCTCATCCCAGAAAAGGAAGTAGGGGCTCCCTCGCTGCCACCACAAGGTCTGCGCTGGGCACACCGAGTCCGTGCTGGGGCTACTGCTGATGCCATTAAAGCTCAGGACAAAAAGGTAAATAAAAAGATAAAGAAAAGCAGTTGGAGTAGATGAGTCCTGGCTCAGCAGCCCAACTCTACTGCCACCTTTAAGCATTTCTCCTCTGTCCCAGAGAAGATAATAACACGCTTCCTTCCCATCTGGAGTTAAAATCTGATCCCTTCACTCCCGCTGCCTAAGAGGCTGGATCTCTCCATGCCATATGCTTTTGACCCACTTGGATATGGGGCCCAGTGGCCTTCCTCTGGGCAACCTGCAGTCATGGCAGTAGCCAGTTCACTGCTGGCCAGATTCAGAATGGGACTCCCTTCCACTGAGGGGCAATTTAGCTGTAATTTACCTGCCCACAGAGGTGGTACAGCTACATGCTAGGCTTCTTATCTGTCTACTAAGGGCAAACCTTTCTTCCAGGGGTGAGAGGCTGGAGAAACAATCCTCAACCTCTCTACCCCACACTCCCCCACCCACTTTTAAATTCTATCTCCTGTTTCTGACTTCTGAAAATTTACAGCATTTTGTATTTTTATTTCAGATTTTTTTCCCATATTTGTGCATGGATGTCACTCACTAGTTTGTTGTCCATCCCTAATTGCCCAGATGGCAGTTCAGCATTAAACACATTGCTGTACAGAGTCACATATAGACCAGACCAGGTAGAGACAGCAGATTTCCTACCGTGAGGGATTTAATGAACCAGATGGCTTTTTATTACAATTGACAGAGTTAACACAGTTATCATTCGGCTGCCTTTATGCTCAAGTATTTTTTTATTGAGCTCAAATTTCATCATTTGCCATCATCCAGAGAACATTAGCCTGTGGTAGTGGAATCAATGTCCACCCTGGGATTCTGAATTATTAGCTCAGTGATATTACTATTATGCCACCACTTCCCTGGCTCCATCTGCAGTATTTTATTTGTTAAATAATATCTAATTGGCTGAAAAGTGTATTGGAATGTCCTAGGTCCCAAACAGCGTGATACAAATACAAATTATTTATCTCTTTCATTAGCTAATCTGATAAGGAGAATGGTGCTATCACAGTGTCCTGACAAATACTTATCCCTCAAACAATCTCATCCAAAATGAACCAACTGGTCACTTTGGTTTCTGAAATATTACTTATATATGAATTTCTGCTGCCCACAAAAGTGGCTGCACTAGAAAAAGTCATTAGCTGTGAAATGCTTGAAATTTCTACAGGACGTAAAAAGCCTAAATCAATTTATGTCCTTTCCTCGGCATTTTTTTTCCCATATTCAAATAGTTACTGTTGTATTTAAAAGGCTATTTTTCACAACAGTCAACATCTTATAACACAAAATAATTCAACATTGTATAGAAAATAATTCTACATAGTAAGGTGGTCATTGTATAAGATGTACTCCTAACTAAGAGTCTTGCTGCACAGAAACATTCATAATTTTTATGTTCCATTTTTTTTCAAGATAGGAAGGTAAAACATGAACTTCATGTAAAAAGGATACTTTTGGTAGATTGTTTGCAACCTTGAGGTCATCCAAATGTCTGTTGTCCTTTGTCCTTAATTGCATCAAATCCCATTCATTTATTACTTATCTCCATTTGCTTTTAGTCACACAATGTCTTAGATTTTAATCATTTCATCCTTATGTTCAAATACTTCCATAGCTTTGTCCCTCTCTAGCTCTGTAATCTCCAGCATTTATTGCTCATCCCCAATCCCAATGGAAATGGTGAGTTGCCTTCTTGAACCGATGTAGTCCATCTGGAGTAGATACATCCACAGGTCTCTTTAGGAGCGAGTGCCAGAATTTTGACCCAGTGACAGTGAAGGAACTTAGAGTCAAAGAGATGTACAGCATGGAAACAGACTCTTCAGTCCAACAATTCCATGTTGACCAGACAGCCTTGATAAATCTAGTTTCATTTGCCAGCATTTGGCCCATATCCCTCTAAACCCTTCCTGTTCATATACCCATCCAGGTGCATTTTAAATGTTGTAACTATACCAGCATCCACAACTTCCTCTGGCAGCTCATTCCATACACGCACCACCCACTTCCTGAAAAAGGTGCCCCTTAGATCACTTTTAAATCTCATCCCTCTCACTTTAACCCTATGTCGTCTAGTTTCTGACTCCCCCACCCCAGGGAAAAGACTTTGTCTATTTACCCTATCGATGTCCCTCATGATTTTATAAAACTCTGTAAGGTCACCTCCACAGCGTCCGACACTCCAGGGAAAATAGGCCCCAGCCTATTCAGCCTTTCCCTGTAGCTTAAACCCTCCAACCCTGACAACATCCTTGTAAATCTTTTCTGAACCCTTTCAAGTTTCACAACATCCTTCCTATGGCAAGGTGACCAGAATTTCTTTATAGATCCAAGTCAGGATTATATATTCCCGGGAGGGGAAGGCAGTGATGTTCCTATGCATTTCCAGCCTTCTTCCCACAGTAGTCTCACCAAACAAGTAAAGTTAAAAAAAACTGAATAGAAGATGATCTTTGAACTGTTCAAAATGATAGTATTTGCATAACTTGTATCTCAGGAGTAATCTCTGGTGAAATAGACACCTCGACAATTTGAAAGGAGCTATATAAATGAAGAATTTTTTCTGCTGTAACTTTGGCCAGCCTCCCTTCAAAGGAATAAGATGATGCTATTGGAGAACAATGTATATCATCCCATGACTAATGTTCCAAAAAAAATCTCTGAAAATACCTTTGTTTCAGTGGACAATGAGCAATTGAAAGACGGCATGAAGCTGAATTTTTAAAACACCATGAGAATAATGTAGGAGGTACAGTATACAGGAATAATGTAATAACTGGGTTATGTAATTAGAACTGCAAACAAATAACAAACCAGCATAATTACAAACTTAACCTCATTGGGACTGAAGACTGGAGGATTATGTCTCAACTCTCACTGAATAGTAGATGTGTGCTAGGGTCAGTCAGTTAAATTAGAAATCAGTGGGTAAATAACTATTTAAAAACTGATAAGCAAGGGATAAGTAAAACAATTAAAAGTTCTCGGAAAACAACATCTCTCAGTGAGACATTAAGTGTACAGGCATAGTATATTTGTACGAGATTCTTTGTCTATTATTTTACTGGGAGTGTGAAACTGTTTATTTTCAAGAGAAGCTATGTAAAATTTTATAGTACTCTCCTTGCACCTGATAAAACTTTTAATTTCCCAGTTAGCAAGATCATTTGATTTGCATGAGGATAATGTATAATTTACAGGGTAATGAAAAACTCAACTTGTAGGTAGCTTTTAAACCACACGACATATTTTTCGAAAAATTGACCTCTGTTTTGTACCAAAATAACCATAGAACACACCTGCAACTTCTCGTTACTTTTTCCCCAGTTCAACTCCCTTGAAAACAAGATGAGAACATTATTTGTTTGAATTTTAAGTAGGGTTCATTTTGTGGTTGTGACAGCCACAAATATTTTCAGAGCTATTCCTGCTCAAAATTGGTGCAACACAAGATAATTAAAAGTCAGCCCTAAAGCTACAATGATTAAAAGCAAGAGAAGTCAAATGCATTGCAGTGCTTAACTACAGACAACTGGCATGAAGGAGCCATGCTATACCAACTGATACAAAACAATATAAGCTGGTGGTTAGGGCTGTGTAATAGTATTAACACAATTTTTAAAAAATAAATAATGGTATGAGGGTGTTGCTCACTGGGTCAACATTTATTGCCCATCCCTAGTTGCCCTTGAGATGGTGGTAGTGAGCTGCCTTCTTAAAACACTGCAATCTGTGTGCTGTAGGTAGACCCATAATGTCATCAAGGAGGGAATTCCAGGATTTTAGATCCAGCAGTAAGGGAGGAATGGTGATATATTTCCAAGTCTTGATGGTGAGGGGCTTGGAGGGGAACTTGCAGGTGATGGTGTTTCCATGTATCTGCTGCCCTTGTTAATCTAGATGGAAGTGGTCATGGGTTTGGAAGGTGCTGTCTAAGGAGTCTTGGTGAATTTCTGCAGTGCATCTTGCAGATGGTACACACTGCTGCTACTGAGCATCAATAGTGGAGGGAGCAGATGGTTGTGATGTGGTGCTAATCAAACAGGCAGCTTTGTCTTGGATTCTTGAATGTTGTTGGAGCTGCACTCCTCCAGGCAAGTGGGGAGTACTCCACTACACTTCTGACTTGTGCCTTGTAGATATTGCTTTGGGATGTCAGGAGGTAATTTACTGTCTGCAGGATTCCTAGTCTTCGACCTGCTCTTGTAGCCACTGTACTTGTATGGTGAGTTCAGTTGAGTTTCTGGTCAATGGTTTACCCCAGGGATGTTGATAGTGGGGGATTCAGTGATGGTAATGCTATTGAATGTCAAAAGACAACGGTTAGATTGTCTCCTGTGACGATACACACGGCTGCTACTGAGCATCAGTAGTGGAGGGAGCGGACAGTTGGGATGTGGTGCCATTGGTCAGTGCTTTTGTGTGGTATGAATATTACTTGCCACTTTTCTGACAAAGCTTGAGTATTGTCCATGTCTGGCTGCATTTGGACATGGACTGTTTCATCATCTCAAAAAAATATATTGAGCTTCCACTTCTCAGTTCAACCCTGGATAGTGCCTAGGTCTTGCTGTACATTGTCACAGTCTGCTACATTATCTGAGGAGTCATCACTGGACCTGAGCAGCCAGCAGCATACATCCCCTCCTTCTAACATGTCAGGTCATTGACAAAGTGGATGAAGATGAGTAGGTCTAGGATGCCTTCTAATGAGACACGTGTGCAAACTCACAAAGGAATATTTTAACTGGGGCAGTCTCAGCAGCAAAGGAATCAGAAATCAACAGTGAGACGGACTTCCGGGTCTCATTGCACATCCCTCGAGTGCCTGCTTGAAATGGCCAGGAGGAGTATTTGAGTATTTGATTTATTATTGTCACATGTACTGAGGTATGTGAAAAGTATTGTTTTGTGTGCTATCCAGACAAATCATACCTTATATAAATACATCAGGATAATAGAACAGGACGCAGAATATAGTGTTACAGCTACAGAGAGGGTGCAGGGAAAGATCAACTCTAATATATGAGAGATCGTTCATAAATCTGATAGCAGTGGAGAAGAAGCTGTTGGTATGTGATTTCCATCTTTTGTATCTTCTGCCTGATGGGAGAGGGTGGAAGAGATTTTAATTGGGGTGGGAGGGTAGGGGGGTCTTTGATTATGTTGGCTGCTTTCCCGAGGCAGTGGGAAGCTGATCAGTGGGAGCAAAGATTCTGATAGTGGGAGGTAACGTGATAGTAACAGCCCACTGGCAGCATGAAGGTAAGTCTCAAGGAAGGAGAATGAGCAGGATCTGCCAGGTGAGAATGGGCCAGATCCAGTACAGGTCAGGCCTAAATGTTCCTTGTTAGGCCTAGAACAATCCCCTGCTTCTTCTGACTGCGAGTTCCATTCATCATCTTCACCTAGATGGAAGCAGCAGTTAACTCATTCAGGAAGAATTACATTTCCAATTGATTTAGTCCAAAGTTTATCTCTCATGAGGTCCCACAATTTCCACGTCTACCAATCATATTTCTTTTACTCAACCTGTTCAGAGACGTCATTACACACCTGTAGAGGAGGTGGGCCTCCTAGTGTAGAGGTAGGGACACTACCACTGCACCACAAGCACCCTTTTGGCTGTCAAACATCTCACAAGGATGAAATAAAACAAACAAAGACAGATGTTGCTGAGGAAGGGTCACCGGACCCAAAACGTTAACTCTGATTTTCTCTTTACTGATGTTGCCAGACCTGCTGAGCTTTTCCAGCAATTTCTGTTTTTGTTTCTGATTTACAGCATCTGCAGTTCTTTCGGTTATTATTTAGTCTCAATCCAGTCCCCACCAAAGCAGGAACCCAAAATGATCCATGGTTCAGCCAAATGTGGGATTCAATTGTGTCAAAAAATGTAGTAGCAGCACTTTAAAGCTGGTTGATGAACAGTAACTAGTTAGGGTTAATGGATGTTGCTCAGATATGTACTAATAATCAGTGAAGGAGAATTAGTAATAACTAGGAAAGTACAGTAATATCCATTCCACGAATGGATGAGGATGATGTCTTGCTTAGGGGGCTCAAGTGGAACAGTAACGTTATAGATTTTATAATGGGAATAACTAAATAAAGAAACAATGATATACTTGTACAAAATTTCAGTTGCTCTCAGAGTATGGGTGCAGTTTTGTGTGTGTGCCCCATTAAAAAAGCTTAGGTATACAGCACAAACTCCCCAGAATTAAACAAGGGTTGGGAAACTGTAATTATGAGGAGAAATTTGAGATAATTGACTATATCCTGGAGCATATAAATCAAAGAGAAGGTATAATGCATATATTAAAATGATAAATGTTTTTGATGTAGCAAATACGAAAAGAACATTTCTTCTGATAACTTGTTAGCAACTTCCCAATCATTACTGAATTTAATACCATTACTAAGAAAGTTTAGGATCAACTTCTTCAAGGATCGGTCAGCCTCATTCATGAAATGCTTTGTCATAGGGAGTAAGCCAGGCACAGATCGTGGCACTCTTTAAGGAAGAAATGGAGGAATGCTTGAAGCTAAGAAGACAGAGCTATGGGAAAAATATGGAACGATGGAATTCATTTTGAAATGCTTGAACAACATCAAACATCTGACCGAACAGCCCCTGTTATGCTTTAAACCTCAATAATTCTAGCATCATATCTGTTAATAAAAATCTGTGTATACTAGTGGCTATACACAATTCAACACAGATATCATAGGAGAGATCTAATAGATATAATGCATCCCAGAATAGTGGAATTAATGTTTTCCAATGAAGGAAAAGTATTAAAAATTTCCTTTTCAATCTCTGACAATTAATTTTCATGGACTTCTAAGATTCTAGCAGGGATACAGTTCCAGAGGTATCAGCTGACATTAAATATCTCCTCTAAATGACTGATGCTTACGTCTGAGCCAAGATCACAAACAGAGGCAGCTAGTTCAATCGAAGTGTTACTCCAATCTTGCCACACCTTACATCCCCAGGGAAAGACTGGGCAGCAATCAGCAAAATGATCTCTGCCTCCATTACTGCCACTGAAACTCTAGACCAACTGGAGAGTACTTCCTTCCAGCCCAGCTGAGATTAGATACCTCAGTGCAGGTCAAGGATCAAACCTGGGTTCTTCTGGTCTCTAAGGGAAGGCACTACTTTATAAATGAAATATTCGACTGACGTGATGTGATCCACATGGTCAACAACTGTGCTACACTGAGCATGAAAGAAACATACCAGGATGCCTTTAACTTCCCCTATAATTTTTAAGCGATATTCCTGAATCTATATCCATACTCATTGACTCAAGTGCTAATCTAGCATATCTTATCAGGGCAGATTACAGTGCAGACAGTTCAGTCAGTACTAATGGTGAAGTTGTAGGATTGCTGTGTGTGTGCATCTACGCTGTGGGTCGGGTATGTGATGTGGTGTGAGCAGAACGTATTCTCTGTGGTTAGGAGACCATGAACATATAGATCAGGTATGTGTGTGTTGTGGAGTGAGTATAGCATGTGATGTGGTGTGGGTAAATATGCATGTTGTTAGGGGTGTATATGTATTCATGGATAGAGTGCATATGTTGTGGTGTGGCAAGGGTGTGTGTCAGTGCGAGCCATGGTATAATTGTATGTTTGAAAATTTTCAAGAGCTGATATTTTAATAAGCTTCAAAGGCTTCCCCAGAAAATAGGCCAAAATTACAAATAATTTTGAATTTTTCATACAGCCAGTGTCTAATTTTAGTTTTGAAAAATTAGCTGTATGGAAAAGGAACAGTACAGTTTGGCTTGTTTTGCTGTGTATGTATCCTATATTTAATCTTATAATTACTAGTCCTTTGTGTATTCATAGAACCTTACATTTTACAACACAGAAGGAAGCTATTCAGTTGATCCAGCCTGAGTTGGTGCTCACTCATCAGCTGGAACTGTCAACTCTATAGCTGCTTCCCTTCTTATTTCCTGAATTCACTTACATTCAGCATTTACAAATACCTACTCAGCTCCCTATCGAAAGATATGTTTAATCTCTATCTTTATATACACATGGAAACGTATTCAATATTCTAATAGCCTTTCATTGAAAAACATGCCCATAACTTCCCCTATTTTTATGCAATATCCTGAATCTAAAACTACTTATTACCCCCTCACCAAACAGTTGAAACAAACTTTCCATGATCTCACTAAACATCTTTATTTTTTAATGTTCAGATTTCCTTGAAGCTTTTTTTCCTTCTTTCTTTCATGAGACGTGAGTAATGCTGCCATGATCAGTGTTTGTTGCCCATCCTTAATTGCCCTTAAACTGAACAGCTTGCTCGGCCATTTCAGAGGGCATTAATCAGTCAGCCACATTGTGGTAGGTCGGGAGTCAATTAGAGGCAGTATGCCCAGCTCACTGGAATTCTGCTGCCAATAGAGGGGTGTCCACCACATGCACAGGTTGCCAGTTTGATGGAGGCAGTCTACCTGCTGCAGTCTGGAAGCTCAGCAGAGTCAGAGCCCCATCCACAAAGAGGGCATCATAGCAGGGAAGGCAGGCTCTGGGGCCCAGATGAGCCATCCAAAGGAGTTTCCCTTTCCAATCTGAGAGGCCTACTTGTTTAGCCCCTCTTAAAGTTTTATTTTAAACATGCTGCTCCGAGGGTAGCCTCTCAATCCCCGAGCAGTGCCCTTGCACTTACATCACAGCTGCCTGCCATAGATTGAGGAGGGAGGGTGGTTACTGTCCTTAACTGGGCAGTGACTTTGGATACAGTCAATTAGGAATCCACCTCTAGCACGATAGCCAAGACACTGCTCCTTACTCTCATTGCTGGGAAATCCAGGCTCAGGACTACCATTTGGTTTCAAAACCAGTAAGATAACCCTCTTATAATATATGTCTTCCTCCAACTTTACAACCAAAAATAGAAAATAAATTATGATCTGTATCTGCACTATTGTTTCCCCAACCTTCTTCAAAATTCTGGGAAGTCTATCATGTTGGTCTGGTACCTTTTCTTTATCTGGTTTTGTTAGCTTTAATCATATTTTCCTCCAAACAGCTCCCTGCAATAGTGGCTCATGTTGATGAGTTTCCTCAGTTTCACATTTGCCTCATATTAAAACTGCTGAAAACAAAAAAGGGCACCTCAACCTTCAATCTAAAAAACAGGGCAGCACCTTTAGCTCAAAGTGCTCCCATCCTTTCTTTAACAAATATTTTTACACTGCTCTCAAGTTTCAACATCTCCCTTGAGCTTTTGTGTACAGCATCTTCCACTATCCTTAATATTTTAATTATCATAAGTCTGTTTTAAAAAGTTTGCTCTAACTTCTATATACATTGAACACATGAATTAGTTCAGATTGAAATTGTACTTTTTAAAAAAGGAAACAGAATTAAAGTTGGCTAAATTAAAATTTCTGAAACTCAAAATCTG
Organism: Rhincodon typus; assembly: GCF_021869965.1. Taxonomy (NCBI): domain Eukaryota; kingdom Metazoa; phylum Chordata; class Chondrichthyes; order Orectolobiformes; family Rhincodontidae; genus Rhincodon; species Rhincodon typus. The sequence goes on from NC_063334.1 coordinate 100,461,266, forward strand.
CTTTGGTGCCTCACTCTCTTCCAAAGGACGGTAATTGTCTACAGCCTGAAAATTTTGCAAATGACTTCTTATCTGTGCTTAAGTTTCTAGTCATGTGAAAATCAAAATTACCACTTTTAATTGACAAATATGTTTCCCTGACTCGGTAGCTCCGGTGATCAGAGTGTGTGGTGAATGTAAGACCAGATGACTACTGCACCAAGGCATAACTAAACATTTTCCACATTCAGAGGGCTGGGACAAAACAGAGAAGAGGAACTTTAAACACATTTCTTAATTAAAGTTGAGTTTAAGGAATGTAACATACAAAAATCTATTAACTGTATGACTGAAATTACTACTTACTGAATTGAGATAATCCATGTAAATTTACTCATAGAATCATAGAATCATAGAAACCCTACAGTGTGGAAGCAGGCCAGTCAGCCCATCAACCCTCCAAAGTGCATCCCATCCAGACCCAGCCCCCTGGCCTATTCCTGTACCTCACTAAACAAGTGGACAAAATCAAGTCCCATGAGATGTCTACAGGGCTAAAAGATATTATGAAATGATAATAGTTGTTGGAAATTTGCATACAGAGAATTTTCAGCCTCCTAAACTGCACAGATAATTCCAGACAATAACTGAACAAAAAACTAAACAGCAGCAAGACAATCTCTTCTAATCTGTGCTCCTGGCTTCTGCCACAGAACTCACAGAAACAGAAATAAATTGTTCGACTCCTCAAGCCTTTTAATTAGAACATGATTAAATATGTTAACCCACCTTTGAACCATATCTCTTGATGTCCATGCCCAACAAAATAAAAATGCATCAACCTCAATCTTGAATTTCAATTTTCCCAGCATTCACAACTTTTGGGGAATGAAGAGCAAATTGTTCCAAATCTCCAGAACCATCTGTGAGAAATAATTTTCTTGATTTAATACCTAAATGTCCCAACTTTAACTTCAAGATTTAAGATTCCATCTCCAGTATTTACTTAAAAAAAGCACCGTATTTGGATTTCTTCACCACATCCTTCTTCATTAGCTTATGATACCATTTACCAAATTCATTTCATTTATTGTTTCGCAGTTCTTTAATATTGAATTGTTGTCACGTTTCCTATTGTCTAAAATATTTAAACTCTTTTGAATATATTTGTATTATCCTTCATTCTTTCTCTTCCCTGTTTCAAGCCTTGTAAAACTGTCAACTTAGATGTAGACTTTATGCATCGTGGATTTTTTGATTCAAGACTTTTAAAAATTGGACAAATTGCTATCATGATGGCTGCCGAGGGTTGGCTTATTTTTGGTGATTTCTTTGGCACAGCCAAAGAATTAATTCTAGAAAGTTCTTATAATGTAACATGACCATGTGTAGTATGCCCTCCCTTGAAAAGACTTCCAAAATGTGCAAAATCTTGTGAATTTGTACCCCCTATTGTCTGGACATTTATCAAAGCACAAAATAAATAGCTTTCCAAGACTTGGTGTCTGCAAATTCAACAATTAACAAGAAGTGGAGAGAAACCAGTTCATCACAAGGAGGTGTGAACAGTCATCATTCATCCCAATTGTGCAGCAATGACTTCTAATTTCAAATCCGTTCTGTGGATGATAGAAATATGGATCATGTGGTCACGTGATTGAAACTAACTCAAATAGAAAATCCCATTTCCCCAAGAGCCAATTACAGATGACGCCATCTCAAAACCAACAGGACAAGAGGGACTATCCTCCAATTAAAAAGGTCAGAAGTCACAGACACCAGGTTATAGTCCAACAGGTTTATTTGAAAACACAAGCTTTCAAAGCCTTGCTCCTTAACACCCGAAGAAGGAGCAAGGCTCTGAAAGCTTGTGTTTTCAAATAAATCTGTTGGACTATAACCTGATGTCTGTGATTTCTGACCTTATCAACCCCAGTCAAACACTGGCACCTCCACATCACAATTAAAAAGGAACACTGCCTAGTGAGTCAACCCAAGCAGAGACAGGAGAATGTGTTCAATTGCAAAGATTTGCCTCTACAGAATTTGATTTGATTTATTTATTGTCATGTGTATTTTGTTTCAAAATACACAGTGAAAAGTGAAATCAGTTTCCTTTTTATCTAGAAACCCAACAGCTTCATCTGAGTCATAGTCATACAGCATAAAAACAGGCCCTTCAGCCCACCATGTATATGCCAACCATCAAACATCAAACTATAGTAATCCTATTTACTTGCACTTGATCTCTAGCCTATTATGCCCTGGTATTTAAAGTGCTCATCCAGATGTTTCTGAAATACTCATCCAGATGCTTCATCCAAACCATCGTAAGTGTGAACCCATGGTCTGCAGTGCAGTCATCCTAAAGGATTACATTTCAATACATTTTCCCTGTGTTATATTATTCTGTTAATGCCCTAAATGTGTGCTTCATCTTTAGAATCCTGTGTATGTCTGTGTACATTATGGAATGAGTGCTTTCATTGCTTGCCATTTCGAGGTGTTGTGTGAACAAATGTTAGTCTTTTCTTCTGATTTAAACTTACCTTTTTAAAACTTAAGCTTAAAATATTATTTCTGAAACACAGAACTTGCTGCAGGCAACCAAGAAGTTTTGTTATGACCTAAGAAATGATTCTGCTGACAATACCCTCACCTTAGTTATTCATTTCAATAAATAATGACAATTGAATAACTATATGTACTTCAGTCAGTTGTACCTCAGGGATCATGTGCGCACATATGTACATCTATGTCTCCTTGTACGTCATTTGTTCAAATTTAATACTCTTAAGAGAATGTGTAGGGAGTAAAATCTACCAATTAAAAGTTGAAACTCATCCAAATCAAAACCAAATTGCTGGCCAAAAATACAAGTCTCCGGACCCTATTTCTTTTCCCGCCAGTGATTGACAGAGCTAGCAATTTCAATAATATTGGCACCACTAGAAAGATATTTCAAAAAAAATTATACGTTCCATAAAAATGTTTTGTATTTCGTAAGAATTAGACTTTTTTATATTAATAGTCAATAATGTCTTAAAAAGGTATGCAGAAACTTGAAAGTGTCGCTGTCTTTCTTTCCAAATTGAGTACCAAGTAAATGTAAAGTCACCATAGTCCTACTGGACCAGAGGGCTGCTCTCTCATTAGAGAGAGAGATAACTGCTGGTGCTTTAACCTGAGGGTCACCATGTCTCAGGTGAAGGGAGAGGTCAAGTAGGTGAGTCCTTGGCAAGTGCAAGAACTGAACTCACACTGTTGGTGTCACTCTGTATTGCAAACTAGCTGTCCAGCCAACTGAGCTAACCAGCCCGAGTGCAAACTATTAGATCACTGATCATTGTCACAACCATGCTCTAAACTATGGAGCATCAATCATATTTTAAAAGCTAAGTTGTACTATTTCCATTTTAACAGTTGTCCTGTTTCTAAGATCACAACAAGAATTATGTGGTTCACTTTGCACCCAGAGGAAACCTGCACAGACACAGCGGAAACACGCAAACTCCACACAGAGTTATCACCTGAGGCTGGAATCGAACGCAGGTCCCTGGCACTGCAAGGCAGCATTGCTAATCACTGAACTACTATGCCACTTTTAATTAATACTTTAATCTTGATAACTAATTAAATAACTAAGAATATGATTCTCAGTAGCTCAGAAGAGAGCAGACAGAACAGAAACATTTGGTCCATGTTTGTGGAAAGCTGCACATCTGTTTCTCCTTAGCCATCTCACTGATCCACGTTATTTACGTGGCCAATGTACCAATAGAAAATAAAGACAGTGCTACAAAATTGTACAACTAATCATCACATCCCCAAACATTTACATGTGTTATCTAAATTTCAGCCTCGATGTTACATTTTGATGTGACTTGGAAGGACAACAGCTAAGACAAAAGCGGGTGGAGAGATTCCCATTCCATATGCAAACTCCCACTCCACCTTCAGATCTGGCACTTGCACCACTATCCTCACAGCTACCGTAAAGAGCTGAGCTTAAAAGCAAGTTGTGGTGAAAATTTATTGCAAATTATCCTTATTATTAGGAAACACGGGTTCTAAATTGAACAGAGCCATGTATAGCTTAGAGGTTGATTTGCCTGTCCATATTGTGTAGATTAAGAGGAGACATGGATTTAGTACCAGTTTGAATTCTGTAGGGTACCAGGTCATTTAGAAATTTGTTTGCACGCATTTAAATTGGGCTTTTAAGAAAAACCGTTGGATGAAAGGCTCAGTGCTTTAGAAAGCAAGGACAGAGGAGAGAAAAAAATTGGCTATAACCGTACCATAAACCATAACCATAAACGTATCTTATGACACAGCACAACAGAGACAGATATAAGTTTTCTTTCAGAAAAAAAACCAGTGATCAGTGATTATGCCGGTTTCTTTCAGAGACACGGAGGTTATTCAGAAAGAAAAAAGGCCTGTAACATTAACTGTGCAGTTTAGCAGCCAACAAAACAGTCTGACGTGGCTTAGACATTAGTAGAAGAAAAGTTCCAAAGACAGAAGGCTTCAAGATGTCAGAGCATAACATCCTATAAGGTTGCTGAATGTATGTGTTTAAAAAACACGTTAAGGAGTAAGTGAGCTGTGTTAGAAGTTTGTCTGCTGTGCAGTAAAGATATCAATGAGGCGAGATGGGCAGTTAATAAGATCATTAATAATAATTCCCCTTCATAGGCAACCCATCACTGCCAAATGAGAATCTCGTCTTGATGCCTGGAACCTGGTTAAAAGATGCAGCCAGTTGGTTCCCACATAAGGAGATGCCCTACCAGACTCCTCATGCGATCTCCCACATTCCTTACTATTTCCCATGTCATTCAGGCCCCAATAAGATTCTGCTCCACATTCCTATATCAGCCTTTGGATGTTTCTCTTTGTTGATTGTACCCATGTATTGGGTTAGTTTGGGAGCCAGGGCATTGAAAGTGCAGCTGTAATTGATTGTAGATATAGACTACACCATATCAATAGGGAGCAGGATTGATGGACTGGTTGCTCTTGTTCTGTTCGTCTTTTTAAACGTTTACAGTTCATGTCGCTTGGTTTGTAAAAGTGTGAACAATCCCAGATTCAGTCCTATTTTGAGTTGCTGGAACTGCTAAATCACACCCCAGATTACTGTGAGATTTCTATGATGAGCTTCTTATTTAGGACAATATTCAAACTAAAACAAGCTCACAAGAGAAGTATTGTATCCCAATGCCCGAACTGAAATGGTTATTTTCAGTGGTTGCCTCTCAGTTCTTACTGTGTGTATGTACATTAAATGTTGTCTACAATTCCAGTTTCAAAATTTCCCTTTGTCGTCCCACAGGGAAGATTTCAGATTTGCATAATTATGGATCGATGACTGACTGACAGTTTGTACCCACTGTCATCATGTCTCTCAAAAGAAAGATGGCATTTTTCAGGTTTTATTATGGTGTACTCTCAGGACAGCAGCCATGGGACTTTGAGCAGAGAGGACAAGAGTTGTTCTGAGAAAGGCGGGAGGGGTTTTCAAGACAGTGTCCTTCTCCTTCTCCTTCCTCAGTTGTCGCTTCTCAGCAGTACAGTTTATCTGGTTAGCTGTGACTTATTTGATGTGGCGCCACCACATGGTACTGTTTGCGGAAACTTCCTCTATGCGTCAAGGTAATTTTGTTCCCTTTTCCATAATGTCTTCAAATTGTCCTTAAAACAGATATTCTATCCATCATGAGTCCACCAAATTGTGAAAAGAAAATCGGCTCTGAAATAGATTATTTGGCAAGTGATGCGGTACGGTCACAGCTTCAGTGCTTAAAGAGTTGGATTTGAAGAAAGTGTTGGAGTTTGTTTGTCTGTCTCCCCCTTGACTGAGTACCTTGTGGAGATACTACCGGTAAAATTTTCTGGTGTCCAGAGGTGTTTTTTGTGAGGTGACTCAAGTATCCTTGCCAATAAAAAAGGCTGGTAATGAAAACAGTGTTTAGAGTCTGACAAGCAAGGCTGTGTGATTGTGCCAACTCTTTTCAGTATTGACCTCAACCTAGTTAGAGAATTCATTTATGGCCAACATTCACAGAGTTACGACTGTGCTCTAACTTAAAGCAAGATTTTCATCCTAACAAGGCCGATAGCCAAGATTATGGTAACTTTAAGATTGAAGGTGACTTCCACAAAGCAAAATACCGTGTAGCTATGGATCACAATGTAACATTTACAGCATCCTCAACTTCTACAACTCTGCATACATAGAACATGGAACATTACAGCGCAGTACAGGCCCTTCGGCCCTTGATGTTGCGCTGACCTGTGAAACCAATCTGAAGCCCATCTAACCTACACTATTCCATTATCATCCATATCTTTATCCAATGACCATTTAAATGCCCTTAAAGTTGGCGAGTCTACTACTGTTGCAGGTAGGGCATTCCACGCCCTTACTACTGAGTAAAGAACCTACCTCTGACATCTGTCCTATATCTATCACCCTGGGTTATTCTGTGGTTCAACATGGGCATGAGCAAGATCCTCTACCAGCTTTCCCCCAGATCTACACCATGATCTCCCGTTATTGATGGTGTCACGATTGAGCGAGGAGGGGTGGATAGATTCCTTTTCTTGACCCATTCCTTCATTGGCACAACAAAATTTGCATTTAAGAAGTGAGCTGATGTTACCCAATTATAGAATATGTTCAACTGTAGATAGCTCATTGTTAGAAAAAGTCAACCAGGTTCCTTAAGTAGTGAATAAACAACCAGTTTATTACAAAACATACTCAAGTAAAGCCGCAAAGATTATTTAACAAATTGCTTTAAATGTATAAATATGTACAGGACATTGGTTAGGCCACTTTTGGAATGCTGTGTGCAATTCTGGTCACCCTGCTATAGGAAGGATGTTGTGAAACTTGAAAAGGTTCAGAAAAGATTTACAAGGATGTTGCCAGGTTGGAGGGTTTGAGCTATAGGAAGAGGCTGAATAGGCTGGGGCTATTTTCCCTGGAGTGTCAGAGACTGAGGGGTGAGTTTACAGAGGTTTATAAAATCATGAGGAGCATGGATAGGGTAAATAGATAATGTCTTTTCCCCGGGATGGGGGAGTCCAAAACGAGAGGGCATAGGTTTAAGGTGAGAGGGGAAAGATTTAAAAGGAACCTAAGGAGCAACTTTTTCACGCAGAGGGTGGTGCGAGTATGGAATGAGTTGCCAGAGGAAGTGCTGGAGGCTGGTATAGTTACAACATTTAAAAGGCATCTGGATGGGTATATGAACATGAAGTGTTTAAGAGAGATATGGGCCAAATGCTGGCAAATGAGGCAAGATTTATCTAGGAAATTTGGTTGGCATGGACGAGTTGGACCGAAGGGTCTTTCCATGCTGTACAACTCTATGACTCCATGTGCAAGTATCCATCTTGAAAAAGTATTAAATCTGCAAGGCGTTTTCTTAAAAGTTCTTTGTTCATGTAACAGTTAAATTGGGGTAAAAATTTATTCAAATATCATGCCAAATGGAAGGCATGCTAGCTCAATAATTAACATTGCTGGCTCAGTGCCAGGATCCAAGGTGCATTTCCAGCCTTGGGTGATTGTGTAGAGTTTGCACATTTGCCCTGTGTCTGCGTGGGTTTCCAGATGCTCTGGATTCCTCCCCAGTCTGAAACTGTGCAGGTTAGATGAATTGGCTATGCTAAATTGTCTGTAGTGTCCAGGGATGTGTAGGCTGGGTGGATTAACCATAATAAATACAGGGTAGGGGGCTGGGTCTGGGTGGGATGCTTTGGAGGGTTGGTGCAGACTTGATAAGCCAAATGGTATCTTTCTCCACTGTCGTGATTTTATGAAATGCTGATCTGCAAAGTCACTTTTCATACAAGGTCTCTTCCTGGATCTGTTATGCCTCGTTGAATTCTCCTTTTCTGGATACAGTGGTGTAGATTTGGATTTATCATTGAATAAAATCCCATTGCAGTGATAAGGTCTTCCAGTGGGTTTTCAACTCACAAGCCTTGAAGAGAGTGGTTTCAGAGAAAGAGAAAGGACAAAGGCTGTTTCCCTGAGAAAGTTCTTTCTGAGAACATTCAAAACCTTGATGTTTTATATCCATAAAGTGGGCCATGTGACTGCTCTCCGAAAGTGCCACAGATTCAGTGACTTCAGTAAAGCAGCTTGTTTCCTTTGCACTTATTGTTTTTCAGTCATGTGATCTGAGTGAGGCCAGCATGTTTTGCCCATCACTAGTTAGCCTTAAGAAGGTGGTGGTGGGCTCTCTTCTTGACCCACTGCAGTACAGCTGTTGTAGGCAGGCACACAATGCTGCTAGTAAGTGATAATAGAAGGAACGGCAATGTATTTCCAAGCCAGGATGGTGGTGTACCCATGTATCTGCTGCCCTTGACCTCTTGGGTATTGGTGATCCTGGGTCTTGAAGGTGCAGTCTAGGAATATTTCTGCAGTTGTAGGTGGGTATTTTCTTTGGAAAGCGTCCTTTTCATATACTTCTACACATCCAGGAGATATGAGAGTTATGATAAATTAATACGTCAGGTAATATATCTTCATGACAATGGAGTGACTATAAAGTCACTGAATACTTTCACGTCTCAGCAGCTACCTTTATTAAAAGGTCATCAACAAAAGGGGGGGGTGGTGATCCAGTACTGAATCAACTGAGCCACTGCAGCCTTTCAATAATTGCACAACTGGATCTTCAACAACAACAACAGAGATCCTTCAGAAAAGGAGACAGGCTGCAGTAGTACTCTTTTCTGTACAGCAAGACTTGATTTGATGTAGATAGATGGATTCGTATGCAGTGTAGATGGAAGTTTCAAATTACAAAAACATACTGATAAATTAAGTGAATGAGCAAAAGTATGGCAAATAGATTTCAATGTCAGGCAAGTGTGAGGTCATCTGTTTTGGAGCTGAAAGGAGACAGGACACAGTATTTTCAAAATGGGGAAAAGCCAGAAACAGTGACAATCCAAAGAGACTAGTGAGTTCAGGTACATAGGTCATTTAAAGCATGGCCAGTACAGCAAATAATTTAAAATGTTATTGAAATTCTGCCTTTATACCTAGAGGAACAGAAGGATTAGAGTTTCAGCTATACAAAGCTCTAGGTAAATCAATCTACTGAGGGCATCAAACCATCTTGGAGAGAGGTTATTAGAATCAAACCTAGATACCAATGGTGAAATTCCTGATACAGATCTAACAATCCAAGATTCCCTGAAATTTTGAAGGCTTTTCTAAACTCCAGCAGATACAAGTCTAATCTTTCCTAATAAGACAACACATCCATTCCAGATATCAGTCTAGCAAAATCTTCTCTGATCTGCTTCCAACATTTTTACATCCTTCCTTAGGGAAGAAGGCAAATACTACACTCACTCAGTACCTTAGGTGTAGACTCACCAATGCCCTGTACAATCAAAACATAACCTCTATATTTTTGTATTCAATCCCTATCAAAGTAAGATCCTCTCAGCATCTGCCTTGTCAAGCTCCCCGTTGAATCATAGATGTTTCAATACAATCACCAAACATTCTTTGAAATCCTGATGAGCAAAGGCCTGCCCTGCTCAACTTTTCCTCAGAAGACAACCTCTTCATCCCAGAAGCTTGTCGAATGAAACTTCTCTAATCTACTTTCAATGCAATTATACCTTTTGTAAAGAAAAATGACCAAAAGTGTACTCTGGATACAGTCACACTAAGGTTCTGGAAGCAGTAGTGAACACTCCCCTACTTTCATTCTCCATTCTGCTCGTAATAAGTACTCATGTTCCATTTGCCATCCTAATCATTTGAAGTACCTCCAGGTTAGTTCTTTTATGCAATTCATGTAACACAACATTAAGCTCCCTCTGTACCCGAGTTCAGCAGTCTCTCTATTTTAAAGCATATTAATGATTCTGTTCTTTGTACCTAAAGCTCCTGTCTTCAACATTTTACTGCAAATTCTAAATTTCTGACCGCTCACATAACCTGTTTATATGCCTTTGTAGATTTTTGTGTCCTCTTCACAACTCGCCTTCCTACCCATCTTTGTGTCATCAACATGCTTGGCAACCATATACCCAGCTTCCTCATCCAAATCATCAATATAGACTGTGAATAGTCAAGGCACGAGCACAGATCCCTATTGCACTCCATTAGCTTCAGTTTGCCAACCTAAAGAAATTTATCCCGACTCTCTGCTTCCTGTTCAGTGGTCAATCCTCAGTGAGTAAATTACCTCCAAAATCATGAGTTCTTTTATCCTTCTATGTGGCACTTTATCAAACTTCATACAATAACTGACTTGGAGCCAACAACACTGATAGGAAATGCATAGATTAGAAAATGCTCCATTATGCATCAGAGACAATCTGGATTTTATTCTTCCGATTTCCAGAATGCTGTCCTCAACTGGCATTCTCACACGCACAAGTAAAGGAGATTGGAAAGACAATGAATAACTTTGGTTGATTTTACCATCTTTCCACACAGAGCCAACTCAGCCACTTTGATTTCATAACATCAGTTAACACAGATTTTCACACATGACTAAATAAAAAACATTTAAAATGAGGCTCAACATAATCAGTTAAAAATAGTGGGGAGAAAGAAAGGCATTTGTATAATAGTTTTCACAGTCACTGGATGGCTCCAAGCATTTTACAGTCAACAAAGTACTTTTTGACTATAGTGACTGCTGTTATCCAGGAAATAGATCAGTCAAGTTTCCACAGCAAACTCTTGCACACAGCAAACTCTTCCACATAGCAACCTGATCACAACCAGATTATGTACCCTTGCATTATTGATTGAGGGATAAATATTTGCCAGGACACCAGTGATACTATGCTCTGCTTCAAAATACTGCTACTTTTACATCCAATGGTACAGCTGGTGTCTTGGTTTACCATCTCATCTGAGAAGGAGCACATCCAACAGTACATCACTGGAAGGTCACTGTTGATTTTAGTGCTCAAACCTTGGATGGGCTTGGGTCTACAACTTGTGATTCAGAGGCTAGTGTTTCAAACTGAGCTACAGCTGGGTCTAGAAATACAACTTGCTCACATACTCAGTTCCCAGTAAATTCAAATTGTCTACTCACATTAATGTTTCTTTCCAGTTCCTATACAGATTTCTATGACCATCACTACAACTTCCTGTTTTATTCAACTCTTATGTTGATGGGTTGAGAGCCTTTCAATAAATATCTTAATTTGCATCAGTGTAGTAATAAATTGCAAACACTGATTCACCAGGGGTTTCATACTGCTACATGTGTCTATTCATTCTCAGCTTCATCTTGTGCTAGTCAGTGCAGCCCATCTTACAAAAATGCATTTGCTATTGCACATGGTGAACCAATGGCAATTGAAACATTCCTTCCTTCATTTATAGGACAAAAGCCAAAATAATTACATCTTCCTGCAGCTGTGGAACAGCAAATGAATAGCCAGTGTGTCAATAGCCAGCTGGGTCACAATAGACATGGTAAGGTCATTGCCAGTCAGCTTTAAAATGTCTAACGTTACTCCACCCCTTTTGATTTTACCCTCACTTTCACCCCCTCCATTCTCCTGAAGAGCATGCTACACGAAGTACAGATTTAGTGATGGCAAGATTTTTCCTCCAATGCCTAAATCTTATCTGTATAACTGACTGTCTCTTCTACCACAGAAGCTGCATCCAAACTATTTGCACTCAAAACAGAACATTTATATGTTTTAAAATGTCTTTTTTTAACCTAGCAAGGTTACCTGCTGATTTGTGGCATGTTAACTGTGCACATCTCATCAGGCACTCTGGCTTTGAAAAAAATCAGAATTCCCTTTACTGATTACATATGCTGACTAATACCAACTTAGCATTCCCACATTATTGCCAGGTATTCTTTTTCTCAATCAAAATCAATATATTTATACTCCCAGTAAGATTCATACCTTATGTTTCATATCTAATCCTGCTACATTTTGTCATGCTGCCTTAGTTGAGGCTAACCAATAACAGCATATGAACAAAACCTCAGCTTTCCCAGGATGCATCACTCCAAGTGCTGCTATGCAGTGGGCAAACTTCTCACTCTTTTTGAATTCTTCTTTTGATGCTTGATTTAGCTTCCCTTAGAATTGTTTAAATATGGTTTTAAAATATATCAATACAAACATTAAAGCTGTTTGGAAAAGTCAGATAGCATCTTAGTGGAGGATTAGTTTAAATTTTACTTTCCCTTTCAAAAAGTGATTTCAATCTTCTTGCATTCCTGCCCCATTGTCTGTCAAGTCTGTACAAAATATAATGGACTTGTTGCACAATTGTAAGTGTCTGAACTTGACCTGGAATCAAGCAGATTTGAGGAAAATTTAACATGTTTGAATGAAAAAATGGACAAGGTGGCAATGGTCAGATGTTCCCCTCAACACTTGTGTAGTTCAGATATCATTAATCACCACCCAAAGATTTGAGAACATATCCCACTCTGGAATGGACTATTCTTAATGGTACACTAAAGTCCCTTAGGGAAGGAAAATTTCCACCTTTACTTGGTCTATCCTACATGAGACTCTAGACTCTCAGCAGTGTGGTTGTCTCTGAACTGCTCTCTGAAATGGCCTAGCAAGGTGCTTAGCTCAAAGGCAACTGGGAATAGGCAGCAAACGCTGACCAGCCAGTGACACACCTATCTCATGTGAATGAGTAAAAAAAACTTTCAGCTCCCTGAGAGAATGTATTTCACTTATTATTCGTTAACCCGCTATTGAAATAACAGAAAAATGCTGGAGAAACGCAACAGGTCTGGCAGCATCTGTGAAGAGAAAAACAGAGTTAACGTTTCGAGTCGAGTGACCCTTCTTCCACAGTTGACCCATGACGACTTTCACGCCAGAGGGTTAATGACTTGGGCACAACTGCTAGTGGGTCAAAATTTAACCTGCAGTTTATTACCAGCGAGATGCACATGCAACATCTCTTATGTTGGAGAACGTTGATCATCCGCTTCCTTATCTCTCTTGAGAAGTTTCTGCAGTGCTTTTTCCTCTCTTTTGATCTTCTACCTCGACTGTCTTTAATCAAATTAACTCCGTCACAGTGACGTTCAAGCCCCGCAAGGATACACGACATTAGACAACACAACGCTGGTTTATCCTAATACTATGCCGCTTCTCAGGCACTCTGCAGTTTCAGCAACTCTCTCTCCTTCCACTAACATTAAAACCAGGCTCCTCATTCAGCAGATGTCAAAAGCACCTCTTCTCCTCCCCCCATATCACATTGATTCTCTGCTTTAATTACTCCAGGGCGAATCGTGGCAACAAACAAAAAGGAACAGATTGCAGCAGACTATTTTCCCCCCTGAATGTTGTTCCAATGCAAAGGGATGATGGTGGTATTGAAGTGGGGACGGTGTCCACATGGAAAGGGTTTCTTCTCCTTCCCTCTTCCCCAGACTCTCCGTCAACTGCAGGTCAGGGAAATATAATTGGAATTCGGTGGTGGGACCGAACCGCTTTCCCTGCACTGTCCCGCCTGGTGCTCCCTATACAGGAACCCAGCTTCCCCCTCCTCCTCCTTCCCCTGGAACAGGCAGCAGTCAGGATAAACATAGTGAAGCACTGCCGAGCCACTCACTCACTCTGTATAATCACAAGAAAAAGCAGCTCTAATCTCCCCCTCCCAGCCCCCACATCTTATCCTTTCCTTGCCGTTTTCCCTGCTCCAATCGGTTCCTGGACGTTAAAATATGTGACTCCCCAGGAAGCGTTGACTATAAACAGTTGCCACCGCGGTTTTTTTTCCTTTTTAAAAAAAGCCTGCACTCTCCTACCAGCTTGTTACTGGTGGTTTTCCTGGAGTCTGTATTTCAGCAGTTTTCCAGCTGCTCTCAAGAGTTTACAATATCCACACCTCACCCGACTGCTGACACGTTCCCAATTCCGTCTCCCTCACTTTCCCACACTCACATCTCACTGTGGCTGGAATCAATCTTCCTGCCTAAGCTTGCCTTTGAAGTCTGCTCAAGTCCCGAGCTCACTCACAAACTCACCCACTTCAGCTGCAACAGAGGACGGCTCGGTTACTGCAGGTCGATGCCCTCTCCTGCTGCTGCTCCTTCTTTTCAGCAATCGGAGCGCTTGAATGAGCAGCCCTCCCCTCTTCTCCCGTCTCCTTTCTTTTCTCTCTCAAACACATGCATGACTGGAGAGGAATCTCATGATGTCAGAGCTCCGCCCCCTCCCCCGCCTCCTGGGACACAAGGGAGTTCCCAGCCACACTGACCGCCCATTCACTGGCACACTGATGTGCCCCTGTCTTGTGGGCTATCTGTCGTGCGGGAGGATCTGTCAGGCTCTGCTTTCAAGAATTAGCACCTGCTCAGAATCAGTCACAAGCTCATTGCTGATGTGCGTGTGTGTGTGCACGCTGCTTCAAATGCAATGATGTTTTCATAGGAAGTAATTCCTCCGAATACAAAATATTGAAGGTAAAATGTTCTATTCTTCCAACATTTTAGAAATCACACTCCACCAGGTTATAGTCCCAACAGGTTTATTTGAAAACACAAGCTTTCAGAGCCTCAGTCCTTTTTCAGGTGTTAGTGAGAGAGGTAGTATCAAAGACAGAATTTATAAGTAAAAGATCAAAGGTTCACACCATTGATGAGGATGCACTAAACAAACCGAAGATGCTGTTAAATCTTTAATCAGTTTGAAGGTTTTAATTGATTAATATGTACATGTAAATCCCGAATTCCTTTCAAGTCACTGTCCTGAGAAAACCAAAGGTTTTATCAGTGTAAAGAGGAGGTGACATTTTAGGTCAGACGATGAATGTTAGGTATGAGACCTTGTTTATAGTTTGTGTTTTAGTTTGGAGTCAGACTAGTTTTATTTCTAAAGTAGGAATTTATAAAGTGCCATATTGACTGTCTATAAATTATGTGCTTTTTGAACAAAATAAAATGTATCTGCAAATACAAATTCACCCCATAGATTCACGCATGTGAGTGGGGGGTGTGAGGGGGGAGGCAGTGGGAGATTAGCATCTCGACAAGGCCTTCCCCATGCCTCCACTTCTCGCCTTCAAACAACCCCTAAACGTTAAACAGACCATTGTTTGCAGCAAACTACCCAGCCTTCAGGACAACATCAACCACAACACCGTACAACCCTGTCATGACAAACTCTGCAAGACATATCAGATCTTCGACATGGATACTACCATCACTCACTACGTGCACGGCGAATATTCATATAACTCGACCAACGTTGTCTATCTCATATGCTGCAGGCTAGGATGCCCTGAGACATGGTACGTTGGCGAAACCTTGCAGACGCTATGATAACGGATGAATGGACACTGTGCAACAATTGCCAGACAGGAATGTTCCCTTCCAGTGAGGGAACACTTCAGCAGTGAAGGACATTCAGCCTCAGATCTTTGGACAAACATCCTCCAAGGTGGACTTTGGGATACACAGCAACACAGAGTCGTTGAGCAGAGGCTGATAGCTCAGTTCAGTACCCATGAGGAAGGCCTTAATGGTGATCTTGGGTTCATGTTGTGCTGCAGGTGACCCAATCACACCATACACTCTCATGCACACACACACACACACACACTCTCCCCACCATAGACTGGGAGCAGCTACTTGCAGGTAAGTCCATGTTTAGAAAGTGGGAATTGTTTAACAGTAGTATAATAAGAGTTCAGAGCCAGTGTGTTCCTCTGAGAGTGAAGGGTGAAGGCAACAAATCCAGGAAACCCTGGATGTCAAGGGATAGTGAGGGATTGAGAAAGAAAGTGAAGGAAGCATATTTTAGATACAGTGCATTAAAGACGTGGGAGGCTCTTCAAAAGTATAGAGCGTTTACAGGATTAAGGAAAACTCCAAGGCATTTTATAAGTATATTAAGAGCAAGAGGATGACCACGGAAAAAGTGGGGCCTATTAGAAACCAAAGAGAAAATCTGTGCATGGAGCCAGAGGATGTGGGTGAAATCATAAATTAATATTTCTCGTCTGTATTCACAAAGGACAAAGACATTATAATTCTAACAGGACTGGACAGGGTAGATGCAGGGAGGATGTTCCCAATGGTGGGTGTGTCCATAACCAAGGGTCACAGTCTGTGGATTCAGGGTAGACCATTTAGGACGGAGACGAGGAGACATTTCTTCACCCACAGAGTGGTGTGCCTGTGGAATTCATTACAGGAAATAGTTGATGCCAAAACACTGAATGTATTCAAAAGGCAACTAGATATAGCACTTGGGGCAAATGGGATCAAAGGTTATGGGGAGAAAGCAGGATTAGGCTATTGAGTTGGATGATCAGCCATGATCGTGAAGAATGGCGGAGCAGCCTCGAAGGGCTGATTGGCCTCCTCCTGCTCCTATCTTCCATGTTTCTATGTTGAGATTTCAGTTGGGATGGTCAGGTTCTAGAATATGTTAAGATTTATAAGGAGGAGGTATTGGATGTTTTAGCAGACGTAAAGGTGTAAAAACCTCAGAGAGTATCCCAGGCTACTGTAGGAGGCAAGGAAGGAGATTGCTGGTGCCCTGGTGGAGATATTTAATACTTCATTGGCCACAGGTGAAGTGCCAGATGACTGGAGAATAGATAATGTTGTTCCTTTGTTCAAGAAGGGCAGCAGGATAGACCAAGTAATTACAGACGAGTTAGTCTGATGTCAGTGGTAAGGAAATTATAGGAAAAAAAATTTTGAAGGACAGAAATAATCCATACTTGAAAAGGCAGGGATTGATCAGGGACAGTCTGCATGGATTTGTTCGAGGGAGATCCTGGTTGACTAATTTAACTGAGTTTTTTGAAAAGATGACTAAATGTATTTATGACAGTAGTGCAGTTCATATGGTTTACATGGACTTCAGTAAACCTTTGACAAGGTCCCACATGGCAGCCTGGTCAAAAAGGTAAGGGCCCATGGGATCCAATGCAACTGGTAAACTGGATCCAAAACTGGCTTACAAATAGGAGGCAAAGAGTGATTGGTGGAGGGTTGCTTTTGTGATTGGAAGCTTGTGACCAGCAGTGTACAACAGGAATTGGTGCTGGACCCTTGCATGTGAATATAGAAGGTATAATTAGTAAATATGCAGATGACACGAAAATTAGTACTGATGTTAATAGTGAGGAGGATGGTCTCAGGCTACCGTCTGATACTAATCAGTTGGTAAATTGGGGAGAGCAATAGGAGATGGAATTTAGTCCCGATAAGTGTAAGGTGATGCATTTTGGGAGGTCTAATAAGGGAAGGACATACACAAAGAATGCTAAGTCCCTTTGTAGTACTGAGGAACACAGGAACCTTGGTGTACAAGTTCATAGATCCCTGAAGTTGTCCAGACAAGTAGACAGAGTGGTGAGAAAGCATATAGATACTTACCTTTGTCAGCTCAGTATAGGATATAGGAGCAAGGAAGTCTTGTTACAACTTTATTACAACATTGGTTAGGCCACAGATGGCTCAGCAGAGGGTGGCGACGATGCTGATTGGCAGTTGGGGCAAAGATTTGCATCGGCGCAGTCACCACCACCAAACAGGGGTTTGTGGAGGAAGTGTTGTCAAGGGACGGTTGTGGTCCACGTCAGACCAAGCAACATAGGACAGATTAGGAAAGAAGACCTGTTCAGGGATTATCAGGAGATAGGAATGAAATTAAACAGCAGATCCTCAAGGGTTATAATCTCTGGATTACTGCTCAAGCCACATGCAAAATGGCATAGGGACACATGAATAAGGGAAGTAAACATGTGGCTAAAACAGTGGTGCAGGAAAGAGAGATTCCTTTTAATGGGACACTGGCATCAGTATTGGAACAGGAGGGATCTGTACGGTTGGGACGGTCTCCATCTGAACCAAGCTGGGACCGATGTTTTAGCGAAAAGGGTAAACAGGCTGGTCAACAGGACTTTAAACTAGAAAGTGAGGGGGAAGGGAAGGGTAAAACTTCCCCCAGTGGGGAACAAAACAGCAGGCTAACATCTGTAGGGGTAGATTCCACTCTTGTGGAAAAATATGAAAAAAATGACAGGATAGGAGAACTCTGGAGAGGTTATTAAAGTCTCCAGCACAGACACAAATAGGACAGAATGTTTGGAAAGAGTTAGGAATCAAACTTCAAGCACACTGGATAAACGAGTGACAATAAGAAGAGGGACGGTCAACACAGGACTGAAGGTGTTATATCTGAATGCACGCAGTATAACAAAGAAGGTAAATGAGCTTGTGACGCAAATCGAAATTGGCAGAAATGATGTAGTGGGCATCATGGAGACATGGCTGCAAGAGGATCAGGATTGGGAGCTGAATATCCAAGGATATACATCTTATCAAAAAATTAGGCAGGTGGGCAGAGAGGGTGGGGTTGCTTTATTAGTGAAAAATGAAATTAAATTCATAGTAAGAAATGAAGTAGGGTCAGATGGTGTAGAATCTGTGTGGGTAGAGTTGAGGAATCGCACAGGTTAAAAAACCACAGTTGGAATTACATACAAGATTCCAAACAGTAGTCAGGAACTGGGGTGCAAGACACACCAGGAGATAGAGAAGGTGTGTAAGAAAGGCAAAGTTACAGTGATCATGGGGGATTTCAATATGCGGGTGGATTGGGGAAATCAGGTTGGTAGTGGATTGCAAGGAAAGGAATTTGTGGAATGTCTACGAGATGGCTTTTTGGAGCGGCTTGTGGTGGAGCCCACTTGGGAAGAGACAATACTGGATTTAACCCTAACCCTAGCCTTATCGCAATAAGGCAGACTTGATAAGGGAGTAAAGGTGAAGGAACCCTTAGGAGGCAGTGATCATAATATGATTGAATTTACTCTGCAAGTTGAGAGGGAGAAGATAGAATCAAAGTTAACGGTATTACAGCTGAATAAGGCATCTACAGAGGCATGAGGAAGGAGCTGCGCAGAATTGACTGGAAGAGGAGCCTAGCAGGAAAGACGGTGGAACAGCAATGGCAGGAGTTTCTAGCAGTAATTCAGGAGACACAGCAAAAATTCATGCCTAGGAAAAAGAAGCGTGATACAGGGACAATGAGGCAGCCATGGCTGACTAGGGAAGTCAGGGATACCATTAAAGCAAAAGAGAAAGCATATAATGTGGCGAAGAGCAGTGGGAAACCTGAGGATTGGGAAGCTTACAAAGACCAACAGAGGCCTTCAAAAAAAGAAATAAGAAGGGAGAAGATTAAATATGAGGGTGAGCTAGCCAGTAATATAAAGAAGGACTGTGAGAGTTTCTTTAGATATATAAAGGGCAAAAGAGAGGCAAAAGTGGACATTGGACCACTGGAAAATGACTGGAGAGATAGTAGTGGGGAACAAAGAAATGGCTGAGGAACTGAATAATTACATTGCATCAGTCTTCACAGTGGAAGACACAAGTAATATCCCAAAAATTCGAGAGTCGGGGGCAGAGCTGAGTATGGTGGCCATCACCGAGGAGAAGGCGCTAGAAAAGCTGAATGGCCTGAGGTGGAAAAATCAACAGGACCAGATGGACTACACCCTAGAGTTATTAAGGAGATACTGAAGCATAGTGGAGGCATTAATGGTGATCTTTCAGGAATTGCTAGAGTCAGGCAGGGTCCCAGAGGACTGGAAAATCACTAACATGACACCCATGTTTAAAAAGGGAGTAAGGCAAAAGACTGAAAATTACAGGCCAATTAGCCCAACCTTGGTCGTGGGTAAGATTTTGGTGTCCATTGTGAAAGATGAGATTTCTGAATACTTGGAAGTGCATAGTAAAATAGGACAAAGTCAGCATGGATTCATCAAGGAGCGGTCATGCCTGACAAATCTGTTAGAATTCTTCGATGAAGTAACGAGCAAGTTAAACCAAGGAGAGCCAATGGATGTTATCTATCCGGACTTCCAGAAGGCCTTTGACAAGGTGCCGCACAGGAGGCTGCTGAGTGAAATAAGGGCCTATGGTGTTAGAAGCAAGGTGTTAGCATGGATAGAAGATTGGCTGTCTGGCAGAAAGCAGAGAGTGGGATTAAAATGGTCTTTTTCAGGATGGCAGCTGGTGACAAGTGGTGTTCCGCAAGGGTCAGTGTTATGGGACCTCAACTTTTCACTTTATACATTAATAATCTCAATGAAGGAACTGAGGGCATTCTGGCTATGTTTGCAGATGATACAAGGATAGGTGGAGGAACAGATAGTATTTAGGAGGTTAGAAGACTGCAGAAGGATTTAGACAGGTTAGAAGACTGGGCAAAGAAGTGGCAGATGGAGTACAATGTGGGAAAGTGTGAGGTCATGCATTTCGGTAGAAAGAACAGAGGCATAGACTATGTTCTAAATAGGGAAAAAATTCAGAAATCTGAAGTGCAAAGAGACTTGGGAATTCTAGTCCAGGATTCTCTCAAGGTAAACTTGCAGGTTGAGTCAGTAGTTAGGAAGGCAAGTGCAACTTTGGCATTTATTTTGAGAGGACTTGAATATAAAAGCAGGGATGTACTACTGAGGCTTTATAAGGCTCTGGTCAGGCCACATTTGGAGTATTGTGCACAGTTTTGGGCCCCATATCTCAGGAAAGATGTACTGGCCCCAGAGCGGGTTCAGAAGAGGTTCACAAGAATGGTCCCACAAATGAAAACTTAAAATATGAGCAACATTTGAGGACTCTGGGTCTATACTCAATGGAGTTTAGAAAGATGAGGGTGCATCTAACTGAAACTTACAGAATTCTGAATGGCCTGGACAGAGTGGATGTCGAGAAGATGTTTTCATTGGTAGGAGAGACTAGGACCTGAGGGCACAGCCTAAGAGTAAAGGGAAGACGTTTTTGAATGGAGCAAAAGAGAAAATTCTTCAGCCAGAGAGTGGTGAATCTATGGAATTCACTGCCACAGAAGGCTGTGAAGGCCAGGTCATTGAGTATATTTAAGATGGAGATAGATAGGTTTTTGATTGTCAAGGGGATCAAGGGTTACGGGGAGAAAATGGGAGAATGGGGTTGAGAAACTTATCAGCCATGATTGAATGGCGGAGCAGACTCGATGGGCTGAATGGTCTAATTTCTGCTCCTATGTCTTATGGTCTTATGGAACACTGTTCTGGTTACCACACTACCAGAACGCTGCGATTACATACAAAGGAGATTCACCAGGATGTTGCCTGGGAAGAAAAATCTCAGTTATGAGGAGAGACTGGATTGGTTGGTTTGTCTTCCTTTGAGCAGAGGAAGCCAAAGGATAGCTGAGAGAACTTTTCATTGGGCTCCCTAGACTCATGGTGAGCCCTAAGCAAACAAATAAAAACAAAATCCATTGAGGTTTGTTGAGCTGGCATAATAAATTTGTTTCATACTGTCAATGAGATGGGTCCTGTCACTAAACAGATTTGCACAACAGTTTTCCACTGCTGTCAACACTGAAGACTAGTCAGATTGCAAGAGCCAGTAAGGCCTGTGAGGAAAAACAAGCACTGAGATAGTCAATGAATAATATACTTTGCCTCAGTCAGTTGACAAATTTGTAACTGACAATCAGAATCCTCAGTAACTGTGACAGAGTCCATGCCAAGATTGAAATTACCCTCAAAGAGCAGAACTGAGGAAGGGAACATCTTGTTGCACCAATAATGCAATTACTAATGATGCAAGAGAGGGTCCAAACCAAACAACTTGAAGTGAAAAGTTTACATGTTTCAGCATGAAGAAACAAGTGTATTGAGAATGAAAATCTGACATAGATTGAAGATGTGGTGCATACAACTCCAAGGAAGTGACCACTGAGAAAGGATGACATATGCCCAATGATTCAACACACTGTTAGGAGGGAATTGTCTGTTTCAAGGTAGACATCGACCAAGAGCGAACTCCAACGGATTGGGAACTAAAACAGAAGTTGCTGAAAAAGCTCAGCAGGTCTGGCAGCATCTGTGAAGAAAAATCAGAGTTAACATTTCGGGTTTGGTGACCCTTCCTCAGAACAAATTAGGAGTTGTCCAGTTTAAAGGGACCTACAGACTGTCAGCAGAAGAATCAAAAGCAATGATCTTTCACCCAGTAAACTACCCATTTTCCAAAACTGAAAAGAACATGTGCTGGGGGTATAATGAAATGTCTAGATCACTTGAATTTGTGAAGTCAGAGACTTGGGAGGGGCAGAAAGTGTAGTGGTAAATGTAAAACTACATACACAAATGTATCCCATTAATGAAGGGAAAAAAGATTTGGGGAGGATTCTCTCTATGGGTGTAGAAAGGTTAATACTGAGAAGTGCCAATAAACAACACCCACTGTGATGATATCAAATGGACTTGTTGGGAGAACAGCTTAAAATCTCAGTAAAGTGAAGCCTAACATCTGGTTCTCCTCAAAATCGCTGTAACAATGTCTGCCGTATCAATGTAGCTTGTAACCATTTGCTAACATGCAATAAGCTACATCTTTTTAACCGCAAGAGATAGACAAGAAAGTGATTTTCCACAACTACACTAGACCAAGCAGGCCCTGTACTTTCCTAAAGAGGATGGCGGCCGCAACATTCATTACGAGCAGTGGTTTAACCATCATTGCAAGTTGGCATTCCCCTACAAACAGAGATCGTGCACTGCAACTTAGTACAAAGAACGTTTAAAACCATTTAGCTGAAAGGACAAAGCCACAAGGATTGACCCCAAAGTCCAGAAGGTCACCAGAGTAGACACCTGTTATATCCAGACAGGTATCTGGTATAAGGTAGTGGGTTGCACAGTGGATAGTGAAGGGATAGATTTTTTAATCTGGAGTGACCACTTAATTCCAGTTGGATTTATAATGAGATGCAAATGCAGTCAGCTACTCTTCCTGACACCGACAGTTAGAAAGGGCCACCCACCCTACAAGTTAGAAGAACTTGATGCAAAATTTTGCCCTACCTGCAAGAATCTGTTTTAACTCTTATCCAATTGAGTTCATCTACTGTCATTCCTCTCACCTCCTCTGGAACGGAAGATTCCACCCATAGTTCCTGTCTCAATCATTAACTCCTGTAATGCATTGCACAGCATCAGAATTCTTTACTTTGTATATTAAAACTTCCTTGTTGTATGCTTTAAATACGTTGCACTTATATCTTTATCCGTTGAGTTAAATAGATCTTACGGCACAGTGATTAGTGTCTCTGTCTTCTAGTCAGAAGGCCTGTTTTCAAATTCTGTTCCAGGGCTTTATGGCCCGGAAAACTATATAATGTGGCCAAATAGCTTGATTATCAATCTGCAAATCCTTTAAATGTATGCCAACAGCAGGTGGCAAGAATGGGAGAGATTCCTAGTTAGCCATGTGTTGGAATAAAAATTGGAGACTCCATCATCACTATTCATTGTTCTGCTCTCCAACATGTATGTTAAATGTACTTTGCCACAACCATTCGGAACAATGGAGAAGTATATCAAAAGAAAAATGATAAAGAATTTTAGATTACACAAAGAACTTTGACTCAGTCTATCTTAAAGAGCTGCAGCAAACACAGAGCAAGGTTGGAGTACCACATCATTTAATCTGGCTCATTCAGAGAATTTAGAATTCGGCAAAAATAGGGTCAGTGGGTGTGCATAGTTGGAGGCAGGACAAAGCCAGTCAAGTTGGCAAGGGAGTTGAACAAGGACGCCTGCTTTCACCATTGCTTTCAAAACCACAGGAGTAAAGGTCATGAGAGACGTCAACCCTGCTCTGCCAGAACATCTTGGGGCAAGTATTAGTGGTCACCTTTGAATCTAGCATGGTTAAGATAATTCCTAAGTCAGCTTGAGTACAGGAGTCAGATTTGAATCACTAGAGATTACTTATAATATTTGAGTCTTTCAATTGAAGATTCTTTTCAATTGACAGATCTTAAATTAGTTTTTACATTTCTTTGAAATGTTGGCTGGAAATTCATGTTACCAAAAGTTTTGTATTGTAAGATGTTACTGAATGGATCATTTATCACAATATGTCTTTACTAATCTTAAGTTACATTGCATAGAAGCTACATGTAGGCCAATGTGGCCTCAATCATGGATGCAAGCCAAACTGTACAATGATTGGCCAACAGTGATAAGCTGCTCCCATGGCAGCTGAATGTAATAGCAGTGAATGGTTGAATTAAAAAGTAGTCAGGACATTACCTACACTGAACAGTTCTCATAGGATCTCAATGCTTATATATTGTACCGACAGAATGATCATCCTCAGTGAGATTATACGCATTGTCAAAAATATTTCTGGAACATTTCTCTGCATGTGTTGTGAGACATAATATATAAAAGAATTTCAGGGACTTTCAGAATGCTTTCTAGACTTTCTGGAAATATATGGTCTCCTCCTGAGATTCCCAGCATCTCCAGATGACATCATTCCCCAGAAGATGCTAGTCTTCATTCAGTTTGTTTTACTCCATGTGACATCAACAAACGGCTGGAAGCACAAAGTTTGTGGCCCTGATAACATTCCACTGGAGAAAGATAGAAAATAGGAACAGGAATATGCCATTTGGCCCTTCGAGCCCGCTCTGCCAATTAACATGATCAAAGTTTCCGAGAAGATTTGTAGCCCGGGTTGTGGATGAGGTTGTAAATTTGCTCACCAAACCAGTGGGTTTGGTTGCAAACGTTTTGTCACGCTGCGAGGTAACATCGTCAGTGCGCCTCTGGTGCACTGTTTCAATGTCATACTCCTGCTGTCTTCCCACATCCTTGACACTTTTTACTTTTGGGAATCTATGTACTTCTTTCAAAAATATATTCAATTTGGGCAGCACAGTGGCTCAGTGGTAGATCTGCTGCCTCACAGCACCAGGGACCAGGGTTTGATACAGACTGGGCAACTGTCTATGTGGAGTTTGCACATTCTCCCCCTGTCTGCATGGGTTCACTCCAATTTCCTCCCACAGTCCAAAGATGTGCAGATTAGGTGGATTGGCCATACTAAATTGCCCTGTAATGTCCAAGGATGTGAAGGTTAGGTGGATGAGCCACAGGAAGTGCAGGGTTTACAGGGATAGTGTGGGGGAATGGGTCTGGGTAGAATGCTGTTTGGAGGGTCAGTGCAGACTCAATGGGCCAAATGGCCTCCAACTGCACTGTAGGGATCCTATGACCTGGTTTCCAGAGCCTCCTGTAGGAGTAATTCCAAAGGTTCACCACATTTGGGTGAAAAAATCTCTCCTCACCTAAGTCCAAAATGGACCAAAACATATCCTAAGACTGTGATTTTTTGTTCTGGGCCCCATAATCAAGGGAAACATTGTCCCTGCATCCAGTCTGTCCAGCCCTGTCAGAATTTTATACATTTAAATGAGATCCCCTCTCATTTATCTGAACTCCAATGAATACAGGCCCAGTTCACAGAATTTCTCCTCATACAACAAACCTGCCATTCCAGGAATCTGGTAAACCTTCCCTCCACTATACTAAGGCAAATATATTTTTTCTTAGGCAAGGAAGCCAAAACTGTATACAATACTCCAGGTGTGGCTCACCAAGGCCCTACACAACTGCAGTAACACTTCCTTGCTCTTGTACTCAGTGACCAGTGTACAGGGACACTTTGAACCTTTGGCACATCAACCTTTCCCAATCTATCACTATTTAAATAATGCTTTGCCATTCTGTTTCTCTGACCAAGCTGGACAACTTTAAACTTATCCACATTATACTGCATTTGCCCATTCACTCGATTTGTCCAAATCACCCTGATCCTCTTTCCTTCTCTCTACTCGCAATCTATCCTAGTTTTGTGTCATTTACAAAATTGGAAATATTACATTTGATTCCCTCATCCAAATCATTGATATAAATTGTAAGTAGCTATGACCCAAGTATTGATCCCTGTGGTAACCTATGCATCACTGCCATTCAACTCAAAAATAACTCATTTATTTCTACTCTCTGGTTCCTGTCTCGTAAGCAATTAGGCACCGGATGCATTTATACCAGTATATTAGCACTAATCCCATATGATTTGAATTTGCACACTAACCTCTTATGTAGGGCATTTCAAAAGTTCAAATACACCACATCAATTGTTTCTTCATCATCTATTCTACTAGTTACATCGTCAAATACAATTTCCCTTTCATAAATCCATGTTGACTCTGTGTAATCACAATGAGATATCTGCCAATGTGGTATACTGCATCCTCTGTACCCGGTGTGGCTTCCTCTACATCGGGGAAACCAAGCGGAGACTCGGGGACCGCTTTGCAGAACACTTACGCTCGGTTCGCAACAAACAACTGCACCTCCCAGTCGCGAACCATTTCAACTCCCCCTCCCA
>NC_063334.1:100487929-100496448 GCF_021869965.1 Rhincodon typus
CAGCCTTCCTGCTCCTCTGATGCTGCTTGGCCTGCTGTGTTCATCCAGCTCTACACCTTGTTATCTCTGATTCCAAATCCAGATTTTTTGTGCCAGTATCCTTTCTCACCATCGCACTGATTTCATCTTTCATAAACAACGCTGCCCACCTCCTTTTCCTTGGTGCCTGCCCTTCCAAAAGATCGATTACCCTTACATGTTCAGTTCCCAGCCTTGCTCACCCCACAAACATGTCTTTGTAATTGCAAACATATTGCATCTGTTTACAACTATTTGCTCTGTTAATTCATCTATATTATTGTGAATGCTCTGTGCATTCAGATATAGTACCTTAGATTGTTCCTTTTGGCATTTATTAAAATTTTCTTTGCTCTATGGCCCTCTTTGTTCTAGTTTTCTCTGCCATTAGCTTTTGCTCTCTACTTCCCTATGATTCATTTTCATTTTTGTTTCCCTCACTCTTGTCTCTCCACTGAGGTTCCATTTGCTCCGTCCTGTCTACAAAAAGCAGAACAAATCCAACCTTGTGAATTAACTTCCCATTCATCCACTTTCAATCACATTTAAAGGGATGGAAGATATAATTGAAAATGCAGTCTAGTGGCACACACATAGAAATACTTTGCTCACTGATGCTCAGTTTGGGTTCTATCAGGGCCACTTTGCTCATTACGGGTTATACAGACAAAACAGCACCACACATGGGACGAAACTGACTGCCCTACTGACCAAGCATACCTCAACAACCCTGAACAAGAACCGTAGTCAATCAGAATTGGCAGTAAATTCTCAACTGGGCAGAATCACACCTAATGCAAAGGAAGATGATTGTGGTGTTGGAGGTCAATCGTCTTAGTCCCAGACATCTCTACAGGGTAATGGCCTAGGCACAGCCAGCATTCCATTAATTTTATTAGTGACTGTGCAGGTCTCCAAGTGCAGCAGCAACTTCCAGAACCAGAAGTCAATGCCATGCTCGGCATACCGACACCAGTTACCATGCACGGACCAGTGGAGTAGCTGCATGTGCACATGGCATACTGCTTCAAGGGCACATTGGACCCAACTATCTTCAACTGCTTCAACAATTACCTACTTGCCATCGGAAAGTCACAACTTCTCAGACACTGAAGAAGTGTCACCGGGCTTGATACTTTACCTATGCTTTCTCTCCATAAATGCTGTCAGATCTGCCAAGTTTCTCCAGCAATTTATGTTTTGTTTCTTCAGATACTGAAGTAGTCTGTGTCTATATTCAGCAACAACATCCAGGCTTAGGCTGATAAGAGAGAAATAACATTTGCACTTTTCAAGTGGCAGGCAATAACTATCCTCAACAAGAGTGAATCTAACCACCACCCCTTGATGTCCAATGCCATTAATATCACTGAAGCACCCCTATCAATGTCCTGGGGTTATTGCGAACGAGAAGCTGAAGTCATCTAGTTATACAACAACAAAAGATCAAAGCCTAAGGATTACCTCCTAATTTCCCAATGCCTACCCACCACCCACAAGGCACAACTTTGGAGTGTGATGGAACACTCTCTCCACTTTTCTGGATGGATGAAGGTCCCACCAAATAAACTCTACATCTTCCTGAATTGGCACCCTATACACCACCTTAGACATTCCCTCCCTTCACTATTGACAAACAGGGCCTGCAGTGTGGACCATCTACAAGACCAGCCTTGTTGAAAGCATCTTCCAAACCCACGGCCTTTATCATCTAAAGAGTAACCAGGTGGGCATTCCCTTGTTTTAGACAATTACACGCACTGAAGTCCCTTCAGCTTATAGTGGAAAGTTAAGAACGAACATTTATTCATTAAGGTGAAAGGTTATAGTTTGACATTGCCACTGCATTATGACATCAGAAATAGCTTGCCACATACAGATATGAAATCCTTTGGAATGAGCTTTCTCAGTTATGTGGCAAATACAAATTTATATAGTTCTTACTATTGTAGAATAGTCCAATGCATTGTCCCTGTTGATTAAAGATAACAGTGATTTTTCAGTGTTCATAAAATCTGCGTATCAGGTGGATGGTAGTTTGTTCAAATTTGAAAATATGCTAGAAGCATGTTTGTGGTTAAGTTATTAATTAAACCCTCAGAAAAAGCTAAGAACTGTTTATTGGGAACAAAGAGGAAGTTGGGTGAAACGATATAATGAGTGGGTGAGAAATTGAACAGCCTGAGGGTGAAAGCCTGCAATATTCAGCAGGGAGCAGCGAATGGGTCTGTGAATGGAGCACGTGTTCTGTTACAATCATTTAGTCTGCTGTGTTTTCATTGAACTGTTAGGTTAATGATTGTAATTTCTCCTACTGATTGAAAAATGGTCACACGAGAAAGGTTCTATTGTCTCAGAACCATAGCCATATAAACAGTAAGTGCGACTGTTCTATCCACTCACCTCTCATTTTGGGAGCATTTTAATTGTTAAATTAATATTTTTACACAATAAAGGGATGGAATGTATGCAGTTGACAAATATAACACATATGTAATCCCACTAATAGCCTTGAGGAGTAACAGCATAAGGAATGTTGATTTGCAGCTAATGGTACTTCTAAGCCTGAGTCGGGAAAAGGTGACCCACCTTAAAGTGTTCAGCAAGACAATCAAACTGTACCTAGAGTCAACTCCATGACCCCGTGTTTGTCCATGCAACAAATACCCCTCTCAGTGGGCTTACCTGAGTAAAGGGCACATCACAGAGAAGAGGTACAATTAAAAGCTTTGCTCTACTTAAAAATTTCAAATTGTAACAAGAAAGCAGGGAGATTCCTGCCCTGAGATAGTAGGAACTGCTCTAGGCCCAAAACGTCAGCCTTCCTGCTCCTCTGATGCTGCTTGGATTCCTGTCCTGCGTTGCCTGGCCCTACTCTATTACTGTGACCTACGCTACGCGTATATTTTACATCAAAGGAAGTCACAGCGTGAGCTGCTTCCAGGAACCTGCCCACAACATTTACTCCCACTTGGGAAGAGTGGCTCTGTTCCCTCGAAACTACACAACCCATACAGCAGCGCGACAGGCTGAGGGCAAGTTGGCCCCTTTAACTTACTGTGCACAGCCGTGCTGAAAGATTGCAAAAGGGGTTTGGGCATTTACACAAATCAGCTGTACATTACAAAATGTCATTTAAACGGCACGTTGCTTTGCGGCAAAATGAACAAAATGCTCGAAATACTCAGCTGGTCTGGCGGCATCTGTGGAGAAGGATCGTTTGGATTGAAACTGAAAAATGTTCGAAATGCGACAGGCTTTAAGCAAGTACAGAAGCAGGAGAGAGCAGCAAAGAAGGGAAAATTTGTGTGTGTCAAAAGAGATGCTCGAGGAAGGCTATTTGGGTGTGAAAATAAACCAAATAAATTGAATCATTCCAGCGACTCCTGTTCAAAAAAAATGGGAGCAGTTTCAATAAGATTCTTCTAAACTCTAATGAATAAAGGGCACAAACTCTTTAATCATTCTTGATAAGTCAACTCCTCACCCCAGGATCAGCCTAGTGAATCTCTTTTGAACTGCCCCCAATGCCAGCATATCATTTCTTCAATTTGGGGACCAAAATTGTTCGCTGTGCTCCAGGTACAGTCCCACCAACATATGGCACAATTGTAACAAGACTTTCCTGTTTCTAAACTACAAATCCTAGCAATAAAGGCCAAAATTCAATTTGCTTCTTAATAATTTGCTGCATCTGCCCACTAATTTTGTATTTTTTTTGCACAAGAATGCCCAGATCCCCTTGCACTGCATTTTTTTTTTGGGAGTCTTTTTCTGTTTAACATGTTGGAATGTGTTCAGACACCCCTCCAAATGGGGCATGTACCTGGAGCTTCTGGTCCAGGGGTAGAGACACTACCACTGCGCCAGAAGAGCCCATTTTTGATTTTAATATGGAGTCAAATGGCTGTAAAGCACCTGATTAGCATCGAAGTAAGTCACCACTTCCTGCCAGGTACCATTCACTGCCATCCAGTGGGCTCCAGGTTCCAACACTGACTTTGATCACCCACTTTGCCAAGCAATGAGTGAACTGCCAGCCTGACACTTGCCCAAGGTTTATTTTCTGCCTCACCACTGAGTTT
This sequence comes from Rhincodon typus, assembly GCF_021869965.1. Classification (NCBI taxonomy): domain Eukaryota; kingdom Metazoa; phylum Chordata; class Chondrichthyes; order Orectolobiformes; family Rhincodontidae; genus Rhincodon; species Rhincodon typus. The sequence goes on from NC_063334.1 coordinate 100,492,033, forward strand.
TCTAGCCTATTACTTCTTACTGCATCCCCCATACAGCTTTTGCAAAGGTCGAAAACCTTTCAACAGAAAAAATGCAAAACACTGAGGATACTTGAAATCTGAAATCAAATATGATGTGGAGGTACCGGTGTTGGGCTGGGTTGGACAAGGTCAAAAATCACACGACAACAGGTTATAGTCCAACAGGTTTAATTTGAAAACACAAGCTTTCAGTGTCTTGCTTCTTCTTCAGGTGTCAGTGAGAGACGTGGTACGGTAACATCTTTGCACAGCGACATAGAATTAATGCTTTAAGGCTGTGATCTATCATTAGAAAAATTCTGCTTCTGGAAAGGTCACAGATGTGAAACATTGTACAGGATCTTCCAGGGGCTGGAATGACGTGGATTAGGATGAGGTTTGTGGCAGAATGTGTGAGACTTCCAGTGAGGTCTATCTCAACATCAGCAGCAAGTTGCTGCACTTTTTATGTACCTGCCAGACAGTGAGGTGAGTTTCTTACTACGCAGCGGTGAAATGCCAACGAAGAGGACTATTGCTTGTGAAACGCCTTATTAGCCGGACATCTCGCTTCATTATTATGCAAAAAAAATTGTGAGCCGGGTTTTTTTCTGTAAACTTTGCATTCTGTTCGAATGACCTTCTAACCACCAGCCCACAGTTCACCACATGGACTGACTGAATTCACCTCCGTAATATCATCTGTCTCTGATCCTACCTCAGCCCTTCCCCCCCAATTGACACCCTCATCCATACATATGTCACTTTGATGCTTTTGCTGTTGTTGAACTGCATTCCCAGGAATTACACCCAGGGATGTAATTACACCCAGGGATGTAATTACAGTGCCCAATTAGTACACAAGGCTGACAGCAAAGAAATGGCAATATTGCACCCGATCAGAATGGGACTGTAGCCTCTGGCATTAAATTCACTCCATAACATCAATTTTCTAATCTCTACTTGACTTCCTAACATTATAAAAGGGTCAGAGATATATGAGCATACTTCGATGGTAAAAGACCTTGCAGCCCCAGAAACTTGCAGAGCAGCGAGATCATAAGCATGATGTCAGGGTGTTTCGTTGATATGATGTAATTACTGTTATTTTCTAATGCCCTGCTTTAGTCTCACAAAGCTGAACACGGCATTAACAGAATAAAGGATTTTCTTCCCCTCCCATAATCTCTGCCAGCACTTTTTAACAAAACATGATTTGCATTCAAGTTAGTTTCTGGAATATTCCTTCAGACTGTTAATGCACTTGTAGATGTTTTTGGAGCTTACCTATACCTGACTAAGGTTTGAATTGTATGTGGGAAGCATCATTAACATCTGCCTGATACTGAAGTACTTTTCTGTTCCTTTAAAAGCAAGTTACTTCCTGACTCAGGACCCTGTAAGCCTTCCTCTGGGAATTGAGAAAATGAAGAGAGGCCCACGCACAGCAGGAAATTATACTTGAAGAGGTACAAGTGTAGAAGGTGTCTCAGCAGGAGGGAGAGTCTTGAGGGAGCAATTGTCTTACCTTAAACTCAGTGAGGAACATTCATGGGATATCCTCACTTCACAAAAGAGGTCATGACTGAAAACTAATAAGAGTTTCCCATTCACTAACAGTGCTTCATGCATTATCTTTCTTTCATCACTACACCACCTCATGATTTTCCTTACAACACAAAAATTACATGTTGCTTACAAATAGAAACAAATCCCACTAGTGCATTCCCCTCGTGCTTTTGCATCCTCTAAGGCTCCTGCAGCAAGCTTCCCCAGTGAACGCAGTTTCAGTTGGTGAAAGCTGTTGACCTTCAGTTGAGAAGACTGCAGGTGGCCTTAGACCAAGCAAATGTAGGCCAAGAGGGTTCAGCATTAGACCAAGCAACCTCAGCGCGAGCAACAGCTGACTGACAGGATAAAGCAAGAACTATAGAATCAAAAGGGTGGGAGCTGCAATGGTGTCAGCTTGTGACAGGGGAGGGTAGCTTTAGGCTCAATGCCTCAGTGACCCTGGGGAGAACAGGTTGTTAGATACCGGTGACATTTCTGAATTGACCATGGTAGCTCACCTCAGCTTGCACAGCAACAAGCTGTAGCGTTGGGATCAGGCTCTGAATCATTCTTCATTCCACAGCTGGTTAATGAAGGTGACCACCATCTCCATCTCCAAAATAATGGACTCCAAGCTCCTTACAAGGCCTTGTGTCATGTTAAAACCGGCCTCCTCTGCAATCGTCACTGTGCACAGACTTTGAAACATTTGGGTCTGTACGGCATTCAACTTTCTTCTGTAACCTGGCCTAGTGAAGCCCTCCTTTTTTAAAAAAAAAACTCATTCCTTTGTCCCCTTTTGAGCACAGCTGGTAAGAGATCTTAAACAAAATCAGAAATTGCTGAAAAAATTCAGCAGGTCTGACAACATCTGTGGGGAAAAAGCTACGGATTGAATGTTTCGGATCCAGTAACTCTACTTTAGAAGGATCCTTGTTCTGACTAACCCTTTCAGAACTATTACCTTGCACAACAGGCAGATGATAGGGTGTACTGGTAGCTGAGGCTTGTGATGCTGTTGGAAGGAGGTCAAATTTAATGATGAACTTATTTATCTGGACACCTTTAGTCAGATTATTAAACTTCTCCCTTCAATGCATCTAGGATTATCATTGCTGGCATTGACCTTTGGCCAATACTCCATCCTATTGCCTTCTGGAAATATGTACAGATTGTGGCAGCAAAACACTTTTCACGTATCTTTCTAGATATATGTGACAATAAATAACTCAGCAATTCCCTGCCCACTGTGCATTCAGGACGTTGTTCCTTCTCTCTATGTCATGCAGCATGACCTCTGAAGTATTGTTTGAAAAGATTCATTGACATTCACTTACATATTCAGCCTTCCTCAAATTATCGCAGTCCAGAATTACTTTTCAAAGAATACTCATCACCTCTTGCATGTCCCCTTTAAAAGATGCAGGATGCTTTTATCAAACGCGAGCCAATTGCAATATGCTGATGAATACCATTGTGAACAGGATGAGTAGCATTAACAATCATGTAAGATGGCAGGCAGATTACTTTAATATACTGCCTGCAATGAATTCAACAGGCACAGGTTAATAGCCTACATCAATCCCCTTGCTCAATTTTGAAAGTTTTTACATGAGTCCAGTTTTCTCTCGTGTTCTTAGTTTTCATACACAGTAGTCCATAGACATTTTTTACCCCAGTACTACCAGTTACAACAGAATCATCTTGAGTACTAAAGAAATAAATTACATTAAGTTTCCACATCAATTTTACATCGTTGGTAATATCCACTCTGGCTTGAATGTTATAATCCCCTGATTTTCGTCAATGAACTTGAGCCAAAATGAATATGTCACTTGCATAGCTTGGAAAGATTGAATGACTGCAGAGAAGGGATTGAATAATTACCCTTCCAAATAGCTCTTCTCAATATGCCCTACAGCTCAATACCTATCCTCAGCTGACAGTTCTTTGAGCAGACATGTTCCCTCTCATCATATTTCATCAGTGATGTTTGGCATATTTTTTCATGCTGCAAATTAGGATATAATTAGTGCTGGCACCAAGATACTTGTTTATTTTTTGCTTGGGGTTTTGAACATGACTAGTGCATTGTTGTAATGTGTCTTCCTCTGCTCTTCTTCATAGAATCATAGAAATATACAGCACAGAGAGGCTATTTGGCCCATCATGCCAGAGCTGGACCTTTGAAAGTAACAGTCTGTTTAGTTCCACAAACCTGCTTTTTTAATGTGACCACTAGACTTCTTCATCCACAAGTACCTGACTGACTCCCTTTTAAACTTATTTATGAAATCAATTGTCACCACTTTTCCAGTCATGCTTTCCAACATCTAACAAGAGAGAAAAGCTTTCCCCTTATCTCCCCTCTTGATCTTTTGCCAATGGCTTTATATCTAGGACCTCTGGTTGTAGTTCCATCCTCCAGAAGGATTCTTTATCTATAATTTCTCTATTACAACTCGTCATCATATTGAAAATCTCAATAAGATCACCTCCTGACCTTTTCATAACTTTTCCAACTGAATCTCCTCATCCTTGGTAACATTATGATGAATCTCCTATTTTCTAAGGTCTTTCCTGAAGTGTAGTTTGTAGGATTGCCCACAATACTGCATCTATCCATCAGTTTTCTTCATTCCCCATTTACAGAATTACAGCCATCCACCTACCACTTGCTTGTTTGTATTTCACTGCTTTTATTTTGGTATGTCTGTGTCAATAACTGCTGTTATTCTTTCTCCCCTTTCTAAAGTGTCAAGGATCAAATTTTAAAATATTTTCTTGAAACTCTGCAGAAACATGCCGAAGTACAAAACTTGGCACACCAAAATACCATAATTTTTTTAAAAAGTGCAGTTAAGG
>NC_063334.1:100496458-100518418 GCF_021869965.1 Rhincodon typus
CATGCCAAAGTACAAAGCTTGGCACACCAAAATACCATAATTTTTTTTAAAAAGTGCAGTTAAGGAATAGTCCTGTACTGTACATACTGTGTACAGTGGTTATGTTACTGGATCAGTAAGCCAGGAGTGATAATCTAGAGACATGAAGTCAAATCACACAGTAGTAGTTAGGAAGTTTAACTTCAATTAATTTACTAAATCTGATATATACACATACAAACATACAAACAAGGAACTAGAGCAGGTCACTTGGCCCTTCATGTCTGGTCTGCCATTCAATAAGATCATGGCTGATCTGATTTTAACCTATCTCTTCATTCTTGCACATCCCCTGATAATCTTTAATCCCCTTGGTAATCAATAATTTATCTACCTCTGCCTTAAAAAATTTTAAGGTTCTGTAATCACTACCTTTTGAGGAATGAAATTCCACGAAAGATTGACAACCCTCTGAGGGAAAAGTTGTTTTATCATCTCTGTTTTAAATGCGTGACTCCTTATTTTTAAATTACAGTCACAAGAAGAAACATGTTTTCAACAACCACCAGGTCAGGTTCCCTCAGGAATGTATATGTTTCAGTTGACTCTTCTAAACTTCAGACGATATCGGCCCAGCCTGTCTAGCCTTTCCCCATTAGGCAATCCACCTTATTAGGTATTAGTGAAATGAAAAGTGAATCCCAGTAATGGTGGCCACAGAGAGGATTTGTCTCTTTGGGTGGTTTCCCCAGCCCAGGGCTAGTGGATGCCCAATGTGGAAAAGGGGCTGTGGAGAGATGGCCCCTTTCCTGTCCAGGGCCTATGCAGAGTGACCTGCCTGGCTCCAGCTCTGCCCCAGAGCTCCCCAGGCCAGCCTCACATTTGAGGCCAGGTGAACGCAGACCCCAAAGGCTTCAATTCGGCAAAGGACAGGTGGGTGGCCATGTTTCCAGGCTCAATCCACAGGCTGCCCCCCACCCCCCCACCCCACAACTGCTGTAAAATTACGGTGGATGTTAAGGAGGGGGAGGTTACATGAAATAAAATCCCTGATATTCACTTTATAAGTAACAAGTAATAATTTATTTATTTAACTCTAACAGTGAACAAATTAACAGAATTACTAACAAACTGAACAATTCCTCCCTAACTCCTAACTATTCCCTAACTGAACAAAATTGTACTGGTATGCTATCCTAATAAACACAAGTTCCACTTATATAACTCAAGTAGTAAGAAAAAAATAAAAACCAAGTCTCTCAAAGTCCACACAGAATGTGTCTTCTGGACTGGTCTGCCTTCTCCACTATCTTTCCAGTCATAAATGCCTTTTGTCTGTTGTTCTCAAGTCATAAACACCTCTCTTCTGCTGAACCTGCTTTCAGGGTTGTTTTCTCTATGAAGACTCTTAGGTGGAAGTGCCTTTTATGGATAAAATGGTTCTTTCTTAGAGAGCTTAGTGATTTCTTGTGAGAGCTAGATGCCTATTTCTCAGATGGCGGCTTGCTCTCATGTCGAATTTCACAAACCTCTCCTTATATACCTTGGATGACATATCAATTTTCTTATAATAGCATTGGTCTGAGGTTGTCAAAGCCATCAGATTTAAATTCAATTGGCTTTCAATCGCTAAGTGCTTGGTTTAAATTAAGTGGCTGATTCCAGCTAGTTGCCAAAACATCAAAACAAGCCTAAGGTTTCCAATCACACAGCCAATTGATACATGTTTCAATTTCAGAGATGGCTGTACATTTTCAGTGACATACAGACACTTTTTTTGTATAAATCTCTAAGCTTAGAAAAGTACTTTAGCTCTTAAAAGAACCATGCACTTGTTCTCCCTTATCATTTTTTAACAAACAAATTCTAGCTTCCTGCCTTCCAAATTATTCTACACAACTTTGTAACACAGGCTAGGAGTGTGCATGAGGGGTTGGTATGGCAACTCATGGAATTTTCAGGCCTCATCTTTGCCTGCAAGCTCAATAGCAACGGACTGCAAAATATAGTCCCATGAATCTCCAGGGTCATTGTAAAAACCCATCAGGTTCACTATAAAACCCTTTAGAGAAGGACATCTACTGGCCTGGTCTAGCCTACATGTCACTTCAGACCCTCAGTAATGTGGTTAACTCTTAACTGCCCGCTGAAATGGCCACCATTCCCCTGCACTCAGGAAGGTGCCTCACTGCCACCTCCTCAACAGACATTAATGATAAATGCTGGCTTCTCTAGTGATGGCCACATCATGTGAATGGAAAAAGTAATTGCCAATGATGAAAAATGCTGTTTCAAGGCAACCATATAAATTCAATATTTTTTCATTATATCAGATTCCACGATTTTTGTTCGTGATTTGTGGTCACACAACAGAATTCAGGTTCTCCTGTAGAAACTGAGACCTATGAAACTTCCTTAATGCTGTGCAAACAAAAATAGATACAATGACCAAGGTAGTGTAATAGAACTAAATTACAAACTCGTGGCTGTAATTAATTTCAAATCCCAATTCAGTGAATTGTGAAATTGTCTTTAATAAGTTTGACAACTTGTGGGATAATACTGGGAAAAAAATACTCAACTGATTCATTAATGTCCTTCAGGAAAGGAAGCTTGTCACTCCTATTTTGTCTGGCTTCATTGACGTCAATCTCAGAGTGCATGATTAATTATACTTGCCCTCTGAAGTAGTCTAGTTAGTCACTCTACTGTAGCAATAATTACTACAACAATAATTACTACAACAAGATTCACTGCCACCTTCTGCTTACTATAGGCAAGGAGCAAATGTGGCCTCAACAGCATCGTTCACATCCCGAGAACACGTTTTTAAACACTGTGTAAGATTTTCAAATTCTGCTCAAAACAGATGTGAAATTGTTGGAAAGACTGCATCGCCTCTTCAAACACACAACCGGGAGGCTGGAAAGATTTTGAGGTTAGATCTCAGTGAGTGTTTGATGAGGACTGGTACACAGTTATAATGAAAAAGGGAGGGAGAACAGGAATCACAGAGGGATAATCAAAACAGAGAAGGAAGCTATTATGGTGCAATGGTAGAGTCCCTGCCTCTGAGCCAAAAGACCCAGGTTCAAGACTCACTTGCTCCAGAGCTATGCCATAATGTGGCTTAACAGGTTGATGTAAATAAAAGCAGAAGGGAAAACAGACATGAAGAATGAAATGGATTAACCCAAAGGGGAAAAAGGCAGAACTTGAAATAGATAGTTCATATGGTTGAATAGTGAGATAGATACATATTCAGGGAATAACAAATTTCTTAAAAAACTGAGCAATTAATTGAAAGAAAAGCTCTTCCAACTAAGAGAGGCACAAAGAATAACAGAGACATGCAGTGCAAGGGCAGGGGCTGATGACAGAAAATGACAGGTGGGGTGTAAGAAGGTAGGAGACTGTAGTTACAACTCTTTACGGTGAAGCAATCATGCTAGTATCTGGATGAACTGACTATCTGCAGGTGCAGGACCTGCAGCACTGAGTCTGCCTGCAAAACAACCCCGAGCCTTGTGCTGGGCCTCCTGTTCCTGTAGCTACAACAAATCAACAGGAGGGTCACAGCACATCTTGATTAATGCCAACTCGGGAAGCTCCCAGAGGCATTGGAACAGCAGCTCCTTTGAATCATCAATGACTTAGGGTAATGAGAGTGAAGGCACAGTGGCTACATTTGCAGCTGACACAAAGATAGATAGGCAAGTATCTTGTGAAGAGAACATAAGGAAGTTGCAGAAGGCTGTAGATAGATTGAGTGAGTGGGCACTGATTGCAGATAGGGTGGGAAAATGTCTATTTGTTCACTTTGGCAGGAAGAATAAAATGCAGAATAAAACTTAAATGGAGAACATCTGCAGAATTCTGAAGTACGGAGAGATCTAAGTGTTCTTAACAAGAAGTTAAGAAAGTTAATTGCATGTTATCCTTTATTATGATAGGGATTTAACATAAAGGTAAGATCTGAAAAGGTAAATCTGAAGTAAAAATCAAAAGTGCTGGAGAAACTCAGCAGATCTGGCAGCATTTGTGGAGAAAGAAACAAAAGTAATGGCTTGAGTCCAGGATGACTCTCCATCGACCAATGCAACCAGACCTGAGGCTGTTTCTGTTTTTATTTTAGATTTCCAGTCACCACAGTACATTGCTTTTATAAGGTAAGGATGCTATGCTTCAGTTACACATTGCATTGGTGAGACCACAATTCAAATATGTGTGCAATTTTGGTTTCCCTACTTAAGGAAGGATGTAAATGCATTGAAGGCAGTTCAGAGGAGGTTTACTAGATCAATACCTGGAGTGAGTGGATTATCTATAAGGATCAGTTGGACAGGCCAGGCTTGTTTCCACTGGAGTTTGGAAGAATGTGGGGTGACTTGATTAAAGTGAATAAGGTTCTGAATGGTCTTGACAAGGTGGATGTGGATAGGATGTTTCATCTTGTGGATAAGTCCAGAACAAGGAGGCATTATTTAAAAAGTAGATTCATTTGTTTTAGGACAGAGATGAGGAGATTTTTTTCTCTCTCAGAAGGTTGTGCAACTTTGGAATTTTCTGTATCAGAAGACATTGGAGGCAGGACCATTGAATACCCTTCAGACGGAAGTGGATAGATTCTTGTTTGACAAGGGAAAATCAAAGGCTCTTGGGAATAAGTGGGAAAAGGAATTCACAATGTAAACAGATCAGCCATGACCTTATTGAATGGTGGAGCAGGGTCAAGAGAATAAATGGCCTACTTCTGCTCTCAATTCATATATTGATATGTTTCTTTACCTTCTCTTCAGAAAGTGAATTATTGATAAATCCAGGTAAAATTTTACTGCAAAGTTGAGTGGTAATTTTCCGTGGTATTGTTGTATTGAGAAGGTAACAAAATAAGGCATTTTTTAGGCTTCACATCAATCATACAAGCACCAGGGAGAAAATTAAATTCAGTGTGAAAAGTAAATGGCTAACAACTATGGATCACTTCAGTCCTTATTCCCCGTACAGTTCCCTGTTCCCAGCATTTGCTATGCCACTCGGCATGAATTCCACTCAGTGTTATAATCCCTCCTGTTTCTTGGAAAATCAGACTACGGCAAGGGAGATCATAAAGTTACTCCCACCAGTGAGTAAACCTGTCAATCATTTGCAAGATTTTAAATACCAAGATCACAGGGAGTATCGCAAAGTAAGTTTCCGTCTGAGCCACACTGTCTTGATGCTGGACTGAAATATTAGGACTCCCTTCCCCACAGCACTGTGGCTGCATCTGCAGCACATTGACTGCAGCAGCTCAAGAATGTAGGACATCGGATTGTACTCAAGGGCAATTAGGGGTGGGCAATAAATGCTGACCTAGCTAGCAATCTCTACAGCCCGTGAAACAATAGAAAAACATTGTCATGTATCCACTACTCTTGATGTGCCAGCAAACTCAAATATATATGTTTTGTCTTCTTCCTCTGATTTGGTACAAGTGTTTTAAATATGTAGAGACTATGAGATGTTGATTGTTTTGCTGGACATTAACATTAAATGACTAATTTCAGTAAGAGCAGACAGCCTATCTTCAGAGAATCTGTAGGCAGGTTAATTTCAAGACAGGGTTAAACATGATTTCTGCTGTTAGAAGTCAGTGTTCAAGTGAGTACTGAGCTCCTGGGAAAAGGCATTGAGGAATTGCAGCTGTAACGGAATATATATATTGTATTGTGTAAAGCTTAACTATTCAATAGTGACACAGATACGACCCTCCACAACCCGCAGGGTGTCTGAATCAACTAAATTAAGATAGCTCAGTTTGCAGGCTGAGACCTCACTAGTGTACACCCACACTATCTGTTAGCAGATTTCAAAAATCAGCAGGAAATCTCCCAGACAATGTTATAAGCATCTTTCAACCTCACTAATGCATGTCCAAGTAGTGAGTAATAACCCCTGATCTCTGCATTCAAATATTACATCAGCTCTTAAGGAAGTTGCAGTCCTAGCATAGGTTGATGGAAACATTAAATTGGCCACACAGAAGGTAGTACATTACTGTCTAACCAAATTCTGAGCACCTTCTGTTCATCAAACCAGAGGGTATAGTGTCCATTTTCAAATGTGCTGTTTTACTTGCTCGCATTCGAAACATATTCACTGGGAAATCTTTAGTGGAATTTCTGTCCATGCTTTCCAACTTCAAAATAACTTTAGCCGGACTACAAAGAGGCAGTAGCAAATTGCTTGTTATTCACCATACACTGTTTTTCTTTCCATCGGTCAATGTAGAGACAAATTATTAATCAGTTCATGAGGAGTCGGCATTGCTAGCTTTGCTCACATTTACTACACATCTTAATTGCCCTTGAGAAGGTGATGGTGAGCTGCCTTCTTAAACCACTAAAGTCTATAAGAGTAAGTATGTGTACAGTGCTGTTAAGGAGGGAGCTCCAGGATATTTAATCAACTGCAGTGACGCACAGTCTCAAGTCAGGATGGTTTAAGTCTTGCAGGGGAACGTTCAAGTGGAGGTATTTCCTATAACTACTGCTCCTGTCCTTTTAGGTGGTACAGTCATGGGTTTGGAAGGTACTGTCGAAGGAACTTTAGTGAGCTGCTACAGTGTTTATTTAAGATGGTACACACCCTGCGATTATGCATTGGTGGTGGAAGGAGTGAATTTTGAGACTGGTGGATGGGTTGCCAAGTAATGATTTTGAGCTTCTTGAGTGTTTTGGAGTTGCACTGATTCAGGTGACTGGGGAGTATTCTATCACATTTCTGTGCCTTGTAAATTGTGGGTAGGAAAGAGTGGTTACTGACCACAGAATTTTGAGTTGAATTTTATTTCTATCTGAATTTAGCAACTTTTTTGAATGTGCTATGTTTGAGCAGTTACCGAATTTAGGCAGGATTTAATGAGATGGTTACCACAGTGCAAAGCCAAAGGTATTGTGAAAACCCACATTGTGCAAATCTGAATAAAAAGAGAATTTTTGGCTTACACCCCCTCATGTATTATCTGCTCATTTTTGCATATTTAATAATTATCATGAATCAAGATGTCTTTTCTATAATAGTGAAGGCTGCAGAACAGAAAAGGGCCCTTCGGCCCCTCAAATCTGTTTAACAAATGCACGGTTTGAACCAGTGACATCCAATGACAACAGATATTAAGTAATTGGCACAAGAGCTATGTAGAGGTTTGATTTAATGGGCAACCCAAACTCACAGCTCTATCCAAAAGGCTAAACTGAATTGGAAGCAACAAGTTTTCGAACATGCAAGAGCTATTGTAAGAGTTGGAGCATATCTAGGAAACAGAATCGGTAAATGTGATTTTCAGCATGAGAAAATGTACTTACAGAAGTGGAATATGAAGGAATACAGTCAAAAGCCCACCTTTGTTAGTGTAACTTGCTTAATTTTTGCTAAAGCTCCAACAGGTTTGCATTGCTTCTGCTGACTACAGATTTTTGTGACAAGATACTTCTTTGTTTTATTTAAAAGCAGCTATGTTTCACATTCAATCATTTATTAGTTAGGTCTCTGGCTTCCTCTCCTGCAGCCAAACAGTGATGGTGGTCTGCAGCTCAACTGGGTTTGGTAAACATCTGGTGCCTCACCCACATACTTATGTTTCTGCACAAGAAGCTATTTTACTGTGGGGAGTATTAGAGGTGAGCTCAACCCTGCTTTCACCCAGCCTTCAGCCATTTAAATGTCCCTTTAGGAGTTGTTAGACAAAAACCAGGAGAAAGATATGTGGTAACAATGAAAATAATAGTGTGGAATAACCTGGCAAAGCACATATTATACATACTCACATATAAAACAACTGACCTATTTGATACACTCGATATTGAAACTCTCATTTTGACTCTGCTCCTACATTGTACAGCCATACCTTCAAATAACAGACCACCAAACTTCAAATAGTTAATCTTAATTGTACTGGGGTCTCAAACAGGTTTGACGGACAATTTTTTTTCCTCTTCATTCACAGTGTGTCAGAGTTAATGGCAAGGCCGGTATTTAGTGCCCACCCCTAGTTGCCCTGGGGAAAGGGATGGTGAGCCAGTACCTTAACCACTGCTGTTCATGTGATGAAGATACCCAAAGCACTGATAGGGAGGGAGTTCCAGGATTTCAACCGACCAATGAGGAAGAAACAGGAAAGTGGAAGGTTGCTTTGTCCTGGATGATGTAGAGCTTCTTTAGTGTTGTTGAAGCTCCACTCATTCGGGCAAGTGTAAAATATTCCATTCAAAGTCCTGATTTTGGAGATGGTGGGAAGGGTTTGGGAAATCAGAAAGCAACCTGCTTAACTAGAATTCCCAGCCTGTGACCCTCTCTTGTCGCTGCAGTACTTATGTCACCGCTGCTGTTCAATTTCTGGTCAATGATAACTCCAGGATTTTGATGGTGGGGGTTTTTGGGGTGCTGAAGAACATCAAGGGATGATGACGGGACTCTGTCTTGTTAGAAATGGTCATTGCCTGGCATGTTTGTAGCATTTATGTTAATTGTCACTTGTCGGATGAAGCCTGAATGTTGCCCAAGTCTTAACCTCCAATGCTCCAGGGAAAATAGCTCCAGCCTATTCAGCCTCTGCCTATAGCCCAAACCTTCCAACCTGGCAACAGCCTTGTAAATCTTTTCTGCACCCTTTCAAGTTTAACAACATCTTTCCTATGATGTGGATGTGTTGGATTGGGGTGGACAAGGTCAAAAATCACACAATACCAGTTTATAGTCCAACAGGTTTATTTGAAAACACAAGCTTTTGGAGTCTCACTCCTTCTTCAGGTGTTAGCAAGAGAGGTGGCATCAGGCACAGGCCTTATAAGCAAAAGATCAAAGGGTCATAGAACTGATGGGAATGTATTGAACAAACCTAAGATGGCTGTTAAATCTTTAATCAGTTGGAAAGGAGATGAAGTTTCAATTGATTAATATGCAAATCCCAGAATTCCTTTCAAGTCACTGCCCTAAGACAACTAAAGGTTTTATCAGTATACCAGAGGTGACATCTCAGGTCAGAATGCATTTTAGGTGTGAGACCTTGTTTAGAATCTGTCTGTGTTTTAACTTGAAGACTGGTTTTACTTCCAAAGTAGGAATTTATAAACTGCCACATTGACTGTCTATAAATTGTGTGCTTTTTGAACAAGATAGAATGTATTACAAATTGTTCGCAGTAAACTATCCAGCCTTTGGGACAACATCGACCACAACATCACACATCCCTGCCATGGCAACCTCTGCAAGACATGTCAGATTACCAGCATGGATACTACCATCACACTCAGGAACACCACCCACCACATACACAGTACGTACTCATGTTTGTCTATCTCATACACTGCAGGCAAGGATACCCTGAGGCATGGTATGTTAGTGAGACCATGCAGATGCTACAACAACAGATGAATGGACACTGCGCAACAATCGCCAAACAAGGATGTTCCATCCCAGTGGGGGAACACTTCAGCGGTCAAGGACATTCAGCCTCGGATCTTCGGGTAAACGTCCTCCAAGGCAGACTTTGGATACACAACAACTTGGAGTTGCCGAGCAGAGGCTGATAGCTAAGTTTGGTACCCATGAGGACAGCCTCAACTAGGATCTTGGGTTCATGTCGCACTACAGGTGACCCCACCACGCTATAACTCTCTCTCTCTCTCTCACACACACACATAAATCTGTGGGGTGAATTTGTATTTGCAGATTTGTAATTGCAGATACATTCTATTTTGTTCAAAAAGCACACAATTTGTAGACAGTCAATGTGGTGTTTTATAAATTCCTTCTTAGGAATTAAAACCAGTCTGACTCCAAGTCAAAACACAGACAGATTCTAAACAAGGTCTCACACCTAAAATGCATTCTGACCTGAGATGTTACCTCTGGTATACTGATAAAACTTTTAGCTATCTTGGGGCAAAGGAATTCTGGGATTTGCATATTACAAACCTACATCTCCTTTCCAACTGTTTAAAGATTTAACAGCCATCTTAGGTTTATTCAATACATTCCCATCATTTCTATGATCCTTTGATCTTTTGCTTATAAATTCTGTATCTGATGCCACCTCTCTCACTAGCATCTGAAGAAGGAGTGACACTCCAAAAGCTTGTGTTTTCAAATAAACCTGTTGGACTATAGCCTGGTGTCATGTGATTTTTGGCAACATTTTTCCTATAGCAGGGATTCCTATAACAGAATTGAACACAGTATTCCAAAAATGGCCTAACCAATGTCCTGTGCAGCTACAATGTGATATCCCAACTCCTGCACTTAATGCACTGACCAATAAAGGCAAGTTACCAAATGCCTTATCACTACCCTGTCTACCTGTGACTATACCTTCAAGGAACTATGAACCTGCACTCCAAGGTCTCTTTGTTCGGCAACACTCTCCAGGACCTTACTATTAAGTGTATAAGTTCTGCCCTGATTTGCCTTTCCAAAATGCAGCACCTTTCAGTTATTTAAGTTAAACTCCATCTGCCATTCTTCAGCCCATCGGCCCATTTGATCAAATAATTTCAAGGGATTGCATTACTAACTTTTACATTACATCATGTCACATTTTGGAACATAATGCACTGATTTGCATTCTAAAGATTAATGACCAATAATTTCAATTCCCAGTATCCTGCTGCACAACTGTCTTGGAGCATATAGAACAGTTCATGGGCATTAATTCCTGCTCTTTGAGAAGTCAGTCTGAAACCTACAGCTCTGTAAACTGTGGAGAAATTTGGCTTTAATCAGCACTGACTGATGCACACTGCGCAGCAAATCTACTTGAGAATGGGATAACAGGGGTAAGTCAATCTCATTATCACTAGAAAGCAACAATACTGAAGCAAAGTTAGATAACATTTCAAATGTGGTCATGCATCAGAGAGAGAAGGGAAGAGACAAAGGGCCTAAGTGGGGAGAACAGTAGAGCCCATGTCTAAAAGTTGCCAATGGAGATCAGGAGGCAATAAAAAGACTACTGTCGCTGAATGGAAGGGATTTGTGGCAGGGTGTACCAATGGAAAGCCTAAAATAACTAGGAGAATAGAAACTAGGCAGGACAGGTGAATAACTAGCCTAACATCAATCACAGTTACTATCATAACATGAAATGAACCAGTCCCTTGCTTCCAATTCGTAAACAATGACTTAAATTTCTACTCCAGACAGAGAATTCCAATGTTGTACCCACTAGATCACATTATATCTAGTCCCAGTAAAGCAATTCCTCGTGCGTGAGCTATGTGTTTACCTACATTCAGCTATATATTGGAGAAGATTCCCTCCCCTATTTGCACCAAGCTGTAGGAAATGTACAGTTAGATTTTACCATAAATAGAAAAGGGAGGTATTGTGTGATTTACACAGAAATCATAACAAGTTTACAGTCTTCAAGAGGCAACTTGGACCATCTTGTCTATGCCAGTTGAAAAATGAGCCACTTTCCAGCATTTGATCAGAAGTCCAGCTGGTTACAACACTTGAAGTGCAGGTCCAGACAACTTTTAAATGGGTTGAGGGTCTCTGTTTCTACTTCCATTCAGGGAGTGAGTCTCTGACCTGGACCCCTACCATTCACTTAGGTCAAAGCATTTTTCCTTAGCTCCCCCCTAATTTCTCCAGCAATTTTCTTTCCCCATAGGTGCATTTTTCCAATCCTGGTAACATCCTCATAAGTTCTTCCATGCCCTTTTTAGGGCAATTACATCCTTTCTGTAATGAGGTGAGTACTCAAGCTGTGGCCTAATTAATGTTCTTATATTCTGTACTTTGGCTCATAAAAGAAAGAATCCCATATGTCTTCTTAACTACCTTATCGACCTGCCCTACTACCTTCAGGTATTTAAAAAAATTCATTAAGGGATGGGGGCATTGCCAGCTGGTCAGCATTTATTGCTCGTCCCTAGTTGCCCTTGTGAAGGTGGTGGTGAGCTGCTTTATTGAACTACTGCAGTCCACGTGCTGTAGGTTGACCCATAATGCCCTTAGGGAGGGAGTTCCAGAATTTTGACCTAGCAACAATGAAGAAATGGTAATATATTTCCAAGTCAGGAAGGTGAGGGACCTGGAGGGTAACTTGCAGTTGGTGGTGTTCCCATGTATCTGCTGCCCTTGTCCCTTTAGATAGTGGTGGTCAAGGCTAGGAAATCTGTGATGAGTAGCTCACTTCCGGTACTCCCAGATGCTTATCCACCATCTACAAGTCACGAGTCAGGAGATAGAATACTTCCCATTTGCCTGGTTTGGTGCAGCTCAAACAACACTCAAGAAGCTGACACCATCCTGGACAGAGCAGCCCACTTGCCTGGCACCACATCCAAAAACACCCATTCTCTCACCACCAATACAAGATGCACTACAGTAATGAACAAAGGTTCTTCTGACAGCATCTTCCAAAGACTAAAATGAATAGGGGTTATAAATGCATGGGAACACTACCAAATCTGTAAGATACATTCCAAGTCACACACTATTCTGCCTTGGAGATGTCCTGTCATTCCTTCACTGCTGCTGAGTCAAAATCCTGGAACTGCCTTTCTAACTGCGTAGTGGATGTTTGCATTATATTCCAAAGGCAGCAGCAGTTCCTGTGTGCAGCTCACCATCACTTTCTCCACAGTAATTAGGAATGGACAATAAATGTTGGCCTTACCATTGATGCCCAGATCACATAAATGAACAATGAGAAAAAGCAAGAAAACTGTAAATGTCAATCCTAGATTACACAGTGTGGAGCTGGAGGAACACAGCAGGCCAGGCAGTATCAGAGGAGCAGGAAAGTTGACATTTTGCGTCAGAATCCTTCTTCAGAATAAGTGCCTCTGAGTAAGTGTCAATCCATAGGGTTTGAATACCTAATCACTACAGGAACGAGCAGATACCAGATAAACTGACAATAACAACTCACATACATGTCATTAAAAGACTCTGAATGCTTTGGAGAAAATGGATGAAATGACAGTGCAAAGTCTGTTGCAATAAAGACAGACTAGCGTTATCAAAGTTTTGTTAATAAATGACCATTTTCTTCGTTGACCACGTATATTTGATAACTTTTGTGACTTGTAACAGCAAATGATAACGCATGCAATTTTTTATGAAAAGAAGACTGTTTAGAGAAATGCTTTTATGCATAGTGTACTAACTGCTTGCCATACTTATGTGTCTGCTGTAACTGCTTGCACTTTAATTTGTGGCAGGCATTAAAACACATTACCTGACACAACCATCTCTGTGGTCTTTTTTTATTATTCATTAATGGGACGAGGACGTCGCTGACCAGGCAGCATTTATTGCCCATCCCTAATTGCCCAGAGGGCAGTTCAGAGTCAACCACATTGCTGTGGGTTTCGAGTCACATGCAGGCCAGACCAGGTAATGATGACAGTTTCCTTCCCTAAAGGATGGTGGGGAGTTGATGGCCTAGTGGTATTATCGCTGGACTGTTAATCCAGAGATCCAGATAATGTTCTGGGGACCCGAGTTTGAATCCCGCACGGCAGATGGTGGAATTTGAATTCAATAAATATCTGGAATTCAATAAATAACTGGAATTAAGAATCTAATTCTTAGATTAGTCACCTAATGATGACTGTGAATCCATTGCCAATGGTCAGGAAAAACCCATGTGGTTCACTAATGCCCTTTAGGGAAGGAAACTGCCATCCTTACCTGGTCTGGCCTGTGTGTCACTCCAGACCCACAGCAATGTGGTTGACCCTTAACTGCCCTCTGGGCAATTAGGGATGGGCAACAAATGCTGGTCTAGCCAGCAACGCCCTCATGCCCTGAATAAAGAGAAAAAATATATAGTGAACCAGGTGGGTTTTTCCCGATAATCGACAATGGATTCATGGTCATCATTAGATTCTTAATTCCAGATATTTTATTGAATTCAAATTCCACTGTCTGCCACAGTGGAATTTGAACCCAGGTCCCCAGAATGTTATTCAGATCTCTGGATTAACAGTCCAGCGATAATACCACTGGGCCATTGCCTCCCCTATTGTACTGCCTCCCCCTTCCTCCGGTTGTGTAACCTTTCTATCCAGCTGCTGAAACTTTGCCTGTAGAACCTCACCCTTTTTCCTATCTATACCAATGCATCACAACTTCCGGATGCTCCCCTCACCCTCACAAAGTGTCTGGCACCTATACAAGAGCATCCTTTACCCTAGTACCAGGAGGCAACACGATGTCTGCTCTTGTCTGCGGCTGCAGAGATGTCTGATGACCTCCCTGTCTATTCACTGGGATATTGCCTGGGTTGGAGCATTTTAGCCTTGAAGAGAGGCTGGATAGGCTCAGATTGCTTTCTTTAGAGCAGAGAAGGCTGAGAGGGGACCTGACAGAAGTTCATAAGATGTATGGGCCATGCACAGAGTGGAGAGAAAGCAACTGTTCTCCTTTGTTAAAGGTCAATAACAAGGGGACATGGTTTTAAGGTGAAAGGGAAGAGGTTTCGAGGGGCTTTAAGAAAACCTTTTTTCACCCAGAGCATGAAGGGAATCTGGAATGCACTGCCTGGGAGGGTAGAAGAGGCGGAACCTTCAGAATCTTTAAAAAAGGTCTTGGATGAGTATTTGAAATGTCATAGCATTCAAGCTGGTAAGTCGGATTAGGGCAGATAGTTCAGCACAGACTCGTTGGGCCGAAGGACCTCTTCTATGCTGCATGACTCTATGACTATCAAATCTGCTATAACAACGGCATATCGATTTATTAGCAATCTGCTTGCGTTTCCTGCCATTTGAACCAAATCAAACAAATGCTCCATTTCATGGTGTTTTGAATCAGTAATTGAAGGAAATAGGAGAACTCTCAGAGAACTGTTGTTCGCAAGCTGTTTAAAGTTGGTGGAAACACAGCATATAATTGGCCTTATGCATTTGCTGTGCAGCACTTGTATTATTCAAACCGGACACAGAGAAAAACATATCTGCTTGACAGAACATGCGCAAGAAAGAAAAAATTGCTGGGAAAATTCAATAAAACAAGCAGTGACCATAGAAACAACACCAACTGAGGCCTACACTATTGTCCAAAAGGCTATGTTGCCCATAAATGCCAGTGTTGGAACAGAACCTCAAACAGTTCGTTCTGTGCTGGCTCTCCAAAGGATTTTATCACCGAGTGTAATTCCCCAGCCTTCTCCCTGTACATTCTTCCTTTTCAGATAACAATCCAGTTCTGTCCAGAAGGCCTTTATTGAATCTGCCTCCACCATTCCCTCTCTGACAGCATTATGTGTTTGCCTACTGCACATGGACTGCAGTGATTTAAGAAGGCAGCTCACCATCACCTTCTCAAAAGATGGACAATAAATGCTGGCCTAGCCAGTAACACCATGTACCATGAGTGAATGAAAAAAATACTCTCAACCAATTGTTGCATAAAAAAGATTTTCCTCATGTTACCATTGCTTCTTTTAGCAATTACATTGAATTAGATGTCTCTTGATCCTTCCACCAATGGGAAGTGATTTTTTCACATCTACACCCTCTTGAGCACATGATTTTGAATAGCATTCAAAAATTAAATGAAGGGAAGGGAGAGGACACCCACACATTGAGGCAGTACAATAGTGAAAGGCAAGAAGAAATAGGGGCACAAATCTGTCACTGAGTCAAAATCTTGCAGCTCCCTCATAAATGGCATTGTGAGTCTACTTACACCAAATGGACTACAGTGGTTTAAGAAGGCAACTCGCCACATCTTGTGATTGAATGAAATGAAAACAAAAGCCAATGTTGGCTCCAGGAACACAGAAATAGGAGTATAGGTCATATCTCTACTATCTCGTAGAATGTAATAGTGCCAGGGAATATCATATTGGATGAATTCCTGACTGATTCCTACCTACACAGACCATTTTAGCCACTGCTAGACAGGAATGAAATGTTATAATGACAACTTTCAAATAACTGCAGACTCAAATATACAGATGTCTCATCCTGTCGATGCTGTGGGGAGTGGGACATATTTTACATCAACAAAAATCATAGCAATTTCAACAAATTCAAAGTGGTTTGTATAACATAAATGGGGCATGGACCTTGTGTGTGACCAATTTGATATGGATTTTCTACCAAAGTACAGGATCTGAAATGTAACATCCACCCACTATGGTGAAGAACTCCAGATACTGGTCTTCAAGATCACTTAAAGTTTTAAAACATGATCCTGAATGTTTACTGGGGAAGATTTGGAGATTAACTGTGGTATAGTGTGGCAAGCAGTCTGTTGAATTCAAGGCATGAACATACTTCCCTGTGCCCAGCCTCGCCATGGTAGAGATGATGGGAAATGAATGTAATCCAATCTTTTATCATTAATCAAAAAATACTCACACTGATCTGGGTCCTGCACTGTAGTCCAAAAAACTGTGCTGTGTACCTAGTGCCAGGATTTGGGACATCACTTCAGGGCTGGACTGGAACCTGCAGTGGGAGGAGGTTGGATCTAGCTGTTATGGTTCATATAGGTAATAATGACATAAGTAGGAATAAGAAAGAGGTTCTGCATAGACTGTGTGATGAGCTAGGCACTAAATTGAAGAACAGAATTTCTACTCACAGAAATAGTGATCTCTGGATTATTACCTGAGTCACATGCTATTCAGTGGAGAGCATTCAAGGTGAGTGAAATGAACATGATGCTCAAGGACTTGTGTGGGAGAAGTGGGTTCTGTGTGGTAGGGTGCTGGCATCATGCTCTTGGGATAGTCTGCACCTAAGCAGTGCTATGATCAATGTTCTTGCAAATGATACAACCAGCAAAGAAGGGAAGGCTTTGAACTAAACAATGGGGTGAGGGATCAAGTTTGGGTAGATGTAGAAAATCTAGGGTAGAGTCAGGGTTTAAGGGCAAAACAATAATATGAGAAATGCAGGTCAGATAATGGGAGGAAGAGACAGAGAAAAGAAAGATCAGAAAAACAAAAAAGACAAGATGTTAGAAAGATAGCAAAGAAGGCTGTGTCTGAATATGTACACAATGCTTCAGGTGCAGCCTCAACAATACCCTGTACAATTGTAACAAGGCTTCCCTGTTTTCAAACTCCAACCCTTCATGATAAAGAATAAAAATCCATTTATCATCTTAATTACTTGCTGCATCTGTATGCCAACCTTTTGTGTTTCATGCACAAGAATATCCAAACCCCTCTGTGCTGTACTTTTTTTAGTCTCTCTTCATTTAAATAATAATCTGCCTTTTGATTCTTTGTACCAAAGTACACGACCTCATACTTTCCTACATTGAAATCCATCTAACAAGTTTTCACCCAATCTCTCAATTTATCTACATCCCCTTGTAGATTCCGTATGTCCTCATCACATGCCCTCCCACCTATTTTTGTATTGTCAGTAAATTTCAATACATTGTATTCCACCCTCTCCTCTAAATCATTAGCGTAGGTACTACATGATTGTAGCCCTATGACTGATTCTTGTGGCAATCCACGAGTGAGAGTCAGAGATCACAGGATTTTGGGGATATAAAAACCAATAGGGGTAAAAGCGAGCGATTGAGATGGTAGGAGCAGCAGCCAATCCCAGCAGGTGCCCTGCCAGTGCTCCAAAAGGTTGACTAAAGTGACAACAGTGCAAAGAGCTAATTGTTAGGTAGTGGGTCATTTGCTTTTCGCCACTTCCAAACTGTATTAGGGAAAGGTAAGAGTAATAGTGTTTTTTTTAAAAAAACACTTGGAAAAATCTTGACCTGACTTCAGTGTAAGAGTATTTTAACTAAAGGTACGGCAGGAGAACTCAACTCTGTATTTTGCATGGCTTGCATTGAGTGTGAAAACTTGGAGAGACCACTGTCTGAGTTCTTTCTGCCAAAGTTAAATGGGGGTCCGTTCAGTTATCAGACCTTTCCAGTGCCTTAAATATATATAAATATAATATTGTACAAGTAGGAAATGCCTTTGGTTTGTTTGCTGGATAGAGCCAAACTCCAATGTTTGTTTTCTTCTTCATATGCTACTGTACAGAACCGAACTGCTTCAGTGACTATGAATGCATATAGATATTTTTACGAATAAAATATATTTTTGAAATTAATAAAACGTCTGGATGACCACATCTACAGGAAGTGCCATCAGTTTGACCGGCTTGAGCAATGTTTTAGAGCTTGAGCATTGGCTAGAGGCACTGCATTGCTTCCACAAGGCCAGGAGTTCCAAGGATAGCTTGCCATGCTCACCTCACGGCTTAAAGACATACAGTCAGAAAGGGAATGGGTGACCATCAATCAAGAAGAACAGGGGCAGGAAGGTAGTCAGGAAAACTCATTAACCAATTTTCTGTGTTGGAAAACAATGACAGTGATGGTCCATTTGGGGAGTGCAGCCAGAGCCTAGCTATACAAATGAGAGCAGAAAGAGAGGGAGAACAATAGTGGTAAGAGATTCACTAGCAGTAGGACGTGCAGCCAGGGGTTTCTGTGGCTATAGATGTGACTCCAGGATGGGTGTTACCTTCCTCTGGAGACAGGGTAAAGGACGTTACTGAACAGCTGCAGGGCATCCTGAAGGGAGAGGGTGAAAGGCAGAGATTGTTGTTCACGTGGGTACTAATAGAATATTAGGTTCTGCAACAAAAAGTTAGTGATCTAGATGGCAGATTGAAATGCAGAACCTAGAAGTTTGTAGTCTCTGTATTATTCCCAGTGCCCCATGCTAGTTTAGGATAGGAATAGGCTAGTACAGCAGATGGAAGTCTGGCTGAAGAGTTGGTGCAGGAGGGAGGGCTCTAGGTTCCTGGATCATTCAGTCCGTTCTGGGCAAAGTGAGACTTGTACAAGTCTGATGGGTTTCTCCTGAGCTGAAACAGGATCAACATCTCCTTGTGGGGTGGGAGGGAGGTTTGCTAGTGGTGTTGATAGGGTTAAAACTAATGTGGCAGGGGAATGGGGTATGAAGTGAAGGTACGGTTTTGGGTGATGCACAGACAAACATTGAGGAAAGGCAAAGTCAACCTGAAAGACAGCATAAATATAGCCAAGGTAAAGCACAGGAAATATTTATTTTAACGTAAGCAGCCTAGTGAGTAAGGCAGATGAGTTGACAGTGCCGATTAACAGAACAGGATATCATTGCTATCATAGAGATGTGATTATGGAAGGGGGTGGATTGGCAGCTCAGTCTCCAGGATTTAGAATCTTCAGGCAGTGATGTTGCAATGTTGATTAAGGAGTCAATTACTTCAATAAGGAGGGGTGGTATCTTAGAATGTTCCACAAATGAGGCCATATGGATTAAGCTTAAAAACAGTAAAGGGCAATAACATTGCTGGGAGTGTATCAGTGAAACTTCCAAACGCACTGAGCAGCACAGAAGTGTAAAAACAATGTAATAAAATAAAGGGATTTTAACTTCTGTAATACTAACTGGGATAGACAAAATATGAAAGGCTTAGAGAGCTGGAATTATTAAAATGTATCAGGGAAAGCTTTTTAAGCCAATGTGTTGAAAGTTCTTCAAGAGAAGAGGCAGTGCTGGACCTATTTTAGGGAACAAAGCCAAGAAAGTGACTGCAGTGTCAGTGGGGCATCAGTTCAGTGACAGTGACCATAATTCGGTATGATTTAAGGTGGTTATGAAAAAGGACAACAATGGAATATAAGTGAAAGTTCTGAATTTCTGGAAGTTCTGATTTTCATAAGGCAGGATCTGGCCAAAGTGGACTGGGAGCAGTTCCTTGTAGGAAAATATACATCAGAACACTGAGAGTCATTCAAAAAGGAAATAGTGAGAATCCAGGACCAACATGTTCCCATAAAGATCATGAGTAGGACCAAAAGTCCTGGATGCCAAGGGACGTATAGAATTAGATAAGAAGAGAAGAGAATCTTAGAGCAGATACCAAGGCTTTGACGGGAACTGTCCTGGAAATTTATGAGCCATACCATCATGATGTGCATTTAAGCAAAGATCTATGGATATGCACACTAAGGTGCCTCTGATCCTTTGTATTGACCTGTCGTCCAAAGATTTCCTCTTTGCTATTTAACATATCGCCATGTACAAACAGCAAGGGACCCAGCATCGAACCTGTGGTACACCACTGGACACAGGCTTCCAGTCAGAAAGCAAACTTTGATCATCATCCTCTGCTTTCAACTACTACGCCAATTTTGGAATCCAATTTGCCAAAGTGTCTGGATCCCACAACCTCTTAGCTTTTTAACCAGTCTGCTATGAAAGACCTTATCAAAAGCCTTACTCAAGGCCATGTAGACTCATGGGGGAGTCTAGGATCAGAGGGCATATTCTTAATGTAAAAAGGGTCTCCCATTTAAGACAGTGATAAGGACAAATTCTTTCTTTCAGAGGGTATGAAATCTATATAATTCTTTACCACAAGACGATGTGGATCATTAAATATGTTCAGCACTGGGGTAGATTTATTTTTAATTAGTAAGGGAATTAAGGGTATAAAGAAGGAAAGTGGAGTTAAGGATTACCAGATCAGCCGTGATCTCATTGAAACAGACTTGATGGGCCGAATGGCCTGCTTCTGGTCCTACGTCTAATGAATTTATGACTTTAAGTGACTTACTGAATGCAACATGCTCACCAGAGAACAGAAGGTTAAAAAACATGCATCCAAAATGTTGAAAGCATATAACATATTAATGTAACCATTTTATTTAACTTTAACAATATTAAAGAACTTCAACTGCACTAAAGATCCAGTGATATTCCCTCATCATCACAATTAACGACAATTAATTCTTTGTTTGTTAAATGATAACACAAAGATGAATACTGCTTCAGAATTGAACTCAAATGTATCTGTCTCTCTCCTCATCTTATGCTCAATTGTAGGAATCTATTTGTGTTCATGTGAATTACAAAGACAGTGACATCCGGCAATTTTCACTTGCTTATCTTCAGAGGTCAGTGGTTAATTGAACAGTTTTCTTCCTTGAAATTTATACTTTGATTTTTGACCTCTCAAATTCTGGAGAGTTCAGGTCATTAGATTTTATCTATTGGCAGGAGATTGCAAGATGGGATATATACAATAAGACATGTTACCAAGTCCTCAGATTTGCACCAATGATATATTTCAAAACAAGCAAAAGAAACAAGGTATTGGATTGTAAGACTTTTGATGCACAACTTTTCAAAACCCTCTTCTCTATAAATTAACAATTGTTAGAATCTTAATTGATTGGTTTCATTAAGAACAAAGTCACAAAGCAGATTAATGATTTCATACACACTGCACTTGCAATTTTGTCTGAAGAAACCTTGAGGCAGCCTGTCCATTGTTACAGCTTACAACAGTAACTACACTTTAACTGCACTTCATTGACAGTAAAGGGTATGAGACATCCAGTGACTGTACAAATGGAAATCCTTGTTTTTAACCTGTATTCAACAAAAAGATGTCATTCAAAATCTCACCTCAAATGCACCCACATTCACATTTCACTTGGATATGTGTGGCCAATACATACCCTGAAATTTTTTTATCGGTCAATCTAATGTGGAATTTTGAAGTAGCAATGGATAATGCAATATGAGTTAATTGAATAACAATGGATTTTGGATGATCCTATTAACCTCAAAGGTAATAATTAGATATGAGTTTTGAGATTCTGTAAGGAAAAACCTATGCCTGTGGAATTATATTGCAACCTGGGCCAACTCCTTTAGGACTGAAAGGGAAAAATGAAGAGAGAATTAAAAAGACAAAATAAACTATTGACAAGTAAAGATGGCACTCAGTGGAGCACATGCCTCCATCTGATTTGACTTATTATTGTCACATGTACTGAGATACAGTGAAAAGTATTGTTTCATGTGCTAACCAGACAAATCATACCTTAGAGATAGCAGGAACTGCAGATGCTGGAGAATCTGAGATAACCAGGTGTCGAGCTGGATGAACACAGCAGGCCAAGCAGCATCAGAGGAGCAGGAAGGCTGATGTTTCGGGCCTAGACCCTTCT
>NC_063334.1:100518818-100536249 GCF_021869965.1 Rhincodon typus
GGCCTGCTGTGTTCATCCAGCTCTACATCTTGTTAAATCATACGTTACATAAGTTTATCAGGGTAATAATCAGAATGCAGAATACAGTGTTAAAGCTACAGAGATGGTGCAGGCAAAGATCAACTCTAATATATGAGAGATCTATTGATAAGTCTGATAACAGCGGGGAAGAAGCTTTCTTATATGTATTGGTACATGTTTTCAAACTTTGGTATCTTCTGCCCAATGGAAGAGGATGGAAGAGATTATAACTGGGGTGGGAGGGGTCTTTGATTATGTTGGCTGCTTTCCTGAGGCAGCGGGAAGTATAGACGGAGTCAATGATAGGAAGGTTGGTTTTTGTGATGGACTGGGCTGTGTTCACAGCTCTCTGTAATTTCTTGTGGTCTTGACAGAGCAGTTTACAGTCAGATACAGTCAGTCAGAGTCATACAGTACGGAAACAGACCATTTGGTCCAACTAGTCCATGACCCATATCCCTCCAAACCTTACCTATTCATGTATTTATCCAAATATCTTTTAAACATTGCAACTGTGCCCATACCCACCACTTCCTCAGGAAGTGCATTCCAAAGGTGAACCACCCTCTGTGTAAAAACTTTGCCCCTGGCCTTTTTAAATCTCCCTTCTTTCACCTTAAAAATGTGTCCCTTAGTCTTGAAATCTCCCATCCTAGGGAAAAGACAACCACAATTAACCCTATCTGTACCCCTCGTGATTGCCATACCAAGCTATGATGCACCTGAATAACAAAGTGTAGAGCTGGATGAACACAGCAGGCCAAGCAGCATCAGAGGAGCAGGAAGGCTGATGTTTCGGGCCGAGACCCTTCTTCAGAAATCCTACTATCTCATGCACCTGAATAGGAAGCTTTCTATGGTCCATCTATAAAAATTGGTAAGAATCATTGTGGACTTGCTGAATTTCCTCAGCCTTCTGAGAAAGTTAGAGGCATTGGCATGCATTCTTGATTGTAGTGTTGATGTGGATTGACCAGGGTAGTTCATTGGTGACTCCTCGGAACTTGAAGCTCTTGACCACCTCCACCTCAGCACCATCGATACAGATGGGACGTGTCCTCCACTCAGCTTCATGAAGTCAATGATCAGCTCTTTCATTTTGCTTACATTGAGGGAGAGATTGTTGTTTTCACACCATGCCATTAAGCTGTCTATCTCTTTTCTGCACTCTGTCTCGTCGTTGTTTGAGATCCAACCCACCACGGTGGTGTCATCAGCAAGTTTGTAAGCAGAGTTAGAGCTGTATTTGGCCACACAGTCGTGAGTGTATAAGGAGTATACTAAGGGGCTGAGTATGCAGTCTTGCAGGGCACCAGTGTTGAGGATTATTGTGGAGGTGGTGTAGTTGCCTACCCTTACTGTTTGTAGTCTGCGGATCAAGAAGTCAAGGATCCAGTTGTGGGGTGGGGTAGCAGGGTCCTAAGTCTTGGAGTTTGGAGATGAGTTTTGTTGGAATTTTGTGAGATCTCTACCATGCTGTGTTAACTGTTATTTCAATTAAACATCTTTTATGTGAAGTTTTTCCTAACCACCTGATGCTCTGTTACTACAAAGCTGAAAAATAAATCTTTTTATTAAGAGGTTCCATTTTTTTGAGGGGGCTTCAGCTCAACTTACATCCAACGATCTTTTCTAAAAACTGAGCTCACTTTTTGATGGTGTGATAAGTTTCATGACAGAACCTTTTTAAAAAAATCAACAACACCCAAAGCAAATCATCCACAGTTTAAAAATCAGTTAATTTTCCCCCTTTCTCAATGTTAACTGATCCTTAAAAAAATTCCAGGATCTGCCATTTTCACCAAAATCTACCCAGATCCCCCTCAGGACATATCCTGCCTCTGGGCTAAGCACCGTTGAAGTCTGCCCATTTGTTTTTGAGATCGTCTATTTACAGAAAAGCTAATAAATGGGGCAAAATATTATTTTAAACTATATTACTGACAGAAGGAAAAAGGTACAGATGAATGGTTACTTGAGGTAGCTATTCAGTGTGAAAAGAATAAAAAGTCCTGGTTCAGTGAAACTTTCCTACTTTGAAAGTGAAAAAGCATATACAAATTTTATTAGCAATCTCAACCATAAATGGTTGCACAAAGGGACATACTTTGTTGCTGAGTCAAATTTTCCTAACAGCACTGTGGGTTCCCTACACCCCAAGGACTGCAGTGATTCAAGAAGGCGGTGATGAGCAATAAATACTGTCCTACAGACATCAACATCTTGTGAAAGAATAAAAAAAAGAGCATCTACAGCATGAAATTCACATTAGGAAATGCTTAATATTTAGTTTGTGAGCTTGAGAGTTCACAATGTAGGACTCTGTCAGCTCCCTGTTTCCAGGCAGTGGAACTAAGGTACCCAGCTTTAGAGAATAG
The DNA here is from genome assembly GCF_021869965.1 of Rhincodon typus. NCBI lineage: Eukaryota > Metazoa > Chordata > Chondrichthyes > Orectolobiformes > Rhincodontidae > Rhincodon > Rhincodon typus. Next base: position 100,521,218 of record NC_063334.1, read on the forward strand.
CTATACCAAAGAAGAACGGTCAAATGGACTGTGCTCCCAAATCATTGTCAGGATTCAATGTACAAATTGTGCAATTTTCTTAGGAATCTCGAATCAACATGCTTCACCAGTTTCCCATTCAGTCACAAAAAATACATCAAAATAGCAATGCAGATATTTTATTATAAAAAGAGTGGTTATTTTAAATTTGGAAAAATGAGGCAGCTCTTTTGGAATCTCAAATTGAATAGGTTTGAATACCAATACGATGGAAGTTTGTTTTCTTTCATTATGTTCAATCTGAACACATACCTTCTGTTGCTGCCACTTCCGCTGATGATGGGGTATAGTCCACACTGAAAAGCTGGACTGCAGCCCTCTCCTTGCGCAGTGATAAATGGATACCCCAGCATAGGAACCTGCCCACCTTTCTAATTGATCAAATGTCCTGAAGGCTCTTTCTTAAAAGATATCCTCTGGGAACATCATACGCACTTACACTGAATAATATAGAGACCTACAAATAGTAAGTTGAATACTACACAATTTGAATGGACTTAGTTAGATCGCATAATACAAACTGCCTTACTACCATGAGACATATGAGAAGTAGGCAATTTGGCCCATCGAATCTGCTTCCCCATTCAAAAATGACTGATTTGATAATTTTCAAATTTACTCTCTTGCCTTTTCCCTGTAAGTCTTGATTCTCTTACTGATTAAAAATCTGTCCATCTCAGCCTTGAATACACTTAAAGATCCAATCCCTACAACCTTTGGTGGTGAGGAATTCCACAGATTCACCATCCCCTGAGAGAAATCTCATCTCTGTCATAAATGACTCCATACTGAGATTATCCACTTTGCTCCTAACCCTATTGTTGTTGAACAAAAACAAAGTTGCTGGAAAAGCTCAGCAGGTCTGGCAGCATCTGTGGAGGAGAAAACAGAGCTAACGTTTCGGGTCCGGTGACCCTTCCTCAGAACTGTTGTTGTTGACTGTCCCACAAGGGGAAACAACCTTCAAGCATTGACCCTGTGAGCTCTTAAGAATCTTACTTGTTTCACTAAGATTTCCTTTCATTCTTCTAAACTGCAATAAGTACAAACCTAACCTAATCATCCTCTCCTCATGAGAAAATCCTTCCGTATCGGGAAGCAATATAATAATCCTTCCCACCTAGTTTCGTGTCATCCACAAACTTAGCTATGCACTTGCATTATCCAAGTCATTTATATTGTAAGAAATTTTGGCCTCAGCAATGATCCCTGTGGCATTCCACTCATTACAGGTTGCCATCCTGAAAATACCCACTTTATTCCAACTCTCTGCTTTCAATTAGTTAGCCAATCCTCTCTTCATGCCAAAATACCATCCAAACATTCAATTATCTTAGTAAGTAGCCAAATAAGCAGTACCTTATTGAACCCCTTCATGAAGCTATGCTGAATCTGCTTGATTTATTATGTATTGGTCTGCTATTACATTCTTTATAATAAAGTAACATTTTCCCATGGATAGATATTAAGCTAACTGGCCAATATATGCCTGATATTTGTCTCCGTTTTTGATTAAAGATATTACATTGACCATACTCCAGGTTTCTGGGACTTTTCCCAAATCTAAGGATTCTTGGAAGATTTCTATCTGTGCATCCAACATCTCTTTAGCTACTTCCTTTAAAATCCTAACATGCAAACCATCATGTCCAGGGGATTTATTTGTCTGTTTTTATATTACTTGCTAGTTTATTTTCTGATGTTTTCTGATGTTCTGTCCAGAATTTAACTCCTGTTTCATAGTAAACAAAATGTGACTGGGACGTTAGAGATTACAGATACTGTGGCTTCTGTGCCATTGTTTCTTTGGAGAATTGTCTTGGATATGTGACAGTGGTTTGAATGCAACACTTGGTATACAACAGAACAAAACAGGGCACAACCTAAAAGTCGAATCAGAGATAGTAGGAACTGCAGATGCTGGAGAATCCGAGACAACAAGGTGCAGGGCTGGATGAACACAGCAGGCCAAGCAGCATCATAGGAGCAGAGAGGCTGACGTTTCGGTGTTGGAGTTATACATGCACTTAGGTGCAACTATAGCCGCATGACCATGAGCTGCATCAGGAGCTATTTTGTTGGCTCTCTCTGGGCACAAGCCACTGCTTGGATTTTGCCTGGAATTCAAGATACATAGAAAAAATTACAAAAATAATTAAATGATGGGAACATATTGCACCATTTATTTTTAAAGTGTTACTTGTCCATGGGGTGCAGGTGTCACTGGCTGGGCCAGCATTTCTTGCACGTCAATAATTACCCTAGAGACAGTGGTGGTCAGCTGCCTGGGATATAAGGGCATGCACAGTGCAATTAGGAAGGAAGTCCCAGGATTTTGACCTGGTGGCAGTGAAGGAATAGTGATACAGTTTCATGTCAGAATGGCATGTGTCTTGGAGGGAAACTTGAAGATGGTGGTGGTCCATGCATCAACATACATTAACATCAACATGGTAGAAGTCACAGGTTTGGAAGGTGATGTTGAAAGAATCTTAGTGAGTTACAGCAATGCATCTTGTTATGGTACATGCAGTTGAAAGGACTGAATGTTCTTAGATTGTTAAGGCGGTGGATAGGATGTTAATTGTACAGGCTGCATTGTCTCTGGACGGTGTCAAGCTTCTTTAGTGTCATTGGAGCTACACTCATCCAGACAAAAGAAAAGTATTCCACTTTAGGGGAAAAGGAGGTGAACTACTTGTTGCAAAATTCTTAGCCTCTGTTCTGCTCTTGCAGTCATGGTATATATATGGCTGATAGAGTTTAATTTCTCCTCAATGGTAACCACTAGGATGTTAATTGTGGGGGGAATCAGCGATCATCATGCCTTTGAAGATCAAGGGACAGTAATTAAGATTCCCTATTTTTGAAGAAGGTCTATCCCTAGTATGAACACTACTTCCCACTTATCATCCCAAATCTGAATGTTGTCCAAGTCTTGTTACATATGGACATGAACGACTTCAGCATCTGAGGGGTCAAGAATGGTGCTATACATTGTTTACTGATGATTGACCATCTCTATTTCTGAATTTATGAAGGAACAAAGAGCAGTGATGAAGCAGGTGAAGATTGTGGGGCTTAGGACACTATTCTGAAGAACTCCAAAATACTGATTAGGTTCACACTGGGGACCTTGTGGCAGTGGTGTGCCTATCTCTCTGATCCAGGTTCAAGGTTCAAGTCCCACCTACCCTAAAGGTCTGTAATGACATCGCTGAACAAGTTGTTTAGAAAATATCTACCCTGGAACTAAAATGACTGACCCTTAATAACCACAATCCTTGCGCAATGTATGACCCCAACCAGCGGAGAGCTTTCCTGCTGATTGCCATTGACAGTTTGCTAGGATCCACTGATGGATGTGCTTTCTCAATGGGTGGGGTTGGAGTGCTGGGTGTGGGTGGGATGCTCTTCAGAAGGTCAGTGCAGGCTCGATAGGCTGAATGGACTCTTTCCGCACTGTAGGGATACTATGGTTCTATGCCAATAGAATTCTATACTATGAAAATCACTTGCACATCACCTCTGGACTTCAGTTCTTTGTCTATGTTTGTGCCAAGGTTGCAATGACCATCAGGAGATGAGTGGCCCTGGCGGAATGCAAGATAAGCATTAATGATCAAGTTATTCTTTTTCCAAATGCAATTTGACAGTGCTGTCACCAAATTGGCCGGGTTGGATTTGTCCTGCTTTTTGAGGACAGGGAAGACCTGGGCAATTTTCTGCGTAGATGCTAGTGTTGTACTGGAACTGCCCAGCTAGTGGTGTATTCACATCTGGAACACAAATCTGCCGTACCATTGCCAGAAAGTTGTCAAGGCCCATAGACTTTGTAATATACAGTCCCTTCACCTGTTTCATTTTGACTGTATTAAATTGGTTGAAGAATTGCATCTGTGATGCTAGGGACCTTAGTAGGAGGCCAAAATGAATCGTACACACAGCAATTCAGGGTAAAGATAGATACAAATGCTTCAGTCTTTATATTTAGTCATTTCCCTATTTCTTATATCCTGATAGAGACAGAAATTCTTCAAATGAAAACTGCAAATCAGCCTGACAACATTAAAACAATTATAGTCAGGAGCATGGATATGGAGTAGATACAAAGGGCAACAGTTCCTCAGTTTGCATTGAGATGGAAAATCCTGCCATTTATAGTAATATGAATTGAAGCAGAAGTACATCATGAAGTCCCTGATGTCTGTTACATTCAGGCTCATGGTTATTCCATTTCGGTGATTATGCTCCATTTCCTATGAAGAGGTACTTATCCCCTGGACTTGCATTACTTTGCCCCTACCCAGAACTTTTGGCATCAACTTTGGCACATTTAATGTTAGCAGTTGGTCTGGTCAATGGTACATCTCAAATGATTCCAAAGTACTGGTGAAAACTGTCGAAAGAAAACTCATTCTGGACTTGGTCAGCCTTGGAAATATAACTAGGTTTTGGCTTTGGAAAATTTACATTTGAGATTTCTTTCTTTTTCATCTATATCAGTATCTGAGGAGTCACGGCTAGTGCTGAATATTGTGCAATCATTGGCGAACATCCCCACTTCTGATCTTATGATGGAGGGAAGGTCATTGATGAGGCAGCTGAAGCTGGTTAGGCCTAGGACAATACCCTGTGGAACTCCTGCAGAGAAGTTCTAGAGCGGATACAAAAATAGAAATTGCTGGAAAAGCTCAGCAAGTCTGACAGCACTTGTGGAGAGAGATCAGAGTTAATGTTTCGGGTCATGACCCTTCCTCAGAAGTAGAGTTGGGATGACTGACCAACAACTAAAACCACCTCCTTTTGTTCCACCTTCTTTTGTGCTAGGTATGACCATCATCAGCACAGTGTTTTCTCTACCAATTCGCACTGACTCCAGTTTCGCTCAGCCTCTTTGATGCCACATTTGGCCAAACATTGCTTTGATGTCAAGGCTCACCTGACCTCTGAGTAATCTGAGTGACCCTGACAGCATCTAAACTGAGCATCAGTGAGCAGATCATTGCTAAACTCATGCTGCTTGATAGCAATGTTAACAACTGCAAGACATATGGCAGAAACCTAACTAGCTGTCCTACCTGTATCTTAACAGCTTTAAAGACAGAAAACACATTATTTCAATGCTTAAATGTGTGAGCAAGTATGACATTATATTTCATAGCTGAGAGAATTGCTGTTGGATAAAGAGATTCTTGAATTGAAGAGGCAGCTGTTATACTTTGTTCCATTCTGTTCCCAGGATTGGAGATCCGGCTGCACTTCACTCTGTTCTGAGACTCAGCTGTTTGTTTTTTTTAATCAAATGGCACCAAGTCTGTCAGCCAATTGCTCACACCTCTGAGATGTTGTAACTCTGGAAGTTCAAGCAGCTGTGAGGGCTGAAAAATAGTGAAATTATTGTTAAAACACGGGGAAATGTTTCCCCTGGCTGTGGGGGGCACGAGCAAGTGACACTGCCCCAACCAACACTGATCTGACATTCAGTTAAAGAAGGGCTGATGTAGAATTCATCAGAAATGTTAAAAGGCACTTTCAGAAAAAAATATAGTGCTTATCGTCACCTACTATTAAAGTTACACTTGGAAACAGTAACATAAACATTATTAGTTTTAATCAATCAAACTTGGCTCCTAGGCCCAAGGCCCCCAAACCCCATCCTTGCCAGGATCGCACTTCGGATCTTCCGCTGGGTAAGTGATAGGCACGGCACTGTCCTGATAGTATTGAAGTCTTGACAGTAACTTCTCAACAATGCTGGGATATTTGTCTGAAAGGTCAACTCGCTCCTCTGGATCAGCTGCAATGTTAAAAAGCCAAACGTTTTTCTTCGGTGGGTCTGCTGATAGCGGCTGCATTTGTTTGGACAATGATGGTGGTGGAAACCAGTAACTGCAGCCTACAGTAAACAGAACATTTTTCATTAGTACAATCTAATCCTTCATTTGAATCACAGGATCATATCACATCTCAATGATGTGGTACACTGCAATGACTAATTCAAAACACCAGTGGCATGTGTTATACAAACAAGGACAGCTGCTGAGGGAAAAATGCACTTTCCACATGCTAAGAACTGCACAGTTAATTTGTTATAACACATAGTCCACACAGGAACTCCACTGTAATCAACTACAGATGCTTCTCCCTGCTCAATAAACAATAACTCTTTTGAAAATGATAATCCCCTCGAATAAGTAAGTGTCATGATGTAACTGGACACAAGATGGATCGATGGACGCCAATGGGAAAATCTGAACCAGCACTACATGGATGTGCATGGACATATGCATAGACACAGCTACAGGCCGATTTTAACAGGGCATCCCCAAACACTTTACAGTCAATGAAGTACAGTGGAATTGTATCAACTTGACAACAGAATTCTCACATTCCGGTAATCTAAACTGTAATTACTGCTCAGAGGTTTATTGAGCAGGCAGTTTACTGCTGGACAACTTCCTGAAAGTGTCATGATCCTGTACGAGACTGCCAAATTAATGATATAATCCAGTTAGGGACTGGTAATATATTTTTGTTTAAAATAGATGAAGTTTGAGATACCAGGTACTTATCAAAAAATAAAATCACAAGATTCTACAGTTTGATCAAATTAAATTTATCTATATAAAGTTAGAGAAGTAGAAAAATCCACAATATATACATTTTATACTCTAACATTCAAGGCTGATGACGTAAATATGAAAAGTTGTAGTCCCAATATCCCACAAACTGCAACTTAAATGGTCAATGCACTTAAATCGGAGCCCACTAGATTTTAGTGAATCTGTGGGGCACCAAATCTCTGACTTTTGAGAAGACTTTGTCTTCTTTGCAAAGAATTTCAATTCTTCATTGTCAAAATTCTAGATTTAGAAGCACCCTCAAAGCTTCTCCAACTTGGACTGCCTCAACAGTTGCTCATGGTAATTAAAGTTAAATTGGTTAAATACATTTAGTAAACTTTGAAAGGGTGTAAAACCTATTTACTCGTCTTTTTCCAAGCCCAAGCACCACCAAGACTCCTGAGACTGGTTTCAAATCTCTAATTACCTGCACAATTTCAGCTTTTGTCAAACAGCAAAATTCACTGATCAGGGTGAGTTGTGGGAAACTAACTGGGAATGCATTGGAATAATGAAGACTAGAGGTAACAAAGGAATGAATGAGGGTTTCAGCAGTAGATGAGTTGAGACAGGGATGTAACTTTTTACAGAAATTGAAATGAAAAGAGATGAAGAAAATACGTGGTTGTAAGCGATATTCCCTCTAAGCTGTGCAGCCACATCTGTGTAAGTTGACGTTGTTCCCAGCAGTGACTTCTAGCTCTGGTTAACCTTCCCTGCTCGTGAGGCAGAGATAATTACCCAACAACATCCTCATCTCATGAATAAAGAAACCATTCAGTTGGGTACCTTATGTTAGCAATCTTTGCCTGGTGGCCTGCAGCAACCCTTTAAGGCATGAACATGAATATTGCCAGAACATCTTTCCTCGGATAAGGAGGCCAAACTGTGTTCAATATTCCAAGTGTGGTCTCAACAACACCTTGTACAATTACAGCAAGACATTCCTGCTCCTGTACTCAAATCTATTCGCAATGAAGGCCAACATTTATTCGCCTTTTCACTGTCGGCTGCACCAGCATGCTTAGTTTACTTTACCAAACTGATTTCAGGGATGGCAGGACTAACGTTTGAAGAGAGACTCCATTGGATAGGACTATATTCACTGGAGTTTAGAAGAATGAAAGGGGATCGCATCCAAACCTATAAATTCTGAAAGGACTAGACAGGATAAATGCAGGAAGGATGTTCACGATGACTGGGGCGTCCAGAATCAGCAGTCACAACCTAAGGATACAGGGTAGGCCATTTATAACTGAGATAAGGAGAAATTTCTTCACCCAGGGAGTAGTGAGTCTGTGGAATGCTCTGTCACAAGAAGTGCAGGTAAATGGGATTATTGTAGTTTGGTTGGCATAGACATGGTGGGCCGAAGGGCCTGTTTCTATACTCTATGACTCGAATACTTACCCCTGGGGAGCTTCATTACAAACCTTCCTCCAGCCCAAAAAATATCCACTGATCATTACTCTCTGCTTTCTATCACTCAATCAACTTTGTATCCATGTTGCCACTGACCCTTTTATACCATATCCAACAGCTTTCTCAAGTCTGTTATGAGGCACTGTATCAAATGCCTTTTGGATATCCATGAATACCACATCAAAAGTGTTACCCTCATTGACCCTTTCCATTACCACTTCAAAAAACAAACTCTAGCAAGTTAGTTAAACATGATTTCTCCTTTAGAAATCCATGCTGACTTTTCCTAATAAACACATGTGACTCCCACTTCTGTTTTCTGTGTATTTTTATTCTCTTGTGGAACATGGGAGTCACTAACTGGGCCAGCATTTATGCACATCCTAGGTGCCCTGGAGAAGGTGGTGATGAGCTGCCTTCTTGAACCGTTGCAGTCAACATGCTGTGGGTTGACCAATAATGCACTTAGGGAGAGAATTCCAGGAACGCAAAATATTTGCAAGTCAGGATGATGAGTGGTTTGGAGAGGAATTTTCAGGTGTTGGTGTTCCCAAGCATCTGCTGCCTTTGTTCTTCTAAATGGATTTGGAAGGTGCTGTCTAAGGATCTTTAGTGAATTTCTGAAGTGCATCTTATAGACAGTACGCACGGCTGCTACTGAGCATCAGTGGCGAAGGGAGTAGATTCATGAGAATCTCTTCTGAGTGGCAGAGGTGGCTAAGACCAGAGGACATTAGTTTAAGGTGAGGAGCAAATGGTTTAGAAGAGATACAAGAAGGAATTTTTCACCCAGTGGGTGGTAGATATATGGGACGTACTGCTGACGGGGCAGTGGAGGCAAATACTCTCACAACATTAAAAAAGCATCTGCATGGGCATTTAAAATGCCAGGGCATAGCGGGCAATGGACCAAGTGCAGGTAAATGGAATTAGTGTAGTTTGGCATTTGTTGGTCGGTATAGACATGGTGGGCCAAAGGGCCTTTTCCTGTGCTGTATGACTATGATGCTAATCAAGTGGATGGCTTTGTCCTGAATGGTGTTGAACTTCTTCAACAGGTTGGAGCTGCACTCATCCAGGCATGTGAAAAATATACAATCACACTCCTGACTTCTGCCTTGTCGACGATGGACAGGAGGTTTGGGAATCAGGAGGTTAGTTACTTGCCACAGTATCCCTAGCCTGACCTGATCATGCAGCCACTGTATATGTTTCACACAGTGGTGCAGTGTGTACCATCTACAAGATGTTCTGTAACAACTCACCAAGGCTCCTTTGATAGCAGCTTCCAGGCCCACAACCTCAAGATTCCTAGAAGGACAAGGCCAGCTAATACACATGAATACCACCTGCAAGCCCCCCTCCAAGTGACACATCATCCTGAGTTCCTTCACTATCACTGGGTCAAAATTCTAGAACTTCCTTCCTAACATCAGACAGACTGCATAGGTTTAAGGAAGCAGCTCATCACTTTCTCCTGAGCTATTAGGGCTGGGCAATAATTACTGGCTACACCCATATCCCACAAATGTATGAAAAACACAGTTCCAGCAGAAAAATTAAACAGAGCGCATTTTTAAAAAAAATTCCTACCAGGATATCCAGTTAACAGCTTCCAGTTCCCAGATCGGATTGCAGAATGAATGGACACATTAAAGGTGGAATTCTGCCACTTTGTCAGTTCAACACCGGAGGTAGCATTTTGTTTGGACAAAACGGGACCTATTGGACGAAGAGAAGAGTTGAAACAGAGTATGGAATAAACATATCACATTGGATGTAAACCATCTTAATTCTGGCTTTAAAGCAACCAAACAAAACTGTGTCTACAGCACTCAAATACACACAGATGGGATTGCCTTTGGAAGGAACAATAACAGCATGAAATGCAATTTATGAATGCTACAGGGAAGAATAATTTGTACAGCTGCATTGAGTGATTCAGTTGATTTGTTCACTATCTTGGCCTGTATCCCGTTTAGAACACGTTTAGAATACATCTCACAGGTAATTTTAAAAAAAAATTACATTCACATTTTTCTTTTATCTTTAAGGCTCCTATGCAATGTTTTACAAACAATTAATTTAAAGATTCACATTGTATGAATACAAAAGGTTAAGAAAGGGGCAGCATGGTGGCTCAGTGGTTAGCACGGCTGCCTCACAGCAGGGACCCAGATTTGATTCCACCCTCGGACGACTGTCTGTGCTGAATTTGCACATTCTTCCTTTCTCTGTGTGGGTTTTCTCTGGGTGTTCTGGTTTCCTCACAGTCCAAAGGTGTGCAGATTAGGTGGATTGGCCATGCTAAATTGCCCATAGTGTTCAGGGATGTGCAGGCTAAGTGGATTAACAATGGGAGATGCAAGGTTACAGTAATAGGGTAGGGGGGATGGGTCTGGATAGATGCTCTTTGGAGGGTTGGTATGGGCTGAAGGGCCTGCTTCCACACTTAGGGATTCTATGAAAAATTTCTACTCTTGAAATCGCTCCTCCTATTTCCAGCAAAAAGAAGATAACCAGAGATAGTTTTTCTAAGATGATTCTGGCAATTGACTGACATGTTGCAAAGCTTTTCAAAGGATCAATAATATTCTATCATCATTTACAAGTGCACTCTTTCCTTTTCCTTTCTCTGTGCCCACGGCTCATTTTCTCAACTCCTTGCTTAGCTATGAGTACTGGGTATTTTTCAGTTAAATGTCTTCCTGTCCTCCCCTTGAGATGTATTCCACTTCTGATGGCGTTTCTATACATCCAATGGGATTGGCTACATAAAACTCCACACAATGTTTAATTTGCTAATCACTTCTTACGAATAGTTCCTGTCCTTAGATTCCTATCCAGCTCTTTTTTAGAGTAGCAGTTAAATGCTGCTGAGGCCAACACTTTAGGAACCTAACAAAGGAGAAATCTTTCACACCTCTATTAATCCTACCAATTTTGCACTTGGGTTTTGTTATCCTGTAACATTAGACTTATGTTATCCGCAAAGTTCTGCACATGTCTTCAAGGCCCTTGTGCACAATGAGAGCATGCTTAATGCCAGAAAGATGGAAGATTCATGAGCTAGAGGCAGCACTGGAGAGATTATGAGACCACTCATATATTGTACCAGAAAGAACTTAAAATTTCAACCCCAAGACTGTAGGATTCAACCAGGTCCACATCTGCTTCCATCACCTGCCAGGACTACTCCAAGGATCTTCTTTCTGGTTGCTGTACCCAAACAAGCTTATCCATAGCTTCTCTTCAACCACCACAGTCCGATTGGTATTATGGAAAGGTAAGTGGTCACAGTAAATAATACAGCAGGATTAAAATAACATGAACCCAACATACTTTGGTACCGTCCCCTCGGAAATAAAATCTGTCGCATCTACCTGGTCTGCCTTATCAATGGCTAATCTCTGGCCTACACCTGTGAGGTGAACTCCAAACTGCTCCCAGAAATGATCTAACAAACAAACCCGATTGTCAAAGCACCTCGGGATGGACTATAAATGTGCTCTTGCTAGTGCTACCCACATCCCAGGAACAAATGAAAGTAAATACCTCAAAACAATCAGACCACAATAACTACCAATTAAGAGAAACAGCACAGTACTTAACAAGAGGTGAATCAATGTGGTTGGGATGTTAAGTTTAATATTGAGCGCAGGGAAACATTAATAACCTTGGGGAGAAGAAGTGGATGAAGTAGACAACGGATTACGATTGAATTAAATGAATGTTGGAAAGCCAAAAATAACAATGCCTTGCATTAGAAGAGCAAGGGCTGGAGCAATGAGAAGGCAAAAGGGAAAATTAGGCAGGAGACAGAAAACCAGAAAAGATGTCGATCGGAATGCTGTTGTTACGGGAAGTATAAATAGCAATATTGCAATGGCTCAATTAAGGTATCAAGAATATGTGGATGAGATACTTTTAAATGTGCACAAGTTGTACTGTTTGGAACACACACACACACACACACAGACACACACACAAAACTGTACAAAGCCCTGTAAAATGCTGACTTTGTCTACGTTTTATTGTTTTTACATGTTTCAGACAGCCTGGGTTTCTCCTTCCCCAGTAATGCTCCCTAAGGCGTTTTCAAACTGATCTGTTTAAGATATTAGCTGTTGAAAGCTGTGAGGTCAATACCTTGGGAAAAGGGAAGTTACATTATGGAACACATTATCCAGTGTGTGACTGTTGTAAGAGTCATCTTACAGTAAGTGTTTTGGCAGCTTGCAAAATAGGAGCACAATGATTTCAATCATATAGTACTTCACTAAGTGGGAATTTGCCTTATTAGAGTAACAAAGATTAATGGGAAGAAAAAAGCAGAGCATTTCTTTCTGGCGCACAATAGAGGGACAGATCATGTTTTCTGAAAAATACCCTTTTTAAAGCTCGTACCCACAAATTATTTAGCACTCCACAACTGTAAAATTCATCTGAGCTCTACAAATCTGTTTAAAATTAAGTTATTTGCTTCACAGAAAACCATACTGTAGTCTCCAGACTAAGTTTGATCCCAGCTTTTTGCTTAGTGAACTCATCTTGCTCTAGAGATAGTGGGAACTTGTTCATCTCATCATGCTCAAGGCAGCCATATAGCTCCAGGAATTGGTCACAGCACCTCTGGGTGATGCAGGGAATAGTGTCTGTCAGTGGTTCCCATTTCAGAGCATAAACATAAGAAACAGGAGAAGGGGCAGACCATTCAAGCCTCAAGCCTGCCCTGCCATTCAACGAGATCGTGACTGATCTGCCCGAGGCCTCAAATCATCCTTTGTGCTGGCTCTTCATAGATTTTAGCTCAATATTTCAAAAATCTAACTCCCCTTTAAAATCTTTCAGCGATCTATGCTCCACAGCTTTCTAGGGTAGACAATTCCATATATTCTGTACCCTCTGGGAGCAGAAATTCCTTTGCATCTCATTTGAGTGAGTGTCCCCTTATTGTGTAACTATTTCTCCAAGTTTGAGATTCCCCCACTAGTGGAAACATCTCAATACTTACTCTGCCAGGCTCCCTCAGAATCCTGGATATTTAAAAAGCTCATCCCTCATTTTTCTAAACTCTGATGAATAAAGGCTTAACATATATTGTTTATACAAAACAAACAGAATGCTGGAAAAACTCAGCAGGTATGGTAGCATCTGCAGAGAGATAATCAGGGTTAACGTTTTGAGTTTCGTATGACTCATTTTCAGAAATGGAATTTGTTGGAAAATAGGTCCTTTTTTATATGTTTGGCAGAGGCAGAAGAGGGGCAGGAGGGAAAATGGTGCAAAAGACAAAAGCTGTTATTAATGGTGAAGATAGAAGGGAAGAGGTATGGAATGGGTGTAAATTAAAGTATGAAAATTGGTTTTCTCGACTAAATAGAAAGTAAACAAGACACGGCTACGAGACGGGGTAGTGGTGAAGAGAAAAGATGTATGAAAATTGGAGAACAGACATAATGCGGTCATTTTCTGAAGTTACTGAATTCAATATTGAGACCGTGAGGCTGTAAAGTGCCTTTGTGGTAAATTAGGTGCTCCATGAACTTATATTTTGCTTCATTGGAACACTACAGCAAGTCCAAGTCAGACATGCTTGCATGAGAGCAAGATGGTTTACTGAAATGGCAAGCAACTGGGAGATTGGGGTCATTCCAATGGACAGACCAAAGTTGCTCTGCAAAGCAGTCACCTAGTCTGCACTGGGTCTCATCAATGTAAAATGGACCACATTGTAAGCAGCGAATGCAGTAGATGAGATTGTAAGAAGTACAAGTTAAACACTGCTTCACCTAGATGATGTGTCTGGGGTCTTGGACAGTGGGGAGGGAGGAGGGGAATGAACAAATGTTACACCTTCTGCAAAGGCATGGAATGGTGTCATGGGAGAGTGAGGAATTGTTACGAGTGATGGAGAAGTGGGCCAGAGTGACATGGAGGGAACAGTCCCTGTCAAATGTTGACAGCCAAGGGGAGGGGAAGATGTGTTTGCTAGTGGCATCCTTCTGGAGGTAGCAGATATGGTGAATGATGATCCTTTGAATATGGTGACTAGTGGAATGGAAAGTAAGGACATGTGGAACCCTATCATTGTTCTGGGAAGGAGGGAAGGGGCAGGGCCAAACTGCTAGAGATGTGTCATACATGGCCGTAGACCCCGTCAATCACAGAGGGGTAGGGACTTGGGGTGGGGGTGGTAGGGGGAACCTTGGTTGAGGAAAAAGGAGGTCATGTCGGAGGCAACCCAGCAGAAGATGGCATTATCAGATGGATTTGAATGGAATCTTAGCAGAAAGCAAGCTGAGAGGAGCTGTTGTTGAGCTAACTGGAGTTGGAGTCAGTGGGCTTAATATGGATATTAATGGACAGCCTATCCTCAGAAATGGAAACAGTGAAGTCAAGACTTGCTGAGTTTTTCCAGCATTCTCTGTGTTTGTTTCAGATTTCCAGCAGTATTTTGCTTCAATTCCTGTATTTCTTATTGCTGCCCAATGACACGAGCTATAAAATATTCACTTGGATGTTAGGGTAATACCAGATCATGCCTAACTGTGAAGCTCCATATCTAAATACCTTTTGGAATAATTGAACTTTTATTTTGATTCATTCACAGGGTGTAGGTGTCAATGGATTGGGCAGTATTTAGTGTCAACCACAATATTGTGGGTCTGGAGTCACATGTAGACCAGACCAGTTAGGTGTTGCAGATTTCCTTCCTTAAAGGACATTCGTGAACGACATGGGTTTTTCTGACAATTGATAACCATTTCACGGTCATCAAAAAACTCTTAATTCCAGATTTTTTTTATTGAGTTCAAATTTCACAATCTGCCATGTTGGGATTTAAATCTGGGTCCCGAGAATGTTTCAGATATAGTAGGAACTGCAGATGCTGGTGAATCCGAGACAACAAGGTGCAGGGCTGGATGAACACAGCAGGCCAAA
>NC_063334.1:100536649-100575223 GCF_021869965.1 Rhincodon typus
ACTGTGTTATCTCTGACTCCAGCATCTTCTGTTCTGACTATCCTACCTAAAGTCATTTTACAGCAGGGTTATTAAAGAAAATAACGATGCAGCTCTCCACAGCGGCTAACAGACATTTTTTCTTCTCCTCCCCTTCTATCACATCCTTCAGAATACAACCCTAAGTGAGGAAACAGTGACAATGATAAAGGCGCCATGAATGTAACTCTTGAAGTTAGTGAGGCTTAGTTCATGTGGGAGAATATGGCACACAGGGGGAAATTGTCAGAAAGGATTAATGCACACCCCCAAAACCCTGGATCAGGAAACAACGATTAACTCTGCAGTTAAGCATTTCCATCATAAGACACAAACAGGCAGTTCAGAGGGCAAGAAACATCGATGAAATTCTGCTACTGGTATTCCAAGGGAATGTTACTGGATGACTATAGGAAATTGAGCAGCAAAAAAACAATCAAAGTATTTCTGCCAGACATACATCTCCACATGTCGCCTTCATATCAAAGAAGCTGTGAATTCAGTGATGTACCTCATCAGATCTTCCACTATCCTCTCATAGAGGCTAGATTGCCACCCTACTTTTGGAAATATACTGACAATCTATACAGTTGTACAGCACAGTAGCATTTGTTCAGTTTAAAGTTTAATGATCTAAAACAGCCTGGCAGTAAACTTGAACTCAGCGGGACCTACATGCTACTTGCCAAAAAAAACAGCAGAACATGGAGGGGCGGAAGGAACAATCATTACAAATGTACTGTCACTTGTACATTCCACTGATGGGTCACACCATGACACTAGCAAGACTGGACAGTAAGTTGCTGTCCTTAACCATCTCCTCTGTGGTGTACTACAAGGACAGAGAGTGGAGAAAAGTTACTTTTTTAAAATTATAAATTTAGCATCATATTATTATTAGCTGGGCATCTGCAAATAGCATTTTTAAACTACAAAATAATGTATTTTACAGAAGATTACACAAAATAGAAATTTGTACGTTGAAGTCCTTGTGGCATTCAATACCAAATAACCTTCCAAAACTCTGTCTGAAGTTTCATTCTCTACTATATGTTTACGGATGTGACAGTGTGAAACTGCATAGATATCAGCAGGAAATCAACCATCAGTCAGTGATGAAGCACCAGATTTTACATTTCAGTTATGGAACAAAGAACAAAGAAAGTTACAGCACAGGAACAGGCCTTTCGGCCCTCCAAGCCTGCGCCGATCCAGATCCTCTATCTAAACCTGTCTCCTATTTTCCAAGGATCTGTATCCCTCTGCTCCCTGCCCATTCATGTATCTGTCTAGATACATCTTAAATGACGCTATCATGCCCGCCTCTACCACCTCCGCTGGCAATGCGTTCCAGGCACCCACTACCCTCTGTGTAAAGAACTTTTCACACATATCTCCCTTAAACTTTGACCCTCTCACCTTGAAATCATGACCCCTAGTAATTGAGTCCCCCACTCTGGGAAAAAGCTTCTTGCTATCCACCCTGTCTGTACCTCTCATGATTCTGTAGACCTCAATCAGGTCCCCCCCTCAACCTCCGTCTTTCTAATGCAAATAATCCTAATCTACTCAACCTCTCTTCATAGCTAGCGCCCTCCATACCAGGCAACATCCTGGTGAACCTCCTCTGCACCCTCTCCAAAGCATCCACATCCTTTTGGTAATGTGGCGACCAGAACTGTATTGTATATTTTAACCATTACAGTGCCTAATCCATAAGTCTCCTTGTGACAGAGACCAAACTTTGAAAGTCTAATTAATTGAATGGAAACCGTTTAGGATACCCCAAAGATGTGACCAGCTATGACATAAATTTAATTTTGTTTGCTCTTTCTGTCCACCCCTTTCGGTTTTAGAGTTTTTCTTAAAATTATAACATCTGGAAAAGTGTAATACAAATCACGTGTTGGAGTACTGCTACAGAAATATACAGAATCATTTCTGCAACCACAGTAATTTTGGATTAAACAGGGAAAACCTCAAATTTGAAAAAAAATTGGTCTGGAAAATTTTCTGCACTCGAAATAACCCATTAGTTAGGAAACAAAGTATTCCAATTCTCAATCACTAGTACCTAAGAAATATGAACAGCAGGAGGTCATATAGCTCCTTTGCTAAGTTATTCAATAACATCAGTGCTGGGTATTTTATTGTTAATGATATATCGAAACAAAATAGTTGGGAATGTGGGAGGGATTTGCAAAAAATACATAAGTTTTCAGACGATACAAAGATTGACCGGATGGTTGGTACAGATGAAGAAGGTCTTATATTATAGCGTGTTGTAAACAAATGAGCTGAATCAGTGGCAGATGGAATTTAACCCTAATAAGTGTGAGGTAATGCACTTTGGAAAAAGTAACAAGACAAGGGAGAACGCAATGAATGGTTAGACATTAAGAAGGGGTGCTTGTCCACAAATCCCTCAGGTGGCAGAGCAGCTTAATAGGGTAATTCAAAAGGAATACGGGAAATTTTCCTTTACCAGTTGAGGCATAGATCATAAGAGCAAGGATGTCATGCTGGACCAGTATTTAACTTTGTTTTGGCCACAGTTGGAGCACTGTGTGTAGTTCTGGTCACCACACTGTAGGAAGGATGCAATTGCATTGGAGGGTGTACAGAGGAGATTCACCAGGATGTTGCCTAGATTGGAGCATTTAATTCTTTGAAGAGGTGACCAAACACGTGGATGAAGGTGGGGCAGTGGATGTGGTATACGTGGATTTAAGTAAGGCGTTTGATAAGGTTCCCCATGGTAGGCTCATGCAGAAGGTAAGGAGGCATCGGATAGGGGGAAATGTGGCAGATTGGATTCAGAATTGGCTGAACCTTAGAAGACAAAGGGCGGTAGTGAACGGAAAATATTAAATATGGTGCTCAGTTACAAGTGGTGTACCACAAGGATCTGTCCTGGGTCATCTTCTATTTGTGATTTTTGTAAATGATTTGGATGAAGGAGTGGAAGGGTGGATTAGCAAGTTCGCGGACGATACGAAGGTGGGTCACATTGTGGACAGTGCGGAGGTCTGTTCTAGGTTACAATGGGACATTGATAGAATGCAGAGCTGGGCTGAGAAGTGGCAGATGGAGTTTAACCCTGAAAAGTGTGAGGTGATTCATTTTGGAAGGACAAACTTGAAAGCAGACTACAGGGTTAACGGAAAGATTCTTGGCAGTGTGGAGGAGGAGAGGGATCCTGTGGTTCATGTTCACAGTTCCCTGAAAGCTGCCACCCAGGTGGATAGAGTTGTTAAGAAGGCATATGGTGTGTTAACTTTCATTAATAGAGGGATTGAGTTCAAGAGACGTGAAGTTATGCTCCAGCTATACAAAAGCCTGGTTCGGCCACATCTGGAGTATTGTGTCTAGTTCTAGTCGCCTCAGTACAGGAAAGATGTGGAAGTGTTGGAAAAGGTGCAGAGGAGATTTACCAGGATGTTGCCTGGAATGGAGGGAAGGTCTTACGAGGAAAGGTTGAGAGAGCTATTGGATAGGCATATGGATGATAGTATAAGGTAGCAGTGGAGGTTAGATAGACCTTAGGTTTCGGGTAAGAGTTCGGCACAACATCGTGGGCCGAAGGGCCTGTACTGTGCTGTACTGTTCTATGTTCTACTTCAGCTGTGAAGAGATATTGTATATGCTTGCGTTGTTTTTTTCAGAGCAGAGAGGGTTGAGGGGGCACCTGATAGGTATATCCAAGGTTATGAGGGGCATGGGCAGGGTGGATAGAAGGCAGCTATTCCCCTTACTCAAAGGGTCAATAACAAGGGGGCACACTTTTAAAGATGTAAGACAGCAGGTTTGGGGATTTGAGGAAAAGATTTTTCACCCAGAGGATTTTAGAAAGGCATTTGACAAGGTTCCACATGGCAGCCTGGTCAAAAAAGTAAAAACCAATGGGATACAGGGTAACGTGTTGAACTGGATCCAAAGTTGTCTTAGTAACAGGAAACAAAGGGTAACAGTGTCCTTTCAAATGGAAAGCTGTTTCAAGTGGTGTTCAGCAGGACTTAGTGTTGGGACCCCTGCTGTTTGTTTTATACATTAACAATTTGGACTCGAACATGGGGGTACAATTGGGAAGTATGCAGACAAAAAATGGCTGTTTAGTGGATAGTGAAGATGATAACTGTAAGCTCCAAAATGATATAGATGGCATGGGCAGGAAAGTGGCAGATGAAGTTTAATTCTAATGAGTGTGAGGTGATGCATTTAGTGAGGTCAAACTATAAAAGGGAATATACAATAAATGGGAATATACTGAAACAGGTAGATGAAGTGAGGGATTTTGGTGTGCAAGTCCCTAAAGGCAGTAGTATAGCTAGATAAGATTGTCATGAAGGCAACTTCATAATTCCTGTCTTTCATTGGCAGAGATATAGAACACAAAAGTAGGGATACAATGATGAAACTGTATAAGTCACTGGTGAGGCCGCAACTGGTGTACTGTATACTGTTCTGGTCACTATATTACAGGAAGGACATAATTGCTCTGGAGAGTGCAGAGAAGATTTGTTGCTAGGGCTGGAGAATTGTAGATATGAAGAGAGATTGGGGTTGTTTCCTTGGAACAGAAAAGGCTGAGGGGTGACATGATTGTTGTGAGGGGTAGGAAGAGAGTAGGCCGGAGAACCTGTTTCCCTTGGCAGAGAGTTCATAAACTAGGGGTCGTGAATTCAAGCTAAGTGGCAGAAGGATTAGAGAGGATGTGAGGAAAGCTTTTTTTTATGCAGAAGGTGGTGGGTGTCTGGAATTCATTGTCTGAGTTGGTGGTGGAAGCAGAGACCCTAAACTCTTTTAAAAAGTGCCTGGATCTGCACCTTAAATGCTGTTAGCTGCAGGGCTATGACCATATGCACGAAGACAGGATTAGAAAGGACACCTGGGTACCTTTGGATTGGCATGGACAAGATGGACTAAATGGCCGCCTTCTGAGCTATATCATTTCCATGGTTCTATGGTGGGGGGGTGGTGGGAGTTGGAATACACCTGCGGGGAGGGTCATTGAGGTGAGTAACCGTAAATGATTCTCTGATTCTAAGTCTCAGAATACTTTTAAATATTTTGATTTTTCTCTAGTTGTACATGAATGGCAATTCCTAATAAATTTGGTTGGGACAATTATTTTCTACTTACGTTTTCTTTATACTTTCATGGGGTGCGGGCTTCACTGGCAAAAATCAGCATTTACTGCCCATCCATGATTAGTCTTGAATTGAGTGGCTTGCTGGGCCATTTCAAAGGGCAGTTAAGAGTCAACCACATTGCCATGAGCAGTCCAGGTGAGGACGGCAGATTACCAACCCTAAAGAAGACATTAGTGAACTGAAATAAAAACAGGAACTGCTGGAGAAACTCAGCAAGTTGGGCAGCATCTGTGGAGAAAAAAGCTGAGTTAACATTTTGGGTCCAGTAATCCTCGTAGAGAACAGTGAACCAAATGAGTTTTTACAACAATCAATGGTAGTTTTTGCTCGCCATTACTGAGGCTAACTTTATATTCCAGATTTACATTCTACACTTAAACCCAGGTACAAAGATAAAAAATTGCCAACATTCGAATTTTCTTTTTGAAAGATCCTTAACCCTTACTCATAGGACAACATTCAGAAAAAACTTAGCCTCACAATTTCTATCTTCATTCCTTTCCATCATTCCTACCTGGTGAAATCCTACTGTGTGCATGTGAGTGTTCACATACCTGCAATGATCCACTCCAATCTACAGACTTGAAGACTTTGCTATAAAGTTAAAGTCTACGTCAGATACTGAAGGATTCTGATACAGCTTAGAAGCACTTTAGCCAACACTGTTGTTTACATTGGGCCTTGATCGCTTCATTATTTATGAGAACTGTACTCATCTAGTTCATGTATTTACAGTTCCTAACCAAAAATGTGAGAGCTGTGTTGAAGTGCACTTGGGGTCCCATTTTAAAAAGTGCTGCTGGAGCAAAAATACTCTCTATCCTAAGTCAGGCAAATCATATCTCTCTCCTGCAACGGATTTGACATTGATTTAAAGTTCTCAAGATCTATAGCTTTATCCAATTATTTTAAGTCACATTTATTAATATTAAACATAATGCATATATATACACATTTAAAAATGAACATTAGTAGTGTTGGAACTTGTAGGCTTATAACTTAGGACGATTGAGGGTTTTGTTTTCTGAAGCCTCTGGTTGTCTTTTCTGCACAGATGTGTCCACATCAACTGCTTATTTCCTTTGTTCTTTTGTTGGATGGAGTGGGAGGGGCTGTCAGTAGCAAGCCCATACTTGTTGGCGATCCTGAATTGCTCTTGATCTGAGTGGCCTGTAGGCCATTACAGAGGACTGTAAAGAGTGAACCACATCACTGTAGCTCTAGAGCCATATGTAGGCCACAGCAGCTGCCATTATGGGATGTTAAGTCTTACAATTTTGTAGACAATATTCATCTGCTCTTGGTCAAATGTTCAGAAAAATAAATTGAGAAATACAAAGTAACACTGAGTCAAGACCGATACATACCCTGTTTGTATGTTTTAACTATCAAGAAAAGTCCCCCACCCAGGTTTTTGTAATTAGACAGATATACAGGTCAGAGAACGTGTGTGATTCCACGATAAGCAGTCTGAGTGCCCATTGACACCAACCTGTCAGCCAGTGAGTTGGCAGCAGGTCAGTGCTCTCACAGCCGACGCCGACGCAACTCCGCTCACAGCCTCCACAGCCAGCAGCTCCAGAGGAGACAGCAGCACCCAGCCCTGCCGAGTCTTCACCATCCCCCCAGACCTACCCCTTACTGAGGACGAACGGTCAGTCCTCAGTAAAGGGCTCACCTTTGTCCCCCTCCACCCACAGATCAACGAATACTGCTCACGCTTGGACATAGAGCAGTTTTTCCGCCGCCTCCGCCTCCACGCTTACTTCTTTAACCGTGAACCTAACCCTCCCTCTACTGACCCCTTCTCCCGCTTCCAACACACCCCCTCCTCCTGGACACCACCCCAAGGCCTCCTACCCTCCCTCGACCTCTTCATCTCCAACTGCCGTCGAGACATCAATCGCCTCAACCTCTCCACCCCTCTCACCCACTCCAACCTCTCCCCCGCAGAACG
Organism: Rhincodon typus; assembly: GCF_021869965.1. Classification (NCBI taxonomy): domain Eukaryota; kingdom Metazoa; phylum Chordata; class Chondrichthyes; order Orectolobiformes; family Rhincodontidae; genus Rhincodon; species Rhincodon typus. The sequence continues at coordinate 100,543,778 of NC_063334.1, forward strand.
TGCAGCCCTCTGCTCCCTCTGCTCCAATCCCAACCTCACCATAAAACCCGCGGACAAGGGAGGCGCAGTTGTAGTATGGCGCACTGACCCCTACATCGCCGAGGCCAGACGCCAACTCTCCGACACCTCCTCCTACCGCCCCCTTGATCATGACCCCACCCCTGAGCACCAAACCATCATCTCCCAAACCATCCACAACCTCATCACCTCAGGTGACCTCCCACCCACGGCCTCCAACCTCATCGGTCCCCAACTTCGCACTGCCCGCTTCTATCTCCTTCCCAAAATCCACAAACCTGAATGCCCTGGTCGACCCATTGTCTCCGCCTGCTCCTGCCCCACCGAACTGATCTCCAACTATCTAGACTCCATTTTCTCCCCCTTGGTCCAGGAACTCCCTCCCTATGTCCGTGACACCACCCACGCCCTCCAACTCCTCCAGAACTTCCAATTCCCCGGTCCCCAGCACCTCATCTTTACCATGGACGTCCAGTCCCTCTACACCTGCATTCCCCATGCAGATGGCCTTAAGGCCCTCCGCTTCTTCCTGTCCCGCAGGCCCGACCAGTCCCCCTCCACTGACACCCTCATCCGCTTAGCCGAACTCGTCCTCACCCTCAACAACTTCTCTTTCAATTCCTCCCACTTCCTACAGACAAAGGGGGTAGCCATGGGTACCCGCATGGGCCCAAGCTACGCCTGCCTCTTTGTAGGTTACGTGGAACAATCCCTCTTCCGTACCTACACCGGCCCTAAACCCCACCTCTTCCTCCGTTACATTGATGACTGTATCGGCGCCGCCTCGTGCTCCCACGAGGAGCTCGAACAGTTCATCCACTTCACTAACACCTTCCACCCCAACCTTAAGTTTACCTGGACCATCTCTAACACCTCTCTCCCCTTCCTGGACCTCTCTGTCTCCATATCGGGCAACCACCTAGAAACCGATATTCATTTCAAGCCCACGGACTCCCACAGCTACCTAGAATACTCCTCCTCCCACCCACCTTCCTGCAAAAATGCTATCCCCTATTCCCAATTCCTTCGCCTCTGCCGCATCTGCTCCCAGGATGAGGCATTCCACTCCCGTACATCTCAGTTGTCCTCGTTTTTCAAGAACACCTACGCTCGGTTCGCAATAAACAACTGCACCTCCCAGTCGCGAACCATTTCAACTCCCCCTCCCATTCCTCAGACGACATGTCCATCCTGGGCCTCCTGCAGTGCCACAACGATGCCACCCGAAGGTTGCAGGAACTCATATTCCGCTTGGGAACCCTGCAGCCCAATGGTATCAATGTGGATTTCACAAGTTTCAAAATCTCCCCTCCCCCTACCACATCCCAAAACCAGTCCAGCTCGTCCCTGCCTCCCTAACCTGTTCTTCCTCCCACCTATCCCCTCCTCCCACCTCAAGCCGCACCTCCATCTCCTACCGACCAACCTCATCCCGCCCCCTTGACCTGTCCATCCTCCCTGGACTGACCTATCCCCTTCCTAACTCCCTACCTACACTCACCTTTACTGGCTCCATCCCCGCCTCTTCGACCTGTTTGTTTCCTCTCCACCTATCCTCTCCTCTATCCCTCTTCTATCCGCCTCCCATTCTCTTCCTATTTATTTCAGAACCCCCTTCCCCTCTCCCTTTTCTGATGAAGGGTCTAGGCCCAAAACGTCAGCCTTTCTGCTCCTATGATGCTGCTTGGCCTGCTGTGTTCATCCAGCCCTGCACCTTGTTGTCTAGTAATCTGCCTTCTTGTTTTTGCTTCTGAAGTGAATAATCTCACATTTATCCAAATTATACTGCATCTGCCATTGATTTTCCCACTCATCCAACCTGTCCAGATCATGCTGAAGGGTCTCTGCATCCTCGTCACAGTTCACCCTCCCGCCCAACTTGATATTATCTGCAAGCTTGGAGATGTTACATTTTGTTCCCTCATCCAAATCATTGTTTTTGACCTGGGTTTGATTCCAACCTCGGGCAACTATCTGTGTGGAGTTTGCACATTCTCCCTGCGTCTGCGTGGGTTTCCTCCGGGTACTCCAGTTTCCTCCCACAGTCTAAAGATGTGCAGGCTAGGTGGATTGGCTATGCTAAATTGCCCGTAGTGTTCAGAGATGTGTAGATCAGGTGGGTTATCCGGGAATTGGTCTGGGTGGGAGGATCTGAGGGTCGGTGTGGACTTGTTGGGCAAAAGGGCCTGTTTCCACACTGTAGGGATTCTATGATAATGGTGATAATGATACTGTGAATAGCTAGAGTCCCAGCACCAATCCCTGTGGCACCCCACTAGTTACTGCCTGCCAATTTGAAAAGGATCCATTAATCTCTACTCTTTGTTCCCTCTCTGCCAACCAGTTTCCTATCCATCTCAATACGCTCCCCCCAATCCCATGTGCTTTATTGAGGTTTTGTCTCTATGGGAGAAGTGCTCCCTTACTCCAACAACACAAATAAATTAATATTTCAAGAGCCACTTGAATATATTAGTCATTAATAATCGTTGATGATACAATTTGTGTTTCAGATAGTTTGCTGAAAGACAAAGTATATTCGGGCATTTTGAGATTTCTTAACCTGTTCCTTTAAGAAGGGACTTAGTCGACAGAATTGTTACTGTGCGAATTGTTGTGTGTCTACATTTTGAAGGGGTGGATTACATAACAGGCAACATTTGGCAGGTTTGAAATTCTTAGCATCTCTGAAAAGTTCAAAGGAGCCAGTAGAGGTGCGAGAAACAGATTTTGCAGTGGAAAAAGGACAAGGCCTGGACCAGGAAAGGTTAGTGTCACTGATATAAATAATGTCAAAGATGGCATCAGGAACCAGGCTCTGCTAAAGAAAAACTGATCAGTGTACAGAACCAACTTTCATACCTGACTGAGAAGTTGCTAATGAAAAGCACAAACCGGTGACAACACTTGAGCACTGGTCATTGGAGGTAAAACATTTTGAATGAGAGCCCAGAACTTCTAAATGACAAACTTACAGTAATAAATTCAACCAAGAAGAAACTTCAAGTATAGCTTGATGAACTTCAAGTAACAGGCATATTGTGAAAAATGTCTTGAACAGCAGAAGGAATTGTTGATAAATCAGAGCAGTTGTTTGAATACAGAATTAGAAGCCCAGACTGATGAACTGCAGGAATGTTATCTTGAAAACAGCAATTAAAGCTTTGAACTCTGGTAGACAGTGTTGAGAACATAAAAGATGAGATATGCAGTACAGAAGAACAGATCCACATTTTGAAAGCAGCGATGGAAAATTTTACAGAAACCACTGAGGAATTGATGATAAAGTAGAGAGTATCTGAGTAGCTATCAGTAACCATGAAGTAAAAATTGTGAAATGAACAGAATGCCAGTGTGAAGATGGTAAACTTGTACCAAGGTCTGCAGATGACTCTGAAACCAAGACAGTCGGGCAGTTGTTAAGGTAAATGGAAACATCAACAAACTTAAAAAGGAATTAGAAAGGAAGAGGGTAAACAAATGTTTAGGGAAAAAAAACTGTAATAAATGGATCTGAAGATTCTACCTTTCAAGCCTCAGTGGGAAGAAAATTAGTGTGTGCAAAAGGCTCAGATAAACTAGAGAATGGCTGGCAAAGACAGCACAACTCCCTCAGTGAAGCTTTATTCATCTGAAACAACAACAAAATTGAGGAAGATGATAATGAAGCTGGTTGTCATTTATACCTGCTCACCATGGTAAACTAATGTAGAAGACCAGAACAAAGCCCCTCAAAATATCTTAAGAAGATAGCCTGGACACTAACTCGTTTCTTATTTCAAAGGTAAGTGTAAGGCTTTGTGTTCCAGATGCAATTTGATTGGTCAAACTACTCGACTTTAGGCAAAACACACTTTATTTTTACACTACAGTTAAAATTCAGACAAAATAAAAACAAAAGAAAATTGGCTTAACTGTAACACTGTCAAGATGCTTACCAAAATAATATATATATTGACAACCACTAACCGTTCCAATACAGTAACATCCCATAAACACACTGTTTGCAAAGGCAAATTCAGTAAAATAGATAGTCTCAAATGCAATCCTAGCAGCAGGTAAAGAACCCCAGCTTGTAGCTGTAACAGAGAGAGGAATAAGAGCTTCCACATCCAGCTTCAAGACACCAGCAACTGCAGAAAGCTAAAACTAAAAATCCTGGTTCTACGGGATCTTGATGCCACTCATTCAGGCTGTTTCTATTGTTCCAACTTAAAAAAAAAAGGCCTCACAAGCTGTTTATTCTATTGGCATTGAGCAGACTGCTCATCACTTCTGTCTCAACCTATCCTCATTAAAAAAAAGGACAAAATAAACCTATTAAAGCCATAGTATCATCACACTTAAAAGATCCAATGAAAGGATATCTTTATCATTAAAAGACAGAAGTAAGAAGAAATCGTTTTTAAGTAGGTAAATTGAAAAACATGCAAAAATCCTTTGTATCACATAACATGATGAAAATGCTTGCACGTGTGAAGAAAAAAGGCCATCTAGGTATTGCTTTGCAGTCATGTCAGAAATGTTGAAAACCAAGAACAGAAAATAGAAGTACAAGCTGGTCAAGATGTTTCTAAACAAAACTTTGTACTTTCACTGCATTTGATTGACCACACGAAGATGATGAAAAACATAGTGTAATTCTTGATGTCTTTTCCAGAGTTTAAAGACAGGACAGAAGAAAATATTGTTATTGAATTATGTTCATGCTATGGTGTTTAAATCCTGCTATTCCCACTTTTTACCTGTACTCACTTTTGCTTAAATTAGCTTTTATGGATTCATTAGTACAATACTTCCAGTTGGTAAATAAAATGTTTATCTATACCATGTTTAAAAATGTACATATGTAGAGATATTTATACATCTGTGTGATCAACGATTTTTTCGAGTTTATGGTATGAACTTGTATTATTAGGTTCATTGTCCTGTTTTGAAGCTTACTTCACAGAGCGCAGGGGTAATTAATCCCTTTTTTCATTGTATCCTTTTAATCTGTATAGGAGCCAGCAATGTGAGAATTGTGACATTCAGGGAACAGGCAGTTACAACAGCAGCTACATTTAACTGGAATGTTGTTAAGTTCAATTCTATCTAGCAACAAGAGCAGGGCTTGTTTCAAGGCTTTCAGCAGGTTACTAAAAACATTCAAGGGTCATTGATGAGCAGCTCAAGGGCAATAGAGTCATTGACAGAGAGAGAATGGGCAGAATCTTCCTGAATGACTTGGGCATTAGTGAGAAATTTGGGAAAACCATGTGAGACGGGTAGTGAAGAGCTTCAAGACAATGAGAAAGAGTCCTATTTTTCACCTAGGTAATGAAAGGCAAGACAAGGTTCTGACTAGTGAGTGGCAAGAGGTCTATTTGCATGCATTAGCATCTCATTATTGGTTAATCTCACCTCGTTTAAATGCAGGTTCTCATTCTCTCAGCCGCCAGATAGAAACTCGACGGTGACAATTCCCCAAAGTTGGAAGTAGTAATTTGGCAATTCCAGCTCACCATTGGCTCCTCCAGCTCTCCATGGTGGATAGCAGTCACTGCCATCTCAGCAACCACTCGTACCCCCATCCACGGAGATTGGCATCAACAGGTACTAGGTTTACTGAACCCTCAGGGCACATCTCTGACTATGTGCAATACGGTTCTGCATTTCAATACTGCTTTTAGAGTGCACTACCACCTACCATTGTCATGCTGTTTCAAAGACACTTTGCACTTAGTGAAAGCTACCTAACTCAAGGATTTGACCAGGGTACACCTCCGGGCTGCTTGTGAGCTGCGTTTGTGCTTACTCACCTCGTACTTACTTTGATGCTCACAACATCTCTGCCTCACTGTGCCATATCTTGTCCTGTCTTCCCCCTTAGCCAATGACTCACAGTACTTCAATCTTGGGCTTGCCTTTTAGTGCAGACACAAAACCAGGCAGCTTGTCGAGGTTGGTAGCAGACACCAATCAAGAGGGTTGCTCACACTGCGGTACAGCACAGTGTATGTCAATGTAATACCTACACCAGATGTTAGATGCCTACATGGCAAACATGTTGCATGTACATCCACCAAAAGGGCATCTCTCAAAGTCTACAGGGAGTAGCCTTCAGTCAAGTCAAGGGAGACCTCCTTTAGTCATGGGGTCTGGCACAGCAAGTCTCTGATATAAGTTCAGGAACTTAGGCACAGATAACCTCATGGGGGAAAGAGGAATTGAATTTCCAGTAACCCACCACCAGTCTTGGCTCTTTATGCTCTATTGTGGGCTTTTTCCCTTCTGGAATGAGACATAGGGTGGGATTGAATGACATGAATGTGGCTAGCACAGCTGTTAGTGCTGGTACAGGTAGGGGAATGGTAGGGAGGTGTACTCAGTGAGTGAGTACGTAGGCAGCACTGAGGGCAAGTAGGGTTAGTAGGGAAATTGGGTCAACCCAGGTAATTATGAGAGTTTGCGAAGTTAGCAAGTAATATTTCTCACACTTTGAAGAGAGAAACCCTTCATGAAACTTGCCAAAACTGACAGCATCAATTTCTAATAAAATTCGACCCATTGAGAGTGAGAGCCAGAAGCAGGGTCTGTCTAGGGCAAGTGCTGTTGGTTGTACTGCTGAGAAGGGGTTTCAAAGGTCCACAAGCAATATTTGCTTGCAAAGTTGAGCGAGATTAGTATCCAGAAAAGAAAACGCAGGGGAGGTACTGCTTCTAGCCAGCTGTCTGTGAAAAGCTACAGACGTGCAGATGGGAGTCAGTGTTACAGGGTAGGATCCTGAATCTAGGGAAGCATATACTAGGAAAGAAAGGTAAACAACTGGAGTGTGAGCAATTGTTGAGGTAATCTCTGGAGAAGTAGCTTTTGAGCAAACTATGAAGCTAGTACTCTGAAACAGAAGAAGTGGAATCTATTGTAAAGTTGCAATGAGATTTGATGGCCCACAGTGTCACTAATATATGCAGGGGCAGGGGATGTAGTTACTGAGACATTTCAGGGATCTGTCACAATTTCATTTACAATTTGATGTGTTTTGTGGGATGTTTAACAAATTTGTCTGTTACCCATATTTGTCTCTTACTTACTTTGGAATGTTCGAATACAAGTTGTGCATCTATATAGATTACTGTACAAATTCAGAATAGTAATGCAAAATTATTGCTGTTTGTTCAAAACTAGGATTGTGTAGCTTTATTCTCTTTGTATAACCTGGACCTCATATTTTGCCTACTTCAAAGAAAGGTTGCTGATCCCTTCCCAGATTGTAACATAAACATGGCATTGTTTGGGATCATAATCCTTCTGACTTCATACAATGCTATATTACAATAGGAGGAGAGTTGATCACTGCCTCAGTAATGTCCACTTATACGTGTTTTCCAGCAACAGCCTCTGTGTAACAATCAAAAAAGTAGCATTGCCCACTCCTGGGGAGATATGGCAAGGTCAGTCATCAGACACCTACAGCTAACTAAGAGTTAAGTCAAGACAAATTAGGAATCGAATAAAGACAAACCTCTTATCTCTGCCCAGGGAGAGAGATTGTCTTTGGAGGAAAATAGAAGCACCTGCTTGCTGTCTAGACAGCTTACAGCTGCCATAACAAGCTGCTGCTTTTTCAGTCCCCACAGTTCAGAACTTCTCATATCTCAAATTCAGAAGAATCAGAGAAGCACAAATTGGTTAAAACAGTCATACACTTTTTACTGTGCTCTCAAACTCTCCTGTCACTTCAATGGCTCATGCACGTAGACACCCAGGTCCCTCTGTTCCTGCACCCCTATTTTAAATCACCCTGTTTAGATTGTGTTACAACACATCTCTGGAGTAAGTGGGACTTGAAACTGCATCCACTGACCAAGAGGACACTACCACTCTGCTACAAGATTTCCAACCACCCTACCCCCTTTAAAACTGTACCCTTTAACTTATATTATATCTGCAATCTCTCACCAAATTGAATCACTTCTCACTTCTCCATATTTTTATGGCCATTTGTTCACCCATTTTATGGTACGGTCCACATCATTTTCAAGCTTTATACCATGGTTCACAACACTTGCAAGTTTCAAATCATTCACAATTTTTGAAACTATGCCCTGAGCACCAAGGTCCAGATCGTTAATATACATCAGGATGAGCTAGGAACTAACACCAATCCCTGAGGACTTCCTCTATAAATCTTTCCCCAGTCTGGAAAACAATTATGCATCACTACTTCAGCTAAATTCATTAGAATGTTGCTTCTGTGCTGTATATTCCATGAACTATTACACCGCTCATTAAAGTTCACCGTCCAGCATTTTTTCAAATGTTTTCTGTAATTCCATGTGCACCATATCAACATCACTAGCCTCATCCATCCTCTCTAACTTAGTTTAACCTGATTTGCCCTTAAATCATTGCTGGCTCTCCTTATTAACTACAATTAGGGTGGCACAGGGACTCAGTGACCAGCACTGCTGCCTTACAGTGCCAGGCACCTTGGTTTGATTCCAGCCTTAGGTGATGTCTGTGTGGAGTTTGAATATTCTCACCATGTCTGTGTGGGTTTCCTCTGGTGCTCCAGTTTCCTACCACAGTCCAAAGATGTGCGAGTTAGGCCATGCTAAATTGCCCATAGTGTTCGGGGGTGTGCAGGCTAGGTTGGTTAGTTTGGGGAAATGCAGGGTTACAGGGATAGGGTAGTAGGATGGGTCTGGGTGGGATGCTCTTCAGAGGGTCAGTGTTGGGCTGAATAGCCTGTTTCCATACTGTAGGAATTCTGTGAGTTGCCCAAGTAGTCATTAATTTTGTCCCAAATTATCATTTCCATAAGCTTCTCCACCAAAGAGTTTAAATTACTGAGTGACCTGCAGTTGCTGGGCTTACCCTTACATCCTTTTCAAATGAGGCTGCAATACTTACAATTCTCCAGCCTTCTGGCAACACCACTAAGTTTAAGGAAGGTCAGACAATTTTGGCCAGAGCCTCTGTATCTTTCACTCTCATTACCTTCAGTACTCTTGGATACATCTCCTCTGCTCTTGATGCCTTTTCAAGGTTAAGTACAGGTTAATTTCCGTAAGACCATAAGATACAGGAGCAGAGTTAGATCAATCGGCTGATCGAGTCTGTTTCGCTATTCGATCACGGCTGACATGTATCCCATTCTCCTGCCTTCTCCACATTATCCTTGATCCCCTTAACAATCAAGCACCTGTATCTCTGTCTTAAATACATTCAGTGACTTGGCCAAAATTGTCTGACCTTCCTTAAACTTAGTGGTGTTGCCAGAAGGCTGGAGAATTGTAAGTATTGCAGCCTCATTTGAAAAGGATGTAAGGGTAAGCCCAGCAACTGCAGGTCACTCAGCAATTTAAACTCTTTGGTGGAGAAGCTTATGGAAATGATAATTTGGGACAAAATTAATGACTACTTGGGCAACTCGTGTCTTAAATACATTCAGTGACTTGGCCTCCACAGCTTCTGCGGCAATGAATTCCAAAGATTCACCATCCTCTGGCTGAAAAAATTCCTCCGCATCTCAGTTCTAAAGGATCGTCCCTCAACTCTGAAGCTGTGCCCTCAGGTCCTAGTCTCTCCTACTAGTGGAAACATCTTCTCCACATCCACTCTGTCTAGGCCTCTCAGTACTCTAAGTTTCAATAAGGCACCCTCTCATCCTTCTAAGCTCCATTGTGTACAAAACCAGAGTCCTCAACTACTCCTTAAATGACAAACTCTTCATCTCTGGGATCATTCTTGCAAACCTCCTCTGGACCCCCTCCAAGGGCAACACATCCTTCCTCGGATACATGGCCCAACACTGCTCAGATATTGCAATATTACAATATTGCACAATATGGCCTCAGCAGTACATACCTGCTCTTGTATTCTAGCCCTTTCAAAATGAATGCTAACTGCCTTCCCAACTGCCAAATGAACCTGCCCATTAACCTTAAAAGAATCCTGAACTAAGACTCCCAAGTCACTTTGTGCTTCAGATTTTCAAAGCTTTTCCGCATTTAGAAAATAGCCTACGCCTCTATTTTTCCTACCAAAGTGCATAATCTCATACTTTCCTGTTATATTCCCATCTGCCACTTCTTTGCCCACTCTCCTAGCCTTTCCAAGTACTTTTGCACCCTCCCTACTTCCTCAACACTACCTGCCCCTCCAACCATCTATGTGCCATCTGCAAACTTAGCAACAATGCCCTCAGTTCCTTCATCCAGATCGTTAATGTATAACATGAATAGTTGTGATCCCAACATAGACTTCTGCAGAACTCAACTAGTCACTGATTGCCATCCTGAAAAATACCCTTTTAAACCCACTCTCTACCTTCTGACAGACAGCCATATCAGTACCTTGCACCTAACACCATGGGCTCTTATCTTATTTAGCAGCCTCCTGTGCGGCACTTTGTCAAAGGCCTCTGGAGATCCAAATAGATATAGTCCACTAGCTCTCCCGTGTCTAACTTGCTCATTACTGCCTCAAAGAATTCTAATAGATTTGTCAGGCATGACCGCCCCTTAACATAGACTGGAGTCAGCACAGCTTTGTTATCATGCACTTCCAAGTACTCCGCAATCTTATCCTTAATAATTGACTCTAAAATTTTACTAATGACTGAGGTCAAGCTAACTGACATATAGCTTCCTGTTTTCTGTGCTTTTACCTTTTTAATTGGGAGTGTTACATTAACCATTTTCCAGTCCTCTAGAACCCTCCTGGAGTTCCGTGATTCCTGAAAACTCACCACCAATTCCTCTACAATCCCCACAGCTATCTCCTTCAGAACTCAGAGGTGTAATCTATCTGGTCCATATTCCGATGGACCAGATATGGATTCATATGGCTTTATTTATATTCAGACTTTCAGCTCCCCAGCACCTTCTCCTTAGTTCCTTTGTTCCCCATTACTACTTCTCCAAACTCATTTTCCAGTGGTTGAATGTCAGCTCTTGCCTCTCTCTTACCTTTTAGATACCTAAAAAAAACTCTTGCAATCTTTTTTTATATTACTAGCCAGCTTACCCTTATATTCCATCTTCTCCCCCTTATTGTCTTTTTCACTTATCCTCTGCTGGTTTTTAAAAGGCTTCCAAACCCTCTGGCTTCCCACTAATCTTCACCATATTGTATGCTTTTCCTTTTGCTTTAATGCTGTCTCTGACTTCCCTTGTCAGCCATGGTTGCCTCGTCCTCTCCTTAGTATGTTTCTTCTTCCTTGTGATGACTTTCTCTGTGGCTCCTGAATTACCCCCAGAAACTACCGCCATTGCTGCTCCACCATTTTCCCTGACAGGCTCCCCTCCCAATCAACTCTGGCCAGCTCCTTCCTCACGTCTTTGTACTTATCTGTACTCAATTGTAATTCCGTTACATCTGATTCCAGCTTCTCCCTCTCAAATTACAGGGTGAATTCTATCATATTATGGTCACTGCTTCTTAGGGATTCCTTCACCTTAAGCTCCCTTATCAAGTCTGTCTTATTATACATCACCAAATCCAGAATTTCCTGTTCTCTTGTGGGCTTTACCACAAGCTGGTCCCAAATGTTTCTGGAATATTTACATTTACACCATAACCTGGACAGCATCATCTTTCTCAGCAAAGGTAGAAGCAATGTATTAATTTATTTGTCAGTTATGCCCCTTGTCTCCATGTGAAAATCCCCTTAATCAGACCCACTCCTCCTCTCACCGCAGCAATACTATTTACATGCCTGTAAAAATCATTTGAATTCCCTTTTATGTTGGTTGCCAGCTCCTTCTCATTCTCACTCTTTACTTCTCTTATTTCCTTTCCAAATTATTTTCTGAATCTTCTATACCTAGCCTGCTTTTCAATTGTTTTGCTGTTTTACACATTTTGTTGAAGCTTTGTCTTGAATTACTCAGGACATTTAGCAAGAATACAAATTCAAGGTGAAAACCAACATTTACATTGCATATGAAGGGTGCTGATTTGCTGGCAAATGAACACTGAGTGGTAGTTGCGTTGCCACAAAGAAGGCACTGATTAATTCTGATTGGCAGTTCACAGCCACAGGCTTAGATTAAATTTTCTGTTCTTTGTGAACAGAAAGAACATGCACAAGCACTGCAATGATTTCAACTCAATAAGTGACAAATATGCCCTGGCTCATTTCTCAGGGTAATGCCCTGACCAGAGTCAACCTGCTTGCTTTAAAATTAAAACAAAGTCTGGCAGTTAACTGTCAATCAGCATTAATGGGTGCACTTTCCATGGCAATGCCATTACCAAGCAGTGTCCATTTGCTGGACAATCATCATTCTCCTCATGTAGTATGAGTTTACCCTGGAATTTGTATTCATGATCAGAAAGATGAAAAGCTTCAACAAAATGCGTCTTTTCTCAGCAATTTTCAATTCTGTACTACAACCAATTGTTCTCAATTGTCCACCTAATATCTGTCAAAAGCATGCATTATCTTAGATTCACAGAGTTCAGACTGATCCCATTTTCACTGGAGCAAGGTCTGCTTCCTGCAGTTTGTGAACTTCAGCTTTTTAAAAGGGTAGATATGAATGCTCACAAAGGGTTGGGACCATCTTTGAAACCATCAAGGTATCAAGTTATTTAAATACCCTGACCATTAAATTAAAAAATAAGTCTCTGATGCCTGAGTTTAAAAAATTGGTATACAAGAAATAAAGTTAGTTTGGAATATTACTTCCAAGTTAATACTTCCTAACTTTCCAATTCCATAATAATGGAACACACCGAGTGGTGTAATTTCAATCTGGAACTTGCCAGGGTATTCTATTAAATTTAATTATTCTATTCTATTATAATAAAGAACAACCTTAAAACAATTACACTGTATGTTTGCCCTGAATATGTGAGTTTAGATGTACTAAATGGCTAGCAATGAAATATCTTGAAGAAACTTTCAATATACACAATTCCTTCTGTATGAGGAACAAAAACAAAGTTGCTGGAAAAGCTCAGCAGGTCTGGCAGCATCTGTGAACGAAAAAACAGAGTTAACATTTCGGGTCCGGTAACCCTTCCTCAGGGCCTGCAACGTTAACTCTGTTTTCTCCTTCCCAGATGCTGCCAGACCTGCTGACCTTTTCCAGCAACTTCCTTTTTGTTCCTGATTTACAGCATCTGCAGTTCTTTCAGTTTTTATTCCCTCCGTATGAGAGCTGGACTTATTCTGACAAGCTTAGAAATCTGATAGGAAGCGATCAGATGTGTAAAGATTCCCATACTGTCCTGAATACATGAATCACAGCATGACTGTAGTCATAGATCATCGATGCAACGTGCTACAGTGGGAAACTAGACCATTTTCCTCATTGTTTTAGGTAAATAGGTACAAGTCAAAGCAAAGCTGAAATTTTCAATACAAGTCAAATTGGCTACATTTAGCCAGTTTGAGGTCAACATTCTCCCAGTGTGTAAACCCCAACCATCTTATAAAGCAGTTATTTCAAATCAAAAGTACACATTGCAGAACTAACATGTAGTTTAGAGATAAGGAGCTGAAGAGCCACAATGCATAAAACATGCAAAGACCATATGGTGGATGGGGTAAATAACAATAACTGATTTGATTTGGTGATACCAAACTGATGTTGTAAAAGCCATAAACTACGGAAGGAAAGACTGAAGATCCCTTGCTTGACCATACAGATTCATTTTAAGGAGAGTTTTAACAGAGGAATGTGAGGCAGAAAAAGAAATTCTAGAGCGCAAAGTCTCCAAAGGTGCAGTATTTCAAGAGACCTGAATTAGATGAGCTAGGTTTCTTGGAGGGTGCAGAAAATTACTGAACAGAGATAGGGAGTGGAAAGGGCATGGGGAAAAACATCAAGGTTGAGAATTCCAAAATCAATTATTACTTGACCTTGAGTCAAAGTAGGTCAATGAGTTCAAAGTGACAGGTGGACAGACTAAGTGTGAATTCAGACACAGCAGCAGAGTTTTGGATGACTTCAAGCTTACGAAGGGTAGAAGGCGGACCAGTCAGCAGTGCATGGGAATAGACATGTCTAGAAGTGACAAAGGCATGAAGTAGGGTTTATGTAGCAGCTGAGCAGAGATGGGATGAAGTTGGACAAGGTGGCAGAGATAGAAATAGGTCATCTTAGTGATGCAAATATGCAGTCTAAAGTTCACTTTGGCAGGAAATTAATAGCCCATGTAAAGTCCCTCACAGCTAAGGGCACTGCACACTGACTTATAGCGAGAGCAGTAAGTATCTTCAGAATGTTACACTTACATGGAGAATTATCAACAAACAACGAATCAATGTTGTGCAGCAATTCAGTTCTGGGTGAGGGATGTCCTTCACTGGAAGAAAGACAAATGGAGTTTACTTTAAAACTTCCTGAACAAGCAAATGCTTAAAAACGTGTTAACTCTTCAGGCTATTCATTCACAATTTATGGGATAAGAAGGGAGAATATTTATGAGAAAAATAAACTCTATTAGAAAGGAACTGCAATTTAAACAAATCTGATCCTACCCACTGTTTACTGACATTGGTTGAGACATAAATATTGGTCAGGACACTGGTGGTGAACTCTCCTGTTCTGCTCAAAAAATTGTGAGAACAGGTTCTCTTATATCAATGGAAGGCATAACCAAAGCTTTAGTTTAATATGACATCTGCAAGATGGTGCCTCAAAAATACTGCCCTGTATTCATTGAAGTATTTCACTTACTTTATTCCCAAAATTGAATAAAAATGTTTCAAACTGAAACAAAAATGGAGTTTAATTTACTATCAAACCATCAATCATGTACTTTCAGATATAATACCAATTTTGCCACAAGGCTAAGTTCTATATTTTAAATTCATAACAGAATTAGTTACATTATTGTTACAATCAGTAAAAAGAAAATAGCCTTCGCTACAAAAACAGATGCCTAACAGTTTACCTAAGTAAGCATCTACACTGAACTTGTTTAGAAACGAAGTCAACACTATGCATCCAGAGATAGTAGGAACTGCAGATGCTGGAGAATCCGAGACAACAAGGTGCAGAGCTGGATGAACACAGCAGGCCAAGCAGCATCATAGGAGCAGAAAGGCTGACGTTTCGGGTCTAGACCACTGGCCTCCTCTACATTGGGGAAACCAAGCGGAGGCTCGGGGACCGCTTTGCAGAACACCTACGCTCGGTTCGCAATAAACAACTGCACCTCCTGGTCGCGAACCATTTCAACTCCCCCTCCCATTCCTCAGACGACATGTCAATCCTGGGCCTCCTGCAGTGCCACAACGATGCCACCAAAGGTTGCAGGAACAGCAACTCATGTTCCGCTTGGGAACCCTGCAGCCCAATGGTATCAATGTGGATTTCACAAGGTTCAAAATCTCCCCTCCCCCTACCGCATCCCAAAACCAGCCCAGCTCGTCCCCGCCTCCCTAACCTGTTCTTCCTCCCACCTCAAGCCGCACCCCCATCTCCTACCTACTAACCTCATCCCGCCCCCTTGACCTGTCCGTCCTCCCTGGACTGACCTATACCCTCCCTAACTCCCCACCTACACTTACCTTTACTGGCTCCATCCCCGCCTCTTCGACCTGTCTGTTTCCTGTACACCTATCTTCTCCTCTATCCATCTTCTATCCGCCTCCCCCTCTCTCCCTATTTATTTCAGAACCCCCTTCCCCTCCCCCATTTCTGATGAAGGGTATAGGCCCGAAACGTCAGCCTTTCTGCTCCTATGATGCTGCTTGGCCTGCTGTGTTCATCCAGCTCTGCACTACGCATCCAAGCAGGTTATTCATAGCACAGTCAACACCAATGTAACAAGGTTAATTCACACATTCCTAGGTCATTACAAAACCCAGCTACTTGGATACTGCAATAGAGGGGATATCTTAAAGCTTTCTCTCGTGTGTTACCACCTAACAATTTGAACTCTCAGTTTGAGAGGAGAGGCACTAAGTTAATGGATAATAAAACAAGTTAATTTAGTGATCTCCCACCCCAACATATTTTGCAACCGTCAAGTGCACCATTCCTAATGACCATTTTGTTTATCTCCGGAGAGCACTTGCAAGGATGATACCATAAATGTGTGGATATACACAGCAAGACAAGGATGAACGGGCTGCATTTCTTTGCTCGTGGAAAAAAAGGGCTGAGGGGTAATGTAAGGGGTCTTTATAATTCTGGAAGGTGTGATAGAGTGGATACCAAGATAATAATACTTACGGTGAAAAGTAGAACTATTAGTATCAACACATCAATCAATCTGAATGATACCTGGGTGAAGTAGGGTTATTTTATGAGGAGAAAGTGGTTTGGCTGGAGCTGTATCCATTGGAATTTAGCAGAATGAGCTGTGATCTTATAAAAAGATATATGAGCCTGAGGGTATTTGACAAGCTGGATACTGAAAGGATGTTTCCCTTTGAGGGAGAAACTAGAAGTAAGCACACAATTTAAAAATAAGTGGGCCTTCCATTTAAAGTAGATGTCGAGAGAATCTTTTTCTTTCAATTTAATGAGTCTGTGAACCTCTTCTCTGGACAGCAGTGAAGACAGGATCGTTGAACATTTTAATGCTGAGGTCGATTGATTCATGACTTATAAGGACGTAAAATGTTTTAATCTGGGTCAGACAGGAATATGGCATTGATATCACAATCAGATCAACCATGATCTTATCCAAAGACACAGGCAGTTCAAGGGCCAAAATGGTCTGCTTCTGGTCTTAATTCATTTGTTTGTATACAAGGCAATCAACAAAAAAATCCAATTGAAAATTCAGAAGAAAATTCTTCACCCAAAGAGTGATGAAACTATGGGATTCACAAGTACAAGGAGTGGCTGAAGTCAATACAATAGATGAACTTATGGGGAAGCGAGACAAATATATGAGGGAGAAAGGAAGAGAGGGTTATGATGATAGATTTGGATGAAGAAAGATGGGAGGAGCTTGAATGGAGCAGAAAAAAACTGCATAAATGGGTTGGATCAAATGGCCCATTTTTCTGATGCAGTTCCTGCATAATCCAGAGTAATCCAGAGTATGAGAAAGAAGCAAAATTATTAACCTCAACTCAATGACAGTGCAGAGGTTAGTGAACAGCATTTCCAGCCACCTTCAATGCAATTGTTTGTTCAAACTGTGTAATCAAAGTGGATCTGAGTTTGAAACATGTTCTTTGAGAGATACCAAATTCTTAACAGGGAACAAAATAGATGAGCCTATTTCCTGCAGGCCCCTTACGTTACTTTTAATGTCAGTATCTTCCGTTTGCACAATGACTCCCAGCTAAAGGGGCCAAACAAACAATCTTCCTTCAGGCCTTCACTTCGAGTTGAATATGGAGGACACATTGAGTGAAATAAATGCAAGGTCAGAAGTCATACAACACCAGGTTATAGTCTAACAGGTTTATTTGAAATCACAAGCTTTCGGAGTGCTGCTCCTTCGTTAGGTGACAAAGGAGCAGTGCTTCGAAAGCTTGTGATTTCAAATTAACGTGTTGGACTATAACCTGGTGTCATATGACTTCTGACCTTATTCACCCCAGTCCAACATAGGCACCTCCACATCATAACATAAATGCAGCAGACACTGAAAGTATGAAAAGCAGGAAAGAAATAGTCAAAATAACCTTTATTTTTATAGGTCATTTATTTTGAATTACAGAATTACAGAATTGTTACAGCACAGGTAGTGGCCATTTGACCCATCATGCCTTACTGGTTCTATTTCTGAGTGCCAATTTCCTGCCTTTCCCCATACCCTGGAACACCATTTCAGTCCAAATAACCATCCAATGCCCTCTTGAATGGCTCAATTGAACCTGTTTTCACCACCTTTCGAGACAGTGCATTCCATGCTTTAACTGTTCACTGTGTGGAAAAGTTTTCTTCCCTCCCATCACTTTAAATCTATGCCCTCTCATTCTTTTTCCTTTTATGAGCCGGAACAACTTCTCCCTATCTACGGTGTCTGGCTCATTCACAATTTTGGACACCTCAATTAAATCTTTTCTCAGCCTCCTATTCAAAGGGAATAATCCCAACTTCCTCCAGCCCAAAAAATATTCATAGACCATCACTCTGTTTTTCTATCATCAGCTAATTTTGTATGAATGTTGCTTTTATACTATGGTCTATAACTTTCCTTAAGTCTGTTCTATGGCACTGTATTAAATGTCATCTGGAAATCCAAGTTAACAGCATTACCCTCATTGACTCTTTCTGTTATTTCCTCAAAAAAAATCCAGCAAGTTAGTAAACGTATTTAGAAATCCATGCCAACTCTTCCTAATCAATCCACCTGTTTCTAGAAGTTTCGCCACAACCGAAGTTAAACTATCTGATCTGTAATTGTAGGGATTAAAGATCTATTTTGCCCAACTTTATATTATTCATTCTGACTGCCCTTCATTGCAGCTTATTTTACACATTTATTATCCATTGTGACAGGTATCCATTGTGACAGGTTCTGCCCCAATGCCCTTTTGAATGTACTCATTGAATATCCACAGGTCTCTGAGACAGTGAATTCTAAATAGTACAGAAATTTCTCCTCATCTGCAGTCCAAAATGAGCAACTTTCTATGTTAAGATTATGACAATTTGTCCTAAATTTCCCAAATTTAAAAAAAAAACAACTTCTCAACAATTACCAATACCTTCTGAGAATTTTGTACATTAGGAAGTTACCTCCTATTCTTCTCAATATCAGAGAATCTTGGCCCATTGTACTCTTTCTTGCCCTCTTATCTCAGAAATCCTTCTGGTGAACCTGTGTTGCATTTGCTTTTAAGCAATTACGCTCCTTCTTGGGAGGACTCTTGTGATAGTGTGGTAGTGAAGCTACCTGTGGACCAGAACGTCTGGGTTCAAGTCCCAGCTGCTCCAGCAGTATGTCACTGCAGGTTGTTTAAATATATCTGTTCTTTTTTGGGTAAACAGGATAATCCTAGACACTGTACTCCAGGTGTGGTCTCACTAAAGCTTTATAAAACCGCAGAAAAACATCCTTACTCTACTTCAATCCCTTACAGCAAAGGCAGTGGCGTAGTGGTAATGTCACTGGTAATTTCAGAATCTAAGCTAAAGCTCTGGAGATATTCGTTTGAATCCCAACATGGCAGATGGTGAAATTTGAAATAAAATGAAAACCTGTGATAAAAAGCTAGCCTAATGGCAACCCTGCAATCATTGTTGATTATCATATTAAAAAAAATCTGGTTCACTTATTTCCTTTAAGAAAAGAAATCTGCCATCTTTCCCTGGTCTGGCTTAAATGTAGCTCCAGACCCACAATGTTGTTGACTCTTAACTGCCCTTTGGGTAATTAGGGATAGACAATAAATGCTGGCCTAGCCAATAATAAATGAATAAAAATAAATTTTTATTTGCTTGCTGTTTGAGTAGATTTCCTTTTTGAGATTCATGTATACTCAAATTCCTCTGTACACTAATCTTTACCAGCCTGTTACTTTTTAACAATATTCTCATTTTCTATTCTTCCTTCCAAAGTGGACAATTACAAATTTATCCACATTATATACCGACTTCTTGTCTAACATTTTAATAAGTTTAGTTCTCTTTGTAGTTTCTTTCTGTCTCCTCACAGATTACTTTCCTATCTAGATTTAAATCTTCAGCAAACTTGGACATATGACTCCAAATCCCCTCATTTAATTTATATTGGTTATGATGAGTGAAAACCTGATCATTGTGACACTTCACTAGATACACCCTGTTATCCCAAAATTGGCTTGTTTCTCTCAGTTTTACAGTGGGTTAATCCATGCTAATGTATTACTCCATTCCTACAATCTCTTGTCTCACATCTCAGGTAACAACCCATTGTGTGTCACCTGAGCTAATGTCTTCTGAAAATCCACATATACTACATTCATTAATTCTCCCCCTTACCTCCCCAATCAATTAGAAACTCTTGTCATTCACATGATGGCTCAGTGGTTGGCACTGCTGCCTCACAGTGCCATGGACCTGCGTTTGATTTGGGTGACTGTCTGTGTGGAGCTTGCATGTTCTCCCTGTGTCTGTGTGGGTTTCCTCCTACAGTCCAAAGACTAAATTGTCCTGTCATGTGCAGCCTAGGTAGATTAGCCACAGTAAATGTGGAGATTAGGTGGGATACTCTTTGGATGGCTGATGCAGACTCAATTGGCTGAATGGCTTCTATCTGCACTTCAGGGAATTGATGATTCTACAATTTCCCTTTTATAAGGCCCCTGCATTTGCCTCATCCTGTTGTGATTTTCCAAGTACCCTGTTAACAAATCCTTAATAATAGGATTCCAACATTTTCCATTCTATTATCATCTGATGAAATGATCTATAGTTCTATATTTTCTAGCTTCCTCTCTCTTGAGCAGGTGGTTTACATTTGCTATCCTCCAAATCATTGGATCATTCTAGGATCTTAGGAATTCTAGAAGCTAAAGCCAATGTTTCCACTACATTCATAGCCGGCTATTTGAAAACCCAGGGATGTAGGCCACAGGGTCGAATCTTATTCTCATTAATTTCTCTAATGTTTTTCTCCTTTCTTAATATCTTCAGGGTCATTGAATCCCCACAATTTCCACATGTTCTTTATTTCTTCTGTTGTGAAGACAGACATAAAATATTTGTTTAATCTCTATGGCATTTCCTTATCCCTGATAATAATTTCTCCTGTCTCTGTCTGCAGGGGAACCATGTTTACCTTTGTTATCTCCATTTGTATACACTTGTAAAGATTTTTGATTATTTGCAAAAATACACTCAGAATTCTATCTCCTCGCTCTTTACTGATCATTGTCTTGCTGATTTTAAGATTGCCTCATCCTCAGGAGAGGATGCCTGTTTTTCCACACTTTTGGCAAAATTGTAATCCTCTTCTTTTAATCTAATACCTTTCGTTAACTTCTTGAGTCAGGTTTTGAGCACTTTTCCAGTGATTGAATGTGCATTGAGAATAATAAATTACTTCAAATCCTTACCCATCACCATTTAATCTGAGCTCCCAATTGACATCAGCCAGTTTATCTGTTCCCTCATAGCTGGCTTTGATTAAATTTAAAGATATATTTTTGTATCTAATCTATCAATTTCAAACAAAATAGAAATTCTACTGTATAATAACTACTCTTGCTCTCAATATCACTGAGATTACATGATTATTAATTAAGTCAATACAATGTGGAGCTGGAGGAATACAGCAGGTTAGGCAACATCAGAGGAGCAGGAAAGTTGACGGGACCCTTCACTTGGAGTGGGGAGGGGGAAGGGAGCTTGGAAAGAAGTAGAAGGAGGAGGAGTGGGGCTGGGGTAATGTAGGTAGGATGGTGGTAGGTGGATGCAGGTCAGGGTAGTGTGGATTGGTTAGTGGGAAGGGTGGGGCGGATAGGTGGGGAAGAAGATGGAATGGTTGTGTCAGGTGAAGGAGGTGGTGATGAGAGGGAGAGTCGGACATGGCATGAGGCCAGGGGTGGGAGATTTTGAAACAGGTGAATTCCATGTTCAGGCCATCGGGCTGTAGTCTCACCGATGTACAGGAGGCCACATCGGTAGCAACGGATACAGTAGACCAGGTTGGAGGAATTTGGAAAGTTTGTCTTGGGCCTTGGAGATGGAGGTGAGAGGGGAGGTGTAGGAGCATGTGTAGCACCTCTTGCAGTTGCAGGGAAAGGTACCAGGTGTGGTGGGGTTGGTGGGGACTGTGGAGCGGACGAGGGAGTTGCAGAGTGAGTGGTCCCTACAAAAGGCAGATGGGGTTGGGGAAGGAAATATTTCTTTGGTGGTGGGGTTGGATTGCAGGTGGGTGAAAGTGGCGGAGGATGATACACTGGATGTGGAGGTTGGTGGGGTGGTATGTGAGGACCAGGGCACTGTGTCCTTATTTTTGTTGGGTGGAGGGGATTTGAGCACAGAAGTGCAGGAAATGTAAGAGATGCAGTTGAGGACACTTTTGATCACCGGAGGTGGGGAAACTGCGGTCCTTGAAATAGGAGGACATCTGGGATATCCAGGAGTGGAGCTCTCCATCTTAGGAGCAGATGTGGCGGAGGCAGAGGAATTGGGAGTAAGGGATCACATTCTTGCAGGAGGATGGGTGAGAGGAGGTGTAGTCTAGGTAGCTGTGGGAGTCAGTGGGCTTGAAATAGTTTTCAGTGCTGAGACGGTTACTGGAGATGGGGACCGAGAGGTCCAGGAAGGGGAGGAAGATATTGGAGATGGTCCAGGTGAATTTGAGGTTGGGGTGAAAAGTGTTGGTAAAGTTGATGAACTGTTCAAGCTCCTCATGGGAGCACAAGGCTGTGCCAATACAGTCATCAAGGTAGCGGAGAACGAGGTGACGGATGGTGCCAGTGTAACAGCTGAAGAGGGACTGTTCCACGTATCTTACGAAGAGGCAGGCACAGCTCGGACCCATATGGGTGCCCATAGCCACCCTTTTAGCTTGAAGGAAGTGGGAGGAGTTAAAGGAAAAGTTGCTAAGGGTAAGGACAAGTTCCATTAGGCGGAGAATGGTGTCAGTAGAGGGGGACTATTTTGGCCTGCGGGAGAAGGAGAAGCGGAGGTTACTCTACCCACGCCCTCCATCTCCTCCAAGACGTTCAATTCCCTGGCCCACAAAACCTCATCTTCACCATGGACATCAAGTCCCTGTACACTTAAATCCCCCACGCCTAAAAGTCCGCAACCAACTACAATCCGACCCCACCACCAAAGAGATATTTCCCTCCCCACCCCTAACTGCCTTTTGTAGGGACCGCTCAGTCCACGACTCCCTCGTCCGCTCCACACTCCCCACTAACCCCACCATACCTGGTATCTTTCCCTGCAACCGCAGGAAATGCTACACTGGCCCCTACACCTCCCCCCTCACTTCCATCTAAGGCCCAAGACAAACTTTCCAAATCCGACAGGGGTTCACATGTACATCCTCCAACCTGGTCTACTGTATCCGTTGCTCCCAATGTGGCCTCGTCTACATTGGTGAGACCAAGCGCAGACTCGGTGACCGATTTGCAGAGCATCTGCGCTCTGTACGCAATAATTGACAACACCTTCCAGTCACCAAACATTTTAACTCCCCCCTCCCACTCCTTTGATGACATGTCCATCCTGGGCCTCCTCTACTGCCACAATGATGCCACCCACAAACTGGAGGAGCAACACTTCATATTCTGCCTCAGGAGCCTACAGCCCAAAGGACTCAGTAATCTCTGACCTACTACTATTCAAAAAGCTCAACTTTTGAAATCAAAATGTCTTCCTTCTGATAACTCTAATGACATGGAAACATATACTACTTTGAACCCAGTATTTTTAATTGTTGTTAGTTTGCAGGCCACACTGATAGACTGCATTTACATCCACTTCACTAGTGCAGATTATGAATAGTGCTGCCGTGGGAACACAATCAGCTCCGTTGTCAGAGACCATTCTAACCTGGACACGTACCATTGTTCTTCATCATTGCTGGAATTGCCCATCTATCACTATTGGCTCCAGGCAAATCTGACTACCACTTTCCACAAACAGAGAAAGAAAAATAAAGAACTTAACTTGAAGGAATAGAACGGTATGCTGGTAAGCTGAATAAAGAGGTGCGGGCAGATCCGTGTGTAGACCAACAGGGCTAAAATCTTGAGCTAACAGCAAAGTTCCAACAGCAAAGACCAGATATTTTGCATAGTCTTATTAGTCAAGGAATAAATGTTAGTCAGGATTCCAGCTTTCTGATCTCTTCAAATAACACCAAAGGATTTTTTAGGGAGGGTAGTGAGGGCACCTGGGGTTAATCTCTCTTTGGAAAAACAGTCTGTGGCATGATGTAACACCATCAGTACTGCAGCCTTACTCTAGACTGTGCTCACAGGTACCAGGAGTAGGACCTGATACCAATGATCTTCTGATTTAGAACCAAGAGCACCACTGAGCCAAGGTCAAGATTAAGTTAAACTGGTTGAGTCAAACTAGGCCAGAAAAGATTGAAATCCTAACATCAAAACAATAATTTCTCAAGTCAAAAGATCAGATCACAACACCAAAAATGCTGGCACAGCATTCCAGGCTGTGAGGATGCCTGTTGCTGTAAAAAGATGGAAATGTTGATAGTTCAACATGAATGATAGAGACAGAGCACTCTTCTACAAATCTTTCAAAACAGCACTGAATATTTTTAGCTTGCGATTCTAGATTCACATTACCTGATGGTTTTCCACATGTCAAAGCCATCCAGTGGTTTGGTGCCTTTAGTGGTTCCTTTGGCCAAAGTCACTAACGTAGGGAGCCAGTCAGAGATGTGAATGAGTTCATGATTTACTCTGCCCTTCCACTTTAGCAGGGGGCTAGTGACAAAACCCACGCCTCGGACACCTCCTTCCCACAGTGTCCACTTGCGTCCTCGCAGAGGCCAGTTATTTCCACCTCCCAAGGTCTGTCCTCCATTGTCTGAAAAGGGAACAAAAAAAAAATGTGATGTTCTGGAGATGTCAATGGTACAGATGAAGGCACTTCCTTTGTCAAAACCATCCACTTTGCAAAATCATAACAGCGCAACATTTAAAAAAAGAAATGTTACAAAAGAACAAAGTAAAGGACTTGCTTAAATGTTTATTTTTAATTCATATAGTTACTTCATTTAAATGTTGTTCATTCACCATTTTTAGGCACTAAGTCTCCACTTTATCGTTATTTACATTGTCTAACTAAAATTATTGGATAATTCAAATATTTCAGCATATGTAAAGTGCCTTTGAATTGATTTTGAAAATCTGCCTTTGATGCTCTTCTAATATTTGACTCATTCCAAAACACACTGCATTTAAAAAGATTGCTTTTGAACTGCAGTCATTGTTATATGGGAAAGGATGAAATCGAATTTACACCCAGCATGGCCCCAAAGAAAGGAAATGAAAGAGCAATTAATCCGTGTCTTGGTTGTGTTAGTTGGTTTTGACCACCATGATAGGAGAACTCCTTGCTCTGCCTGAGCACTATCAGTCAGCCAGTTGAATCCTCATCACTACCTCCATAAAGCTTTCCATTGCTTCAGTGCTGTCACGCTGCTTAAAGAATACTCAGTCCTGGATAGGAAGTAATTCCCTCAGTTTCAATTTTGGGATCCAAAGCCATTATCTCTGCTAAAAACTCTGTTCTCTCATCACTGATTGCATTTCCTTCTCTGGCTACTGTCTCAGACTAAACCAGACTTTACCCCAGATTTGACGCTGAGCTGACTCAAACTCCTCTCCATCACAAAGGCCACCTACTTCAGTAAAGGTTCCATTAGATTGGAAAATAGCAGAAGTAACTCCTTTATTCAAAAGGGGAGGAAGACAGAAAGCAAGAAACCACAAGTCAGTTAACTTGATATCTGTCATAGGGACGATGTTAGAAACTATTATCAAAGATGTTATTGCCAGGCACATACAAAGGTTTAACGTAATAAAACAGAGGCAACAAGGCTTTGGCAGGAAGAATTAAGAAATGTCTTATCTAAATAGTGAGAAATTGCAGATCTCTGAGATGCGGAGGAAAAGCAGTTTAGAAGTTTCCTATACTAATACCTGGAAATGGGTGTGTTCTCTAATGACAAAAGATTGGACACAGTAGGCTTGCATCTATTACAGTCTCAAAGAGTAAGAGACAACTTTATTGAAACACATAGGAACAGATTTTCCACAGTGGCAATCTCACACAGCTTGCCACTATGTCCCTTTTTATGAAAGGAATAAGTTCCACGTTTCTGACAGGAGATTCAGGTCAAAGTTCATTCAGAAAGATGGAGCCATGCTTCCACGCTGATTGTTCTGCATTATAAAGACCTGCAGTCAGCTACTGTATTCTGGATTTTGAAAGGTCAGCCACTTTGACTGCTGCAGTTAAATGGCAATCATGTAAGTGTGATGTTAAGACGCTGGGATGTAGGGTACCAAATGGGTCAGGTACCAGGTAAGTGATGACATGTTTTGTGTTGGTCAGGATGGGTGGGAGAAATCAGGTCCAGGGATGGGGTGTTGTCAGGTCAGGGTATTGAGAACGTGCATTGCCTGATGGAGTTGTAGCAAGGGAGGCTTGTGATACAAGTATGGGGTCAGTTGAATATATACTTGGAAGTTAGACAATGTATTTAATAGTCTCATTTTTTCCAAGTGACTATTCATTTAATTTCATTGGAACCAACCAAAATGATCTGATTTTAATCTAATCTTTAGGAGGGTTCCCAGAATGCTCAGTACTTTCTTTAATTTCCCATCTATCTGACAACTGGAAAATCCAGGTCATAAGATTCTGAAGGATCATGTGGAAAGGATATTTCCTCTTGCTAGAGGATCTGGAGCTTTGTTGCAGGAGGGTCACTGTTTAAATGGGGATCACCCATTTAAGACAGAGACTGGGAGTATTGTTTTCAACAGAAGATCTTGAGGTTTTAGAACTCTCTTCCTGAAAGGTGGTGGAAGCAGATTCCTTGAATATTATTAAGTAGTAGATAATTTCTTGATAAGCAAGAGGGTGAAGGGATATTAGTTGTAGGCAGAAACGTGGTGTAAACCAGATCAGCCATCACCATACGGAACGATGAAGCAGACTCAAGGGGCTGAGACAGGCACAGTTTTTAAGGCAAGGAGCAGGAATCAGAGGTTTGGGGGTACCTGGAACACACTGCCTGAAAGGATGGTAGAAGCAAGAATCCTCAAGATATTTAAGAACCATTTAGACAAACATTTGAAGCTCCAAGTGTTCGAAAATGGGATTAGAATTTTTGGATATTAAACAACTACTGTGGGCATAATGGGCCAAAGGGCCTCTTTCTGTGTTGTAAAACTCTACGACTCTTGTTCCCTTTGACTTGATTAAGGGCTACTCCTGTTAGATTTTTAAGACATGGCCATTTGATTGAAGCACATTGTGTTTGCACCACTCAATCTGCTGGCACATGGCATGGGTTTGATAGTGATGTAGCAACATGCTGTACAGAAAAAAAAAACAGAAATTGCTAGAAAAACTCAGCAGGTCTGGCAGTATCTGTGGAGAGAAATCGGAGTTAACGTTTTGGGTCCTTCCAACATATCCAGCAACATATCCATCCCCTTGACTCATCACTGCTGCTAAACATGGCAAGCTGCCTGGCTGAGAGGCAAGACTGAAGTACAGTGAGTTCTGAATGATGCGGCAAAAGACAGGGGATGGTTGAGATATTATAAGCATCCAGGTGTGTGCCGTCTGCTTGCACTCTAGTGATCATTCAAAGAGCTCGGAGATGCAGCTGGTTCAAACTGTGAGATGGGTGCACGTCCATGCATGCAAATCGGCTTGGCAGGAATATTAAAATGCAAAATGTTAGTGCACTCTTATGTATAGCATCGAAGTGGTTAACTATAGTCTAAGTGAGTTGGAGGTGTGATATGATGATATATTGAGGATGGTGAGGGTCCATACCAACCTCTGTGGATGGCGAGGGGGTGGCTGTGCAGGCAATCACTGCCCATAGGTGTTGGGCACTGGGGAGACCCAGAGGAGCAGAAGCTGAAAGGTGCACACTCAGTTTCTGGTCAGAAACTGTTGCTGTCTACTTACTTTCCACTGCATTGAAGAATAGTAAACAAGATGAGACTAGGTGACAATGAGCTGTTAATGCATACGAATAGGCCCCTCACTGCTCACTAGTGGTATTCCCATTTTGTCATCAAACTGTGGATGCAAAACCTGCACCTTTTCTCTCCACATCAAGAATCTCATTTTTTGGATCTTTCCACATTTTCCCCAACTGCCTCACCATTATCCAAGCCATTCAGGGGCTGGGAAAACTCAGCACATAGACAGACCTTCAAGCACCACCCCCATGGGGCAGTGATCAGGAATGTACTCTCAGAGATAGTAGGAACTGCAGATGCTGGAGAATCTGAGATAACAAGGTGTAGAGCTGGATGAACACAGCAGGCCAAGCAGCATCAGAGGAGCAGGAAAGCTGACGTTTTGGGCCTACAGCCTTCCTCAGACATGGAATACTCTTCTGAATGGACCTTCTGAAGAAGGGTCTAGGCCCGAAACGTCAGCTTTCCTGCTCCTGATGCTGCTTGGCCTGCTGTGTTCATCCAGCTGTACACCTTGTTATCTCAGGAACATACTATCAGTTACTTTTGCCCTCTTGATACGGAACCTAACCGTGATACATCTCTACTATTGTCATGGTAACTTGGAACTAACAAGCAAGTAAACTTGCAGTCCTCCGCCTCCATTGGCAAACACCAAACTGCATTTACCATTCAGCAGTAGAGCCTTGTACTTTAATTGCCTACCTTAAAAAAAACTGGATCTACTGCTTTCTTCTGCCATATCCTTTCTCCAGGCTGCGACCCTCCTGTTACAGGTTAATTACCGTTGTGGGGTTCACCACATAACAACAATAGCAGGTGTGAGCAAGTATATTAACATGGTTAGTGTCGAAGAAATACATTTGCTCTGTTTCTCACAAATGAAATATTTTTGTCCGTAACAGATTACTGTTGGTTTCTCACTTGCTGGTCACAATGCACATGGGTGAAAGTGAGATAGTATTTCAACATATTTTGCTGATTTATCGAGCTGCAGGGAGGATAATTATGGTCTGGTATGCCAAATACATTAATGCGTGACTAGAGTTCATTTCTGTCTCACTACAGGGGGTTTAACACGTTAACATTTATTAAGGGCAGGGCTTTATTTTCCCAAAGTGACAGCTTCATGTAGCAGACCGAAAAAGTGAATATTCTGTAGCTGCAACTTGATTCAAGTATTGGAAAAGGATTAATGGGACTAGTCATTCCATTCAATTCAAACATCTTCCATGATTGAAATCCCAGGGGGATCTTTTTAAAAGATTTCTTTTCTAGGCAGCTGAGCCAGACTTTTATATAGCTTTAATGCTCCTTATTCAAGCATTTTCTCCTAAGAATTTCTGGTACATCTTTTGCTAAATTTCAGGCAGAGTCTGCAGCCAGTGGAAACACAAGATTAACTATTTAGACACTCAACGTAACATTTTGCTATATTAGGTTGAGATACAAAGGTCATTTTGTTTCAAGGTGTATCTTTTGACAGAGAGAAGTACAAATTTTCTAATGTACTACAAGTCTTTATATTAAATACTGTTCACTTGTCCATTCCAAACACTTTATTGATAAAATGCCTTCTAGTTCTGAGCAAAGATGAAAAGATCTTGTGGTGTCAAATAACATTCCATTTGTCTTAAAGAATCCTCGATGCCCCTGGATATTGGGCAGATAAAGGTTTAGTGATGACAAGAGGTGCATTGATGCTCAACACAAGGAGAATATCTAGCATGAAAATCAAAAAAAAAGTGCAGTTCCTCCATTCCTATCCCTCCATTAACGTAAGTGTCAGGAGATTCTGTTCTTTTGCGAAAGGAAAACCGATAAAATTATACAGTCTTTTGAACTCAGTACAAATTGAGTTATTCACTGTATGATTTGTTATGAGAATCCAATTAGAAGTACTCCTAGATTCTTGTATTCGTCATCATTATGCACAAAACAATTTCAATGTATGTGAAAATTACACTGACAAAACACTCTACATTGGAACGACAATGCTACCAACATACAGTCTGATAAAGGGAAAGGTCGCAATTACATTAGTGATGAAAGGACATTCACAGACTGTAATAAGTAACAGGCTGTAAAAAAAAACAAATTAACCTCTAAATGCATGGTAATTAGAACAACTTCTGTAGATATGAAACCTATGACACAATAAAGTGGTCCCAGGTACTTATACCAAATGACATGAGAAAATATTAAAGGTGGTGATCAGAAACCTTGTCAAAGAGAGAGATTTTAAGGAGCATCTTAGTACGTAGAGAAGGAAGAGAGATGTAGGAAAGGAATTCTAGAGCTCAGGGCCACTGCATCTGAAGGTATAATCACTAAATGACGTGGGAACAATTATCAAAGAATCGTAGAATTCCTACAGGGTGGAATAAGGCCATTCAGCCCATCGAATCCACACCGACCCTCCAAAGAGTATCCCACCCAGACCCACGCACCCTACACTATTCCCTTCATTTCCAACGGTAACCTGCACATCTTTGGACTGCAGGAGGAAACTGGAGCATCTGGATAAAACCCACTCAGACTGGAGGAGAATGTGCGAACTCCACACAGACAGTCACCTAAGGGTGGAATCAAATCCAGGTCCCTGGAGCTGTAAGGCAGCAGTGCTAACCACAGAGCCACTGTGTCACCCCAGTGAAGCCTGGAGATAACAAGGGCCTGCTGAAATATTTTGTTTGTCAAAAAACAAGAAAATGCCTCATACAATGGATTCACAGCTTTGGGAAAATGTTACAGTTGAAGCAAAATGAGTGAGTACAGCTCACTGGCTGGCTGCCTGGTGACCCTGGATTCTTGTTGAAGAAAGAGTAAAGATATTGCCATCTTTTCAGCATGCAATTTATTTGTACATGACCACCGTCTCTCTGCTGGTACCAGTCAGAGACAGTGTTGTGCAAAGAGCTCGAATGAGAACAGTAGAGCTTTTGTGGAAGCAAAATTACAATCCACAATTATATGAAAAGCCATGGAGAAACCCCTCAGGCCTTTGGTTTACTATGGCTTGCCAGTTAGCAGAATGTGTAAGAAAGGAACTATATTCTTTGTGTCAAGAAGCATAGCGATGGGCTAGTAACCTTAAATTATTAAAGTACTGGCCAAAAACAAATCTTGTATGGACTATACAAGCCAACGTATAAAGTTTTTTTTGAGTAAAAGTGGGAACCGCGATCTGAACAGATACCCACAGAGTTTAGTAATGTGGAACATAGTGGAGCACCACTGTAAGCCACCAGATGTCACAAATTCTTTCAGTATGTCTCTTAGAACATTTGCACAGTATGCTCAGGACATCTAGTGCCAGGAAATGCATATTACACAAGAAGTGTTTCATCAAAATCACAGGTGGTCAACATTTCTTCTAAAGTTTCAACAACACCTTCTTCTCATATAGCACTGTGAATAATCAAACTTCCTAACGCTCCTCATGAGTGCATTGCAAAACAAAATAGGTCACTGAATCACACAAGGAGATTCTTTTGAAAGCTGTTGAAAAGATCTTAAAGGAATATCTTAAAAAGGAGAAAGGGGAGGGAGGGATGGTTATGGAGGGAATTCCTGAGCTTAGGACCTAGGCAACTGAAGGCCTATCAATTAATAGTGGAATGCTTAAAATTGGGAATGCTCAAGAATTAGAAGAGCACAGTTACGTCAGAGCGTTGAGGGGGTTGGAAGAGATGAAGGAAATTAGTTGAAAGGAAAGGGTTGAGATTATGAAGTGAATTGAAAACAAGAACGGGAATCAAGAGATAGTAGGAACTGCAGATGCTGGAGAATCCGAGACAACAAGGTGCAGGGCTGGATGAACACAGCAGGCCAAGCAGCATCATAGGAGCAGAGAGGCTGACGTTTCG